>NW_026695221.1:11145539-11693282 GCF_021218885.2 Marmota monax | reverse complement strand
CCTGGTTAAAAGATAAGAGACACAGAGTATTGAAGAGTAGCCTCAGAACTAGGGTCAAGGAAGTCAGAGGTGCCAGAGTCCCTCTTTGTCCCAGTTTACTTCTCTGATGGAGTAATGTCTTCATGCCCGTCATTTTCTAACTCATCACAAAACTGAGAGGATGAGAACCTATAAGGAGAAGTAAACATTTTTAGATTCTATAGAATATTCCATATCTCAAAGCACTTTCTGGGTAAAGGAAAATCTAGATGATGAGCAACAACAGGACTTGGGGCTCATGCATGGTGAGCTCATTCTGAGGCGGGTTCAGAGCAGGAATAGCAGAGATCCAACACAAACTTCTGCATCTCATAATTCCACCTAAAGCTGATGGGGGCTTGAACCAAATACAGAAAGAGATATTGGAAGAAACTATCAAAGAGAATATTAAACATAAGAAATGACAAAATAACAAAATTTTCCCATAGCATCCTTAAAGGACAACACACTAAGACTCTTTGTCCGTAGCTGTGGGCTACATTTTCCAGACAACATCCCTGATGCTCTGTAAAGATAAGGAACAAACAAAACAAAAAGGAGTACTTGTATTTCCAAGTAAGTGTTTCCATGTACCTGCCCAGAAGCTCACAGTGAACATTAGATACTCTAAATAGCCCAGCTGGAAGCAATCTGCCCAATTCTGAGCTCAGTACTTCCCATACCTATTTGATAGCAAAAATTGTAAATGAGCTTAACAAGGTGAACTGATATTCTGCCCAGGAAACTAACAAGTAACGTGAAAGTTTTGATGTCAGGAGAGCCTTATGTTCAAGGGATGACCGCTCTGCTGACCAGCCTGCAACATTGGAAAAGCTATTTGGTTTAAATCTCTCTTTAGTTTGTGAAGTGGGAATGGGAATACCTTTATTTCAAAGGATTGTTTGGATCAACTAAACTAGTGAGTATAAATATTTGTTATCTAAAAGCACTCTAAAATTTAATCATATTTTTAAAATATGATTTAATATAGAAAGGCACATAATGTGGGAAGAAGGAATTGCCACCTTTGTAGGGGGAAGATGGACTCCTATCTCCTGTTTATCCCAAGTCCTTCACCATGGTTTGAATAATAAAAATATGCTAAACTTTTGTGGGTGGCCAGGCTTTTAAACATCTGTGTCTCCATATTTGGAAACTTTGAGACAGATTAAAAATGTTGGACTTTTTCAGAAAAGATGGGACATCAAGGATATTCCTTTCAAAGAGGGTACTTCTAACAAAGGCATGAGAGACCAGTAGCAAATGAACAATGGCTACTTGGGATGAATGGATCCTTTTTGTTTCCTATTGTCTAAACAAAATTCTTTCAAGATAATGAGAAGTTAGAATCTTATGTTTAACATTCTGTGAAAAAATGAACACTCTACTTGGGATCATATCTTCCCTTGTTATTTCTTGGAAAATTCTATGTGCAGACTGGTGCTCAAGAAGACAAGGAATACTAATGAATGCAAAAACCAGGATTTCAGGGAAGCACACAGTTCAGAAACCCAGGGAGACATCTGCACCAATGTTGCTTACATTTAAACCTGGAATCATTCCCACAGATTCTGTGACCCAAGTCATAAAGAAGTGAAAAGGCAAGATTGCTAGAAAAGTAGATGGAAAGACATGACCAACTGGAGAGGACAGTGGAGAAAATGCTCCCAAGTAAAGCTAAAATGTTGCATGGGGGTGGCACTGTTGCTGTCTCCAACTGCCCTCCTATTAGACATGACACAGTTGCCATAAAAGACGCTGGACATTTATCTGGATGCTGCACAGAGACTGATGTTCTTAGAAACTACTCACTTTGCTGATGTCACAGATCCCTCTTATGGCTGACAAAAAACAATGATTTCCTACTGCCTGATGTACACGTTTATATGTCAAAGACAGAATTATTTGGTTGGCTAAAAATAAAACATCAAACTATTTATTCAATGATACAAACACTCAAGTAGATAACACTTAGATTCCCAGTCTGAAAAACATGAAGTGGTATGAAAAGCAGTTTTATCTGAGATTTAGTGAGCTTAGGGAATTCATTAGAAATATAAAACACATATAAATCTCCCAAGACTACAGAATCCAAGATTAACAGAGTGATCAGTATTTAATAACCCTCTGCAAAAATCATCTTATCATGCTCTTAGCTCCCTGTTGATGTATGTCTCAAGAGAGGTGAAACAAATTCCTGATTTTATATTCTCAAGTTGTTGATGAGAATTCTATAAGGCAGAGAAATCAGATTGAATCAAAAGTCAGTTGCTGTTTCTTGATTAATATTTCACCAATTAGTTTTAAAAAATAGGTGGGATTGAGATTAAGAATACTATAAAATTTTCCTAAACCTGAGTTTATTCAATTTAAAGACGTTTCTTCTTTGAGATTGTCACATTATTATTTTTTTTAGAAATCTTATTTATTTATTTATTTGTTTGTTTGTTTGTTTGTGATGTGGTGCTGAGGATTGAACCCAAGGCCTCGCATGTGCACTCTACCACTGAACTAAACTCCAGCCCTGTCACATTACTTTTAAAAATGTTTTCAAGATACAAAATATTCTCTCATTTTATGCTATGATCCTAATGAAGATAGTCATATATTTTGTTGCTCACATATTTATTTGTGTATTGTGTTTGAATTAGTTAGTTGGCAAATACAATTTTAGGAAATATTAGCTCTTTATTGAATTTCGTTGTCTTGGAAAATCTAAATTCTGAGAACTACAGAGTGGTTAACATAGGACAGAATGGTGAACAAAGGAAAAGATATTCAATTAGCCCTTCCCATCCAAGGGCTTGGGTCAGAAATCTTCTAAGACCCTTAGAAAAATTGTTCATGGACTCCTTCCTTCTGAACCAATCTTACTAGAACCCAATAACCCTTCTGCCTCTCCTCCTATACCATTTCCTATGACTGCAATTTATGTCATTCAATGATTTAAGTACTTCTTTATGTTCTTGAAATTGTACTGGTGTTGGTCATAAATGACAGATGGGCTATAAATGTCTTTAGCCATGATTTTCCAAGATGAAGAAAATGAATCAAAGAAAGATACTATTTTTATGTAATGACAGAAACTAATAATAACTTGAACTGAGCATATGATAATTTCTAACATTTGGACATGTATCTTAAAAGAGTTGAAGAAATGTGTCGTGGTTTTAGGACTAACAGAATCATTTTCCTGTGCCCCAGGCAATACTTTAAAAATCCTAGAGAGAATATGTAAACCTATTTTATTTTTTATTTTTACTTATTTTTAATTGCTTTATTTTTTAAATACATGACAGCAGAATGCATCACAATTCTTTTTTTAAAACAGAGAGAGAGGAGAGAGAGAGAGAGAGAGAGAGAGAATTTTTTAATATTTATTTTTTAGTGTTCGGCAGACACAATATCTTTGTTTGTATGTGGTGCTAAGGATCGAACCCTGGCTGCACGCATGCACTATCGCTTGAGCCACATCCCCAGCCCTGCATCACAATTCTTATTACACACATAGAACACAATTTTTCATATCTTTGTATATAAAGTATATTCACAGCAATTCATGTTTTCATACATGTACAATGGATAATGATGTCTATCACATTCCACCATCATTGCTAACTCCGTGCCCCCTCCCTTCCCCTCCCACTCCTTCCCTATCTAGAGTTCGTCTATTCATCCCATGCTCCCTCTCCCTACCCCACTATGAGTCAGTCACCTTATATCAGAGAAAATATTTGGCATTTGTTTTTTTGGGATTGGCTAATTTCACTTAGCATTATCTTCTCTAACTGCATCCATTTCCCTGCAAATGCCATGATTTTATTCTCTTTTATTGCTGAGTAATATTCTATTGTGTATATATGCCACATCTTTTTATCCATTCATCAACTGAAGGGCATCTAGGTTGGTTCCACAGTTCAGCTATTGTGAATTGTGCTGCTATAAAAATTGATGTGGCTATGTCCCTGTAGTGTGCTGTTTTTAAGTCCTTTGGGTATAGACCGAGGAGAGGGATAGGTGGGTTAAATGGTGGTTCCATTCCAATTTTCCAAGGAATATCCATACTGCTTTCCATATTGGCTGCACCAATTTGCAGTCCCACCAGCAATATATGAGTGTGCCTTTTTCCCCACATCCTCACCAACACTTATTGTTGTTTGTCTTAAAAACAGCTGCCATTCTGACTGGAGTGAGATGGTATCTTAGAGTAGTTTTGATTTGCATTTCTCTAATTGTTTAAGATGATGAACATTTTTTCATGTATTTGTTGGTTGATTGAATATCCTCTTCTGAGAGGTGTCTGTTCATGTCCTTGGCCCATTTATTGATTAGATTATTATTATTATTATTTTGAGTTTGTGTTTAGTTTTTTGAATTCTTTATATACCCTAGAGATTAGGGCTCTATCTTTTGTGTGAGGGATAAAAATTTGCTACCAAGATGTGGTCTCTTTTCACCTCACATATTGTTTCTTTTGCTGAGAAGAATAAGAGACCCAGAATACCTAAAGCAATCCTTAGCAGGAAGAGTGAAGCAGGTGGCATTGCTTAGACTATACTACAGAGCAATAGTAACAAAAACAGCATGGTATTGGCACCAAAACAGACTGGTAGATCAATGGTACAGAATAGAGGACACAGAGACTTACCAACAAAATTATAATTATCTTATATTAGACAAAAACACCAAAAACATGCATTGGGAAAAAAGGTAGCCACTTCAACAAATGGTGCTGGGAAAATTGGAAATCCACATGCAACAAAATGAAATTAAACCTCTATCTCTCATCATGCACAAAACTCAACTCAAAATGGATCAAGGACCTAGGAATTAAACCAGAAACTCTTCATCTAATAGAAGATAAAGTAGGTCCTAATCTTCATCATGTGGGATTAGACCCCAACTTCTTTAATAAGATTCCTATAGTGCAAGAATTAATACTAAGAATCAATAAATGGGATGGAATCAAACTAAAGAGAATATGTAAATTTAAATTGATCTCAGAGGTGTCCCTGAAGACCTGTGGTAGATTGGGGGAAAAAAAGGTTCTCCTTAAAGATAACCATAGCAGTGTCCCAGTACCTGTGAACATTACTTGAATGTTACTTTATATGGAAAACAACAAGAAAAGACTTTTGCACATTTGAGTACATTATAGATACTAATATGGAGACATCATCAGATGTTATTCAGATGGGGCTTACATGTAATTAAAGGAATCCTGATAAGAGATAACAGACACCACATGGCAGAAATTGGAGTGGCACAGCCACAAGCTAAGGCAGCCAGCAGCCTCAAGAAGCCAGACAAGGAAAATAATGGATTCTCCCCTGGATATAAAAAAACAGACAAGAACAATGTAGGCTCACAGTTTCAGAGGTCTGAGTCCACAGATGGCTACTCCACAGCTCTGGGCCCAAGGTGAGGCAGAACATCATGGCAGAAGGGCTTATCAGAGGAAAGCAGCACGGCAATCAGGAAGCAGAGATTGACAGCTCTGCTCACCAGGGACAAAATAGAAATCCCCAAAGAATGCCCCCAGTGACCTATCTCTCCAGTCACAACCTACCTGCCTATAGTTACTACTTAGTTAATTCTCATCAGTGGAGTAATTCACTGATTAAGTTAAGGTTCTCATAACCCAATAATTTCACTTCTAGAAACTCTTGCATTGTCTAACACACAAGTTTTGGGGGGATACCTCATATCTAAACCATAACACTTCAGAAGGAATGAGGCCCAGCTAAAACCTTACTTTGGGCCCAAAACACTATTTTTAATACTATTATTAATACTACTATTAAAACTATTCTGACCTCTAGCATTGTAGGTGAATAAATATCTATTGTTTGGAGCCACTACATTGATAGAAATTTTTACAGCAATGTTAGAAAACTAAGAAGTCCAAGACTATGATTCATCATTAGCTACCTACATAGAAGAGCTTCCCACTTTTTCCACATGTACAGGTTTAAGCCATGTGCAGGTCAAGAGACTGATAAGCTGAGACTGGAGGCAGAATAGGGTCTCATTCTACACACTCATGGTCATAGTATGGAATTGTAATAGGGTACAAAAGGATAGAGGAGTAAAAATGGAAAGGTCACCTACAGTCATACTTGTCTAACCACTGAAATAATTGTTTCACTTACTTACAAGGAAGAATACATATTCCATTGATCATCTGGACTTATAGTCTTCAAATGACAATTTTTTTTTTTGGTACTGGGTATTGAACTCAGGGGCACCAACCACTGAGCCACATCCCTAGCCCTGTTTTGTATTTTATTTAGAGACAGGGTCTCACTGAGTTGCTTAGCACCTTGCTATTACTGAGGCTGGTTTTGAACTCAAGATCCTCCTGCCTCAGCTGCCTGAGGCATTGGGATTACACTTGTTGCCACTGCCCCTGGTTGCAATCTGACAATTCTATCAAAGAGTGTCTAACTGAAAAAAAAAAAAAAAAAAAAAAAAAAATATATATATATATATATATATATAGGCTAACCATTCCCCCAAGACAACTAAGCTACATAGTTCTGTACAATGTCTCTTCAGGCTGGATAAAACAATATATAAAAAGTAATAGTTTGAATTCCACAGATACTGGATGATTAATTGAATTTGCACATAATCTCCCATCTACATAATTTTGTTCCAACACTCAGATGCTCCTTCCCATGTAACTACATCATTCCTAGTTTCCAAGATAACAGTATTATTTTCATGATCATAAACTTCATAATGTTTATTTGTCTTCTCTCTTTTGCCAACTCCTCTCTAAAACATATCAGAAAACTGAATTGCTCAGTAAGATCCAAAAACCTCAGTCATTCTCAAGTATAGACTCTGTAGTTTGTAAATAAGAATGTTTTCTCTTTGGAAAACAGAAAGAAATGTCAAAAATCCTCTGACACCATTTCATCTGGTTCATTTCTTCTTGATCCCTCTGAGTACCCGCTTCATCAGGATGACTGCCTCCCAGCAACCACTCTTCTCAGTGCGTTCTTCACATCCTTGTTTCTGAGGCTGTAGATCAGGGGGTTCAGCATGGGAATCACCGTGGTGTAGAACACAGAGGACACCTTCTCCTGGTCCATAGAATTGCTGGAAGGAGGCTTGAAATACATGAATGTTATAGACCCAAAAAAGATGCCCACAGCCATGAGATGGGAGCTACAGGTGCCGAAGGCTTTGGACCGGCCCTCAGTGGAGCGAATATGGAGGATGCTAGAGAGGATGAAAGCATAAGAGACGAGAATGGCCAGAGTAGGACCTAGTGTATTAACTCCTCCAATAATAAACAGCAGTATCTTATTGATATGGGTGCTAGAGCAAGACAGAGTCAGCAAGGGCAGAATATCACAAAAGTAATGACTGACAATATGAGACCCACAGAAGGACAGCATTGACATGCGGAAGGTGTGGACTGTGGCCCCAAACAAACCCAGCGAGTACACCACAGACATCATGATGGAGCAGACCCTGTGGGACATGACAACGTTGTAAAGCAGTGGGCTACAGATAGCAACATAACGGTCATATGCCATGGCTGTTAGAAGATAACCTTCTGCAATAACAAAAAAAAGAAAGAAGTAAAGCTGAGTCATGCACTCCAGAAAGGAGATGATGTTCCTCTCTGACACAAAGTTCACCAGCATCTTAGGAGTAATGACAGAAGAGTAGCAGAGATCAATGAAGGACAAATGACTGAGAAAGTAATACATTGGAGAGTAAAGTTGAGAACTGATGGCAATTAAGAGGATCATGCCCAGGTTACCCACCACTGTGACCACATATATTCCAAGAAACAGGAGGAAGAGTGGCAACTGGAGCTCTGAGCGTTTTGTTAACCCTTCAAGGATAAAATTAATCATCAAAGAGTGGTTTGAAGTAGGCATTTTCTTACAAAATATTATCTGCAGAAAGAGATAGAGAAAAATGGAACATTAGACTTATTTTTCTGATTTCCAATAGAATTTCATGCTCTTTTTTGTGATTTGCATTCCTTTTAAAAAAAATTAGTTATACATGGGCACAATATCTTTATTTTGTTTATTTCTTTTTATCTCCTTTCTATTATATTTGAATCACTGGAAAAGATGGATCTCATTCTCAACCCAGAAGATTGAACTTTATGAAACCTGTTCTCTTGGTTAAAATGGATTGAACCTAGGGTCTCATATGTATGAGGTGAGCGCTCTACCACTAAGCCACAACCCCAGCCCTTGTGATTCGCATTTCTGACACTCTCATGTGTAACATGACTTCATCCTTTCCAAAAGGAAGCTGGCTCGAAGTAGGCATTTGCTGAAGATCATGTCAGTGTGAATAAATAAGAGGCATGTGTGTACCCTGAATGCGAAAGCTCTTATGAGCCACTCTTGCTTGTGGCAGTGATTGGCTGCCAATGAGGCCTATGTAAGAGAACAGGGCAAATGAATAACCCAGCCCCAGGGGCTCTCTAATATTCACTTCCTCAGAATCTTTTTTAAAAAAGTTTTCATTAGTGCCATATAGTTCCACATAATGGTGGGTTCATTTTTACATAATCGTACACGCATGGAATATTAAACACTCAAGGACAAAGACTCTGAATGAAACCCAGAGCCATGGTTCCACCCAAATCCAACCATGCTGAAAGTACCTCTTAAAGTCAATGTCCTTTTTTTTCTTCATTCTCAGGTTTAAGCCTTCAACTACTACACTTGAGAAAAACCAAAAACTTCCATACCTAACTAGTCTTTTGATCATACTATTAAAATAAGACATATTACCCTCTTTATATGCCAATAGAACCTTCCAACTTTGTGACCACATGGCTTTAGATCTAGCTGTGACCATGTGAGAACCATCCATTTCAGTTCCCAACCCACATCTATGAATCAACATACTTGGCATCTCTAAAACTGAGGACTATGAAACATAGAGAAGTCTATGAACAGATCATGAATACAGAAAAGAACTTATAGAATAGCTCTAATCCTTTCTGACTCTCATTTGCTTACATCAAACGCCATTGCAGCTGGACCTTTGGACTCTGATAAAGCTGGCATTTTAACCAAGAGAACAGGTTTCATAAAGTTCAATCTTCTGGGTTGAGAATGAGATCCATCTTTTCCAGTGATTCAAATATAATAGAAAGGAGATCTTCCAATGTTTATTAACTTATCTCAAGTAAATGTTATATAACATCTGTATGACTTTCATCTGAATTAAATATTTGTTCATTTCACATCCTATCCCCTATGACTGAACAATGCCGAGGATTCTTGTTTGGGGATAGAAGAAGAGGCTGAAAGCAGGACTGCACTCCTTGGTGTAGAGTCTGTATAAGAGGAAGGTCATTTACCCCTGAATTTATTTCCTCATCAATAAGAAGAGTAGTTGTAAAGACAAAGTCTATATCAACATCTTCAAGTTTTAAACCACTGTGTGACTTTGAAGAATTATTTTATTGTTTTTTATTAAGTTATAATATAGTTTCTGAATTTGCTCTCTGATTGACTTGAATTCTCCCCAAAGGAGCAAGTAGCCTCAACCAAAGATACAAATGGGAAAGCAGGTGAGAACATGTGCTGCTCAAGATCAGGGGGAGAAGCAGGTTTGTTCCTGGCTGTCACAGAACTGATCACATTCAAAACAAAATGCAGAAACCTTAGCTTTTATTTCAAGAAGCAGAGAGATCAAGAGATTTCTGAGGTGCCTACAGTGACATTGGAAAAATTATCAAAAATATTTTAGCATTTTGCAGACCATGAACAGCATGACATTATGATTTATGATTTAAGAAGGAGCTGTTTCTGCTGTTGGGACATCTATGGCAGTAAGCTGCTCTGAAAAGCACTGAGAACAAAAGGAGAAAGAATTGAATGTCGTCAGCTTGGCCAGGATTGTGGACCTTCCACCTCTAAAATAATCCCAACCGTGTCTTGAACATTACAGTGATGGTTAAGAGCCCAGTCACAACTCAAGATTGATAATTGAGCATCAGGGTTGCAACTATGCCTTTGCTAAAACATAATTTAAATAAGAAAAGCCTTCAACACAGAAAAGAACTTACAGGTACCTAATGTAACCAATTTTAGGGCAGCAGGACATTAGAATACTGGGCTCTGCAAGATTTGTTTCACTCACTTGTGGTTCTGAAAGGAATACTAACACTGAAATGCAGATAATGGGAAATTAAATTATCCATGGTATATATGGACAAAAAATAAGCAAATGAGTATATGTGAAATTGTACAATAGTTGGTCTTTTTTGCAATGTATGTTTTGGAGTCATATTAAAAAAATAAGTGAATACAATCTAAAAAAAAATAAACGAATATAATAGCATAGTGCTACAAGTTTTAAAGCCACTCTATAGCCAGAATAGTCAGAATTGAATCATGACTTTCCTACTTAACAGTTGGGTGACTTTAGGAAAATGATTTTACCTGTGACTTAATATCCTCAACTATAAATCTTATCAGATAGGATTTATTTTGAGAATAAAATGAGTCACTAAAAGTTGAAAAAAAAATTAAATGGCCAGTACATGTGAAGTATGGTGCATTATCTTGAAGAACCAAATATTAATTACAGCATTAAATACACAATTCAAACACCTTATAAGACTTGTATGACCTGGTGAGAAATTGATATTCACTTACCTTACCTTAAGGTTTTTGCTATCAGAAACCATAATCCTGTATTACTTGTAAGTGTTGCAATGGGGCTTAGAAATATACAATTAATTCCCAAAGGGTTACAAAATCTCCCAAGATTTGGCTTCACATGCAATAACACAATTAACAAAAAAATAAATAAATAAGTTAGAGCACCACGTGATCTCAAAAACATTTCATTACCCAAGGGATTGATCTCTGTTAGTAGATATCAATCATAAAATAGATTTTGTTCTTCAGTAACACTTTAGAACTTACAAAGTGTTTTACCAAGCACTGTGTCCTGAGCCTCTATTCTAGTTGATCTCAGACAGCTCCAAAGGATTTGTAGTCTTAGGAAAGTTCCAATTTTTTTTTTTTTCGTATTTCAGACACTATCTGTCTGTCATTAAATTAGTAAGTGAACACAGGGTCTTAATTACAGTTATTACTGGAACAAATTCCTATGAAGAATGACTTTAGTATTTTAATTAGTTTAGGAAACTTCAAGTCTCAACTGTCTCCTTTGTTACCTAATACAAGATAATTTACATATTTCAGTAGTATAATGATGTGAATAAATGGTTGGCCTTTCCAAATACCTCATTTCATTGAGATATAAGTGCTATTCATTAATTGAGATGGGATCTTCCTATGTTGCCCAGGCTGCAAATGAACTTGCAATTCTCATGTTTCCATCTCCCTAGCAACTAGGATTACAGGCTGCACTGCCATCTCCAGATTTTACAAGTGAAATTTTAACAATTCAAGGGAGCTATTTCTATTACATACAAGTATTCACATAAGTTACAAATAATCTCTTTTTTTTAGTTTCACTAGAATTTACATGTAAAAATATCACAAGAATTTTTTGGGGAAGAGGGATTTCAAACTAACAATTTGATTTTTTTTATTGATTATAAGTTTATTCAGAACATTTTCAACCAGTTTTTGATGTTATGCTTTTCCAAAAAGCTGCCCATTTCATATAAGTTTTCAAACTCAAAGTATTCTCAGGATATATTTTGCTATATCTGAAATTCTGATTCGTGTCTCCATTTTCTAGTCTTAATATTTATTTGAAACTTCTCAATTGTTTGATTAATTTTGCTAAAATATTTGTCTATTTTATTCATAATTTAAATAGCCAGCTTTTAATTTTGTTTTCTTCTCTTTTTCTCATTTATTATACTATCTCTTGTAATATTTATTTTCAAAATTTTATAGCATTATTAAGACATTATTATTGAAGTATTATTATTCTTTGAGTTTATCTTAGTATTTACATTCAAACCTTAGCATACTAACTTCAAAATGTCTTCTTTTCTTACAATGAAATTAATTCCATTCCATAGTTAACCTTTACATACTCTTCTAGCAATGTCTTACAAGATTTAGTGGATGAGTTTGACTACGTGTATTCAGTTCTAACTGTATTTTCCTTTTCATTTTATTTGTTTTTTTGCCCTGTGAAATACATGGACGTGCTTCATAAAATTTCAAATTTGGGGGGCGAATAGAGACCTTTGTTCTTATTTCTAATTTTAACCTATGTTAAACAGAGAATGTGGTCTTTGTTTACATGTTGGTTTAAACATCTTGAGAGAAAATTAAGGATTAGTTCACAAGTAAATTTTGAAATATATATTATGTGTGTTTAAAAGGAATCTGGGAAAGGTCTAACGTTTTCTCTGAAATGCTGAAGCTAACCCAAAATAAGGAAGGGGAGGTAAAAAAGCATAGAAGATCAGTGGAACAGACAAAGGGGAATGACAGGGAGGGAGGAGGAAGGAGGAGGGAGGAAGGACGGGGAGGGAAAGACAGAAATCTGACCTAATTTTTCTACATACATATATGAATATACCACAGTGAATCTCACCATCATGTTTAACCATGGGACTCTAATTTAAAAAATAAATAAAAGAAGAAGAACAACTATAAGTAAATATTAGAAAGATCAGTAGAGGCAAGGGAACAAGGGGGAGGGAGAAGGGGAGAAAAAGGGGAAATACTGGGGGACAGAATTAGGACAAATTACATTTCATGCTTTTATGAATATATTCATGCCAAAATGAATCCTACTGTTATGTAATTAAAAAGAACTAATAAAAAGGGGGGATGTAAACTTCTATTTTGGTACCAGGGATTGAATCCAGTGGCACTTATCCACTTATCCACTGAGTCACAACCCTTTTTTAAAATTTTTATTTATTTATTTTTAATTTTGAGACAAGGTCTGGCTAAGTGTCTTAGGACCTTGCTAAGTTGCTGAGGGCTGAGCCTGGCATTGAACTTAAGATCCCCCGGCCTCAGCCTCCAGAGCCATAGGATTATAGGCATGTGCTATACAGGGCTGTGGGCTTCATTTTTGAGTACACAGTTTTAGGTGAAATACCTACAAGTCTAATTAATTAATCTTATTGTTCAAATTAGCCCCCCATTTTTAGATTTTTCTTGATATGTACATTTCTGAGAGAAGTAGTATACTTACCTTCCTCTCAAAATCACACTCTACAATTCTAGATTTCTTGATTTCTTCTTGAAGTTCTGTTAGATTTATATTATCTATTTTGAGGCTTTTCAAAAATACATACAGTTTAAAACTATTATATATAATTATCTGTACTATTATGGTTTATTTATCTCTATTAATTATAACTGAAGTTTATTTTTCTTTGTATTAATTTAGTTATACCAGTTTGCTTTAATAGGCTTTTGCCTGATATCTCATTCACTTCTTTAATGTGCATTTTTATTGATCCTTCAATTTTGTACTTGTCCCCTCTAAATAGTTCAGCTGTACTGAGGTAAAATGTTGGGCATTGAGATTTTTGACCTCCAATCTGTAAGGCCCCTCTTTTGAAGTGTTATTTAAATTGCATTTGTTATTGTTACTTAAATATTTGAATTGATTTCTACTATTGTTTTGTTCTTTCTACTTACTATGCTTACTGTGCAAATTTAATGCAATTGTGAGTCTCCACAAGGGAAATTAGTTGACTTGCTTATGAATAAGACTTAGATTTCATAAATATAAATAAAATATTGTTATGCTTCAGATTTGAAGTATCACCCAAAAGCTCATGTGGGAGACAATGAAGAATGTTCAGAAGTGAAATGGTTAGATTATAAAAATTATAACCTAATCAGTGAATTAATTCACTGATATAGTTTAACTGGATGATCTCTATAGACAGGTAGAATATGGCTGGAGGAGGTAGATCACTGGGAGTATGACTCTGTGGTTTATATATTGTCCCTGATGAATAGAGCTCTCTGCTTCCTGATTATCATGTCCTGATCTGCTTTTTCCCTCCACCTCCTTTTACCATGATGTTCTGTCTCAGCTCAGACTCAGAACAATGGAATCCAACATCTGTGGTCTGAGACTCCTGAAACTCCTTTAAAACTGTTCTTGTCAGGTCTTTTGGTCACAGCAATGCAAAGTTGATTAACACATATGTCCATATCCTATCTGATAAAAACTCAAGTGTTTGGACTTCTAAGATAAGTTATACATGTGTATAACTTATATATAAAAATATAGATTTATTTATTTATTTATATAGGTTTATATATATGTAATATATAATATTATATATATATATATATATATATATATATATATATAAAATATAGCACATTTTAGAGCAAGAACTCACCTTCACCCCAGAGAGAAGAAATAAAAATATTTCATGTAGTGACAAACTTAATGAAGTCATGATCCCTAAGCCAGCACTATAGAAAGTACTTAATAAGATTTTACACAGAGACCAGCTCAAAAACAAAATCCCAGGTCTTTAAAATGGTAAATATTCTACCCCTTTCCCTCTTTCCTCTCTCTCTCTCTCTCTTTCTCTCTCTCTCTCATCTCCTTCTTCTACTCTACTGATCTAGCTTATACTCTTACAGTATCCAATCTCCTTCCCTGCAACCTTATTTCCCTTATTTCACTCTAGCTTCCACACAGAAGAGAAAATATTTGGGTATTGATTTTCTGAGTCTGGCTTATTTCACATAGCATGATTTTCTCCATTTCCATCCATTTACCACAAATGTTATTATTTCATTTTTCTTTAAGACTGTTTGTAACTCCATATGTATGTATTTCTTTAAGACTGTTCAAAACTCTACATGTATACCACATGTTCTTGATGCATTCATCTATTCATGGGCATCTGAGTTGATTCCATAAATTAACTATTGTAACTTGTGCTATTATAAATATTAAAGTATACATATCATGGTATATATATTTATTTTAGTTCTTTTGGATAAATACCAAAGAGTGGTAAAGCTAGATCAAATGAAAGTACCATTCCTGATTTTTTGATGAGCCTCTTCACTGCTTTCCTAGTGATTGTACTAATTTGCAGTCCCACCAGCAATGCATGAGTGTACCTTTTTCCCCACATTTTCTCCAGCATTTATTATTGTCCATATTCTTGATAATTACCATTCTAATTGGAGTAAGATAAGATCTTAGTGTAGCTTTGATTTGCATTTTCTTGATAGCTAGAGAAGTTGAACATTTTCTTCATGTTTGTTGGCCATTTGCATTTCTTCTTTTAAGAAATTTCTATTTAGTTCTTTAGCCCATATATTAATTGAGTTATTTGGGTTTTCCCATTGGGTTTTTTTGGTTCTTTATATATTCTGGATATTAATCCCCTATCAGAGGAGTGGCTGGCAAAGATATTTTTCCATTCTGTAGACTCTCTCTTCATTTTCTTATTCATTTTTTTTTATGTGCAGAAGTTTTTTTTAATTTGATGGCATCACAATTATTGATCCTTGGTTCTATTTCTGGAGCTTTAGGGGACTTGTTGTGGAAATCAGTGACTATACCAGTATAACATAGTGTTGGCCCCATGTTTTCTTCCCCATCAGGACCATAGAAGGTGAAAATTTAATGAACTTAGCATAATTAAGACCGTATTTGCCACCTCAATAATCAGGTATATATAGAACTAGAAATAAAAGTGGGAGCTAGAGTTCTGGCCTGTTAGTTCAACCCTCCAGGATAAACTCCATCATTAATTTCTATCTGTCATTCTTCTGTAGGAGTTGGTTTATGGAGAGCCAGTTAGAGGAAAACTGTAAGTTCTATGTTATACAGCTGATCTCTGGATCTTACTCATTCTGTATAGTAGTAACTTTTTCCTTATTAAACAAGATCCACATCACCCCCTTCCCCCATCCTCTTGTAGCCACCATTTTATTGTCTACTTCTATACATTTAACTATTTTAGATGCCTCATAAAAGTGGAATCATGCAATATTTATCCTTCTTCAACTGACTTATTTTACTTAGCATAGTGACTTCCATGTCCGTCCATGTGATGAATAGGTTTTCCTTTCTTTGTAAGGCTGAATTATACTCCATTTTTGGTATGTGTTACATTTTGTTTATCTACTTCTCTGTGGTTGGACGCTAGGTTACTTCTACCTTGTGGCCATTGTGAACCATGCTGTAATGAACATGGGAATTTAAATTTCTCTTTAAGATTGTGGTTTTAGTTATTTTGAATATATTCCAAGAAGCGGGATTGCTGAATTATGTGGCACCTTTATTTTTAATATTTTTACGAACTTCCTTGCAGTTTTCCATATTTTATATCTAGCAAAGGCCTATGTCATTCAAATCCCTACCTAGGCATTGTCATGCTGTGCTCTGAGAATACAAAGCATATCTTAGCTTTGAGACAGAAATTTACAAGTGAATTGTAAATTATAAATTTGATCAGTCACATTGGATGGGACTACTATGATAGACAACAAGACATAGTCTCTCACTTCACTTTCCTCATCTGTTATTCTCACAACCCATTTCTCTTCTTCATGCATCACCTTATCAGTTGGGTGGTGTCAAGATAACCCACTTGAATCAAAGAGTGAAATATGATATATCAAGAACTATGTAATGTTTTGAACAACCAACAATAAAAAATTTAAAAAAAAAAAAAAGATCTGCTTTAGCAAGTAGCTACTTGATGTCATATTTAACAGATGGAAAGAGACTCTTAACAAGGAAAACAAACCAATAATAAGAATCTACTAAAAATTAAACAAGATAGGCAAATATGTACTCACATGATCAAGTTCCTGATTAGATAGTAAGATTAGCATGAGTTACCAATAAAATATGTACAGTTTGAAATAAATATTCAGTAGTTTTATTGTTTGCAAAAATATTGAATCCCATATCTGTCTGTATTTTAATTTTTGATTTTTAAAATTTTAAATTTTTTATATTTTTCTCTCTTAAATTCTATATGCAGAAGAACTTAAAACATTTTAAGGGGCATAGCTTTGAAAAGGTTGAGCAACAACTGCTACCTGGAAAACTCTGGGAAGGTCAGGATAACATAGCTTCTTTATTTACCTTTGTATCACAGTACCTATCCCCTCAGACATTGCTACAGAGACACACAGCAAGAAGTCCTGCAGGACAGTGTAGCACATTTGTAATCCCAACTGTTCCAGAAACTGAGGCAGGAGGACCTTAAGTTTAAAGCAAGACTGGGCATCTCAGTGAAACCTTGCCTCAAAATAAATAAACAAAAAGGTCTGGGGATGTCCTCAGTGCTTGCCTAGCATGTGGGAAACCCTTGGTTTAATCCCAAGTAAAGAAAGTCCTGAAGAACTTATTTTTTTTCTTGATGGGTATTTTTTTTAAATTTTTTTATTAGTTGCTCAAAACATTACAATGATCTTGACATATCATACATTTGATTCAAATGGGGTACGTAATCTTATTTTTCCACATGTACAGATTGCAGGATCACATTGGTTATACAGCCACGTTTCACTCTGGACTCTTAAGAACTTATTTTTGACTGAATAAATGATACATTTTGGAATGCTAATTTATTGAGATTTTTTTTTCTGAATCTTCTTTTGTAAATGTACTGATGATTTAATTGTCCCTTATGTTTATTTTGGGTAAATTATTCTTTTTCTATTTTATATAGGTAGAGAGTCACAGTCATAAATTTCAGGAATAAATATGCAGCCAGGTTACATCTTGTGACAGCTCAGGTTCACTAAATAAGAGGGAAAAATATGAACACCGTTGAAATATGAACTATGCATCAGGAAATAACAGGGTTTCAAAACATTTGGTGACAGATGGGCAAATGGAGCAGTATGCTGTCTCACACCCAGTTTTTAATTGCATACTTTGGTTTAGTATCCTCTGAAAGCTATAGTGGGTCTAATGAGTCCCCATGCTTCCCAACCCCCTTGCCACCATAGCAGAGCCATAATTCATCAGCATATAAACACAAGGCATCCCACAAGATGAGACTTCTTTGTGTCCTAAAGGAAATAAATACTTTATGGATTTATTAAAAGTTTTTGTTTCCTTTGGGAATTTTTGAAGGTTTTTCTCTAAATGATACCAGATATAGAGAAAATTCATTTTCAATCACCACTTCCAAAGGGATTTCATCTTTAAGGAATTATACTCAGATTGTAAAATTGCTAATTCTAGTTCTCAAAAGAAAGGAGTTCAAGAACTACTCTATTTTTTACTTCCAATGAACAATCTCTTTTGATCAGATTTTTTAGTTGTTATATTTTTAATTTTCAAAATACCTAGAAGAGAAGGTTCTGAATATTTTCACATATTAGTGATCAGTCATCTGAGGTTAGAGATGTGCCAATTAGGCTGATTTGATTATTACATATAATAAACATGTATCTTTTTTGAAATCATTTTCTTTCCTGAATTCTTCCTCTGTCTCTCTTTTGATGTTTGAAAGGTACTACTGTGGTTGGGCGAAAGCCAGAGAAGCAGGAAAAACATTCTATCTTTAAGAGGCGTCTATGTGAAGTGCTCTCTGAAGGGTTATGGAAAATAATATTCCTACAAGACAGCCCCCAGGAGACACAGAAAGACAGTATGGCTCAGGAGGAGGGAGGGGAACTAGCCAAACTTTAAACCTCTCCCAGTAAATGCTTTTCCAGGAACAATGGGTCCTGAATGCAGGAGGTAGATACTGAAATGCTGGGCCCTGGACTTTTACCCTTCCCCATTGCTGATGAGTCCTGGAAAGAGAAAAGCAAATAGTGAGGCTCTGGGTAACAGTGGGTCCCAGAGAAAGTGGAAAAGAAGTGAACACAGAGTTCTGAGCTTTTATTGGTGACAATGAGTTTCAAACATTTTACAACTGCCTTCCTGAGTTAAAATTTTAACCTACACAACTAGGTCCCAGACTGTCCAAACTACATGTCCACAGTCTCCAATGATTAATTCACCCTCATTGTAAACTATAAAACAGACTCCTTCTATAACCCAAGGGCCATTTCATACCCAGAAGATGAGCCCTTCCAGTGCCTGACTGATTGACCCTGCTGTGGAATAAAGAAAAGCTTGCTGATCTGTCTGAGATCTGCTTCCACCTCAGTTATTTGTGTTTTCATAATGGTGCCAAAACCATGTTGGTTATGTTTGCCTTTGCTCTCATGTTAAATAAGATATGAGGGTCTGTTCCTTAATTTTCAGGACTAATATATTCTTTTTTTTTTTTTTTTGGCAATGCACCAAAAACAGAAAAGAAGCTCACAGTTACTTGGATCATAAGAGACTAATAGACTAAAATGAGTAGTAATTTAACATTTTTATTGAGAAATATAGCTGACATGCTATAGAATTCATGCTATAAATGGTGATAATAATGCAACCGAGAGAAATAAAATAAATATCCAAGTCCACTCACAGATGATTAGGCTGCAGATGGACTTCGGGTTCAGATTATACAGCATTTTTTTTCCCACTATAGAAAATAATGTTCTCCCTGCCATGATTCCCTTATTCCCCACCCCCTTTTTTCAGTTTGCTATTGACTGGAAAATGAAATGTAAAGTTTAGCTTTTAGAATGATCATGCAAAAAGGGTTAATGTTGCTCTGAAATAAAGTACTGGTGTGTTATCATACCAAACACTAGTTATAATATCATGAAGTTGCTTTAAGTGCTTTAGTATATAGTCCATTGAATACTGACTGATGTCTATTGTGCACTGAGCTTATTTTAGATAGTGTTAGTTAGTGTTCTAACAGTCTTTATACCTGAAGTGGCTGGGGAAATGCATAATAGCTATGTATTTTATTTTATGATATGTTGTTTATATAATTTTTTATTTTTACTTTTATCAAATATATTTTTCTCACAAAATAGAAAAGTCTCTTGAAGACATAATTATTAGGCGTGACATGCTGGGAAAATGTTGAGACGTGTGTGGGTGTGCGTGTATGAGAGAGTAGAAGACAGAGACAATCCAAATACATGGTTAAACAATTAAATTTACATTTTATAGTTACATTTTGTCATTGCACAAAATGGATTTAAAATAAACTTTTATTAACTATAACCAGTAATTAGAAAATATTTACTGCCAACCAATATCACACAAACATGAAAAATCATTTAAGTAATTTAGGAAAACCAAACATTGCATCATGAAAAAAGTCCCAAATTAATTTCTTATTGAGTTGTATTATTACCATATGAATGGAATTTAAGTTGCACAGAGATACAGTTCTACCTTCAGCTTCCTGACTCTATTCCTCTCTTCATTCACACTCCATGAATTCTCAGTGATTTGCTTATTATTTTTGAGAAGCCAAGAGTCCCTTTGCTAAATGAACATCCTCCTGAAAATCAATTTCTTAGATTTCTCTTATAATTGAATAAATTGAATCAAATTATAAATGTAATATGTATTAACTGCTTGTTTTGTCAGGGATTTGATACCCTGCTAGGTTATAGAGATAAAATAGTGAATGGAAAACATTCTACCCATAGACTAGTAGGGAACACATTCAAGAGAAAAAGGAATTTTGCTAGCATAACTGCATCCTAGTGCATGCACATAGAGGGCTGTGAGAATGTACCCTAACATCCTCTAACCTGTATTTCTATACAGGAAAGACTCTCCATAGGTTGTGGGTAAACTCATTCCTGGAAGATGGATAAAATGAGCTAGGCAAAAATGATTAAGAAAGTGTTTCAGGCCAAGGGGACAGTAGTGGAAAAGTGTTTAATAGAACAAGAATGACTATATCTGGGCAAGTACAGGGAGTTGCAGTTGGATCTGGCTTTGCTCATATAAGGAAGACAGGCTCATGGGAGTTTAGTGATCATATCTGGAAATATCTGGAAACTGCTCAAGAGATAGGAGTTCCTGTAAGGGTAGCACCAAGTGCTGGGCAAAAGGGTGTGAGCAGTGATAATTAGCATGAGAAGGATGGAGGTGACACCCACCTGGGGTCTAAACAATTAGGTAGGAGATGATGCCTTCACTGTGATGATGATAGTGGGAAAAGCAGGGAGCCAGGCAATATTGGGGCTGCTGCTGTGATAAAGGTTAATTTGGATGTTTTGAGTTCAGGTGCATATGGAGAATTCAAATGCAAATATGAGGCAATTAAATGCATAATCTGAAGTTCATATGTTAACTCTGAAGTTATCTAGGAAGGGATTCTTTATATAATCAGAATATTTGAATCTGCAATAAATTAGTAAACCTATTTGAAAAATGCATGGAAATTATCTCTAAAATATAAGTGGGAAACAGTAGGGGAGAAGACAGAGCAAGCGTAAGAAAAGGAAGAAGGAAAGGAGATAAAGAGAGAATAAGGTCCCAGTGTTGAGCTACATATTAAATTGCATTAACTTTTTTTTCTAATAATCCTATGAAATAAAATGATGTCCTTATATTTCAGAGGTTTCAATCCAGGCTTTCTGATTCCAAATCCAATGCTATTTCTGTTATGCTTCATTTCTTTGGATATGAAAAATCTCTAGGGTTATGTGGGAGTGAGAGAGTGACCACCATAGGGGCAAAGGTCCAGTGCCTTCTGGGCCTACAGGATAGGATCTGTGTTTTCTTTGCTCTCCCGCCTTACCTTGTAGACTGTTAGTATTAAAAGCTTGCTGTTAAGTGACTTACTCATCCCCCTTAAACAACCTTATCGGCTTCAGAGTCCAGGTGCATCTTTAGTGCCAGGAAACTCTTGCCATGACTGTCCCAGGACAAACTACACAAAGGATAAAAATTATTGAGGAGACACAAAAGGGAAAATTCCTGTGGCTTTAATAGCTCCTTGCCCAGGTTTGTGTTCTCTTCCATTTCCCACCCTGTGTTCTCTTCCCAGGTACAACTCATCCTAATCACAAGATAGAGATGTTGCTACAGAATGCAGCATCCATATGAAAAGCCAACATTTGGATCCAGAATGACCAATCTTGGTCTGTGAATCTTCCTGAGTTCAAGTTCCCTCAAGGAAAAAAAAAATCTTTAAAATGTATCTAAAGCTAATTAACATAACTTAGTCCTCCCTCTCCCAAGAATATCCCTTTGACCTGAATAAAACCAACTCTCTCCTCTTGATGAGGGAGCCAGCCTAACACTCCCATGTGGGTGCTGTGTCTCTCTTCTCTTAGGAGCAGCCCTGAGAAAAGCCTGCCCTGTATGTTCTCACCTGACTTGTTTTTAATAAGTACTGCCATCACTCAAAGTCCTTGCATCTATCCTAGAAAGAGGGATGATTTAAAGGGAAATCTGGTTTCTCCCATAGTAAGTAATACTGCTCAGAGCTCAAGAAAATATTTTCCTGCTCAAGGTTTTTTTCAAGGCAACCTTTACCTCCTTGTTCCTGAAGCTGTAGATGAGAGGATTGAGCATGGGTACCACAATGGTGTAGAACACGGTAGACACCTTCCCCTGGTCCATGGACAAAAGAGAAGAAGGATGGAGGTACATGAACGCCCCTGACCCAAAGAAAACAGACACCACAATTATATGAGAACTACAAGTGCTGAAGGCCTTGGATCTACCTTCAGTGGAACGAATGCGAAGAATGCTGGTGAGGATGAATGTGTAAGAGACAGCGATGGTGACAGTGGGCACAGCAACATCAAAACCCACGACAATAAACACCACCAGTTCGTTGATGTGAGTGCTGGTGCAGGAGAGCTCCAGGAGGGGAAAGATCTCACACATATAGTGGTTGATGGTGTTGGCCTTACAGAAGGTCAACCTCAGCATGCACCCTGTGTGGGCCCAAGCACCTATGAAAGCTCCCACATATATGACCACAGCCAGTTGAGTGCAGAACTGAGGGGACATGGTAACCATGTACAGAAGGGGTTTACAGATGGCCACGTAGCGATCATAGGCCATGGCCGTCAACACATAGCACTCTGCACTGACGAAGAAGCAGTAGAAAAAGAGCTGAGTCATGCATCCTGCATAGGAGATGGTGTTCCTTTCTGACACAAAGTTTACCAACAGCTTTGGGGTAATGACAGAAGAGTAACAGAGATCAATACAGGAAAGATTGAAGAGGAAATAGTACATGGGAGTGTGAAGGTGAGAATTCAGTCCAATTAGAGTAAACAAGCCCAGGTTTCCTGCCACTGTGACCACATAGATTCCTAAGAAGATAAAGAAAAGGGGGAGGTGGATCCCTGAATATTCTGTTAAACCCACCAGGATAAACTCAGTGACGAAGGAACTGTTTCCAATGTCCATTCTCTTCCAGCAGGTTCTGAAAGATAGGAGAGCAGAGTCTCATTTGATGTAGACCCAGATTTGCCAATGCAATGCCAAGCCCATTCCTTCTGCAGCCAGGGAGTCCAAAGACTCTGCTGAGGTTCAGCTATTTGAGAGAAAGTGGAATACCATGTAGGTTGGAGACCGTGCATGCGCACTACGTCTATGGCAGAGTTAGGGGAACAGAGACTTACAGCCGTTCGTAAGGGTTCCTGAGCATGCACAGCAACAAAGTCAGTAAATCTGTCATGGAACCTGGGTCTCCTTCGTAAGAAAATCTCTATGAGGCAGAAAGGTTGGAGGCATGGCAAACACTGTCATCTCAGCACCCTTTGTGATCTCTACTTTCCTCCCACACAGACACTTTCATCACAAGCTCCTCAGACCAGAACTGAGAAAAGCAGAAACTGCCATGGAAAAGCAGTCCCAGCAGCCCATGCCTTTAATCCCAGCCACTTAGGGGGCTTAGTCAGGAGGATAGCAAGCTTAAAGCCAGCCTTAGTGTCACTAAGGCAACTTAGTGACACCCTGTCTCAAAATAAAAAGGGCTCAAAATAAAACGTTCAGTGGTAGAGTGCCCCTGGGTTCAATCTCCAGTACTGAAAAAAGGAAAGATGATAAAGAAGGTGAAGATAAAGGAAAAAACGAAGGAAGGAAGGAAGATAGGTAGGGAGAGAGGGAAGGGAGGAAGCCAGCCGTGGAAGGCTGTAAAAACAGAAGATTCAATGCTCACCTTCTAGAGGCAACCAAACTGTCCTTGTGGTCTCCTCTCCACTGTTGTTTTCCAAACAGAAATGGCTCCCCTGTAGAGGTGATAGATCTAAAATAAAGCCTTTCTCTTCCTCCTGTGTGGAAAGGCTCAGGGCATTTATGAATCTATCTTTGACTTGCTCTGAAAGTTAGTCAGACGAAGATCATGATTTTTTATTATATTTTTCCCTCTGGTAATTATTAGACTACAAAATATCATAAGTGCACACTTTTTTCCTTCAACGTAATAACAGGCAGCATTGTGTAAATTATTTTGAGCAAAGGTCTTTGGGGTTTGATACTGAGGCTTTCCCAGGAGCCCCTCCATAATTCAAATCCTTTAGGAAAGGTGGATTTAAGAACTTGTTTATACAGTGAAGATGCTTTTACCCCAGTGTCTCTGAAGGTGATATTCAACTATATTTTTACACCAGGGATTGCACAATCCCCAGGGTAGATGAGGTAGAAAACTTTCCACTCCCCTCCACTTTTTTCTTATGCTTTGATATAATTGCTAACCAAGCTAATGGCTTTTAAAAATACCTCTCATAACTATTACAGGTGCATACACATCCTCCCACACATATAATTTTATGTTGACATATAATGAGTATATAATGACTATATAATGCACAATGCTGAATATCTGTCTTATGACAAATCACCTTCTTTTCCTTTTTCTTAGGACTGCCTTTCCCTTGTCAGCTCCCCTTGTATCCCCCAGTCATTCCTGTATTTAACCTAAGACACACATTCCCACATTTTCCTAGTAGTTTGTATAATCAAATGCATTTATTGGGATTTTGCATTTAAATTATAAAGTACATACTTTTTCTATCTAATGCTTTTGTTATTTAAAAGCACTTCATTGAAATACCTCTCATCTTCTAGGTTGTGGATATAGCATAACTTGCCCTCCCAGTCCATATTAATGGATTCACTCTTTTTCTAGTTTACACCAAAAACAATGCTCAGATCATCATCATTGTGCACACATTGTGATATCCCAGTTCTTTTATTTCAGTGGGATAAATTCCCAGGATGTCTTTCAGTTTTCTATCAGATGGGTTTTACAAAGGTCATGATCATATTACCACAGGCAAAATATAAAACTCATTTTTCTTCTTTCAGCACTCCTACCAGAAAAAATGACATTGGCGTATATTAAATGTGACAGTCTGATGGGTATAAAGTGAAATACCACTGTTACTTTAAGTTGTGTTCCCCTTTCTATTACTCATTTGAATATCTTTTCTTTAACTTGTAATCCTTTTGCATTGTTTTTTGGTGACTTGCGGGTTTATGTCCTTACCCTATCCCCATGGGGTTGTTCTCTGTCTTCATGTCCAATAGAACAATATAATGGATGTTGATCTTGTTATCTATCATCTGCATTTGAACTGTATTTTCCCTAACCCATTGATTTATATAATATTTCTTTTGGTAAGCAAAAGTTTTAAAGCTTTATGTTCAAATATCTTCTTCAATATATGTAAGTCACAACCTTAACTTGACAGATCATTGTTTCTTACTTGCATTACTACCAGGCCCTCATAACTAAATTATTTCTGCACTCATTGCCCCCTACAGTTTTCTCCCAGAACAGCAGCCATGACTGTCTTTCAAAAACACCAGTCAGATTGTGGTTTAATCTCCTATACTCCATTTCACTTAGAGAAAAAGCCCAAGTTTCACAAATGTCCACAGGATTCAACATGAACTTGTCCCTTGTTACAACCCTGTCTCCATCTCCTCTCTCTCCCTCACTACTTTCATTTACTACATGAGTCCTTACTGTATTTCCAACATGTTCAATGCATCACCAGTCCTGTGGGGACAAGAGCATGGAGTACTGCATGCATGGCATACGTTAAGGGCATCAGAGTGGCAGGCCACTCCCCTTGTGCTAGGTGTGTGAGTGGCAAACCACTTACCTCTGTTAAGCACAGCCCTGGGTATGAGGCCACGTGTTGCAGTCTCTGTGCTTGCTCTGTGGCCCGCTCCTTGATTGGTCACTAGAAATTGTATTGGTGGCTACCCGTAATCTGCTTAGCTACTGTCCAAGTATATATACATGGTAACTGCACAATAAAAACAGACCTGCTTCCTGGTCTTGATTAGCGACTCTGCAGCCACACTCTCCTCTACCCTGTTCTGTGGACCTCCTCGCTGGACCCATGCACAGTCCCAGTTCTGCTTCTTGTAAATTGTGATTTGGAACAAGTCATGATCGTCTCTGAGCATTAGATCCATCATGTGTGAAGTAGGAACTAAGATTCCCTCCCCTGTTCACCTCCTAGTTCTTCTCTTAAGATCACAGAGACTGGCAGAGAGTACAGAGGAAAGTGTTTATGACACTCCTCCTGTGGGCAATGGTAACATTTGACTGTGTCTCTACACTGATGTTGAAGTTGGCTAAATCTACTCTATGACTGAGACTTTAAACAGAATAGCTTCATACTCTCAGAGAAAGACAGAGGCTCTGCCCTCAGAGTGTAAAACTTCCTCATACTCGTGAAATTTTAAAGTTTAAAGCAACATACTTTACGCAACAAAGCACAGAAAATAAACCACCTCCTTCATCTAGTGCTCAGCTTAATTAAGAGTGAAATATCCCAATGCTAGAGATCAAAACCAGCTGTGCCAGACTTATGGACTTATTCTGTCAATCCCCAAGATGGGCATGATGCCAATATACTAATTTTTCAGGGTAATTTTGGCTAAAGACCATTTGGAATTTATCCCACATAGGATGTACCTCTACACTATGGCATTCTGGGAATTTGCCTATATAACTTTCTCTTACTGTGCCACATTTATGTTGGTGACATACAGCACATTGTCACAAAATGCTAACCACTTAATTATTGTAAAATGCTTGCTTGAGAGAAATATGTGTGTTTATATAAATAAGTGAATAATTCAATCAAACATTTCCTCTTGCTAGATTGAGCAAGTACATCCTGATGAGCCTTATCTCTCTGGAATTAAAAATCAGGAATCATCTCCCCAAATGTGCTGGCCGAAGGAAGAACTGGGATCCTGTACCATTTAACTGATGTCAAGCAATGTTAAGCAGTCCTTTCATAAAACCTAAATCTTGAAGTCATTGCATGTGTGTATGTGTTTGTGTATTTGTGTATAGAAATTCAGTATAGAAGTGGATAGAGAGAGGAGTTCAATAAGATTGGGTTTGAAGAAGTAAAAGATCTAGAGCTCAAAACCCATTTTATTTCTGACTTCATTAGCCTTCAACCAAAATTAATCCTGAGCAGATTGTTTAGGAGAAACTTACAGTAATAAATTCAGGGTATCATCAGGAAACTTTCTTTCTGATCTTCAACTAAAAGGACTATTTTCTGTTATAGACCAAAAAGTATAAGCTTTTTCTCTAATGTAGAGAATATTCCTTTTCTAGTACATTGGTACAGGTGAATCTTATGGTTTCCAGTTTAACTTTCAGCTATGACAACTTCAGTCAAATTTTATTTTTCTCATAATTTTTTTAGCATCATCACATAATGAAAAACAAAAGATAACTCTATGTAGTACATGTAAATATCCAGACTTGGTTGCCTTCTTTTGGAACAAAATCCAAAAAATGGAGCTTAAATTGCTAACTAAAGCAACTAAATTGCCTCTTTTCAAACTTTGCTGCCCTTAAATTTTACAAAGTGTATTTAAACTTTTTAAATTAATTTTATAAGAAAATAAAAAATATGGGACTAAATTATAAAGAAAGTTTATATTAGATATGGAAAATGACTAACTCCAAAATAGTGTGGCCTGGGAACAGAGAGTTAGGAAGAAGTTAAATCATTGATAAAACATTGATCCTTTGCCAATATATTCTTTCCCAGTGAGGAGACAGACAATCCCTAGAAAGGAAGTAAAAATCACACAGTAGCAAGACAATCCCTAGGGATGATATATCCATCAAAGCCTAGAAGGGCCATCTCTGGGAAGAAGCCAAAGCAGTAATCCTTCCCAAAATAAATTCTTTCCCAGTGACAGTACAATAGGACCCTAGAGGGAAAGAGATAAATACTAACCGTTGTCCCTCCATCTGGCCCACTGACCACTGACCTGAGACCCTCCATCTGGCTCAGTAAAAAAAGACGTATAGCCCAAAGTGACACTCTCATAAATCAAGTCACCTCTCAGGGTAACCTATATAAACACAGACTCTCCCTTTGGCCAGTGACTCATTTTTCACCAGGAAAGCGGGTCCTTCAGAGGCGTGAATCCACTGCTGAATAAAGGCTCTGCTTATTCATGAAGTTTGCACCCGGCTTGGTCTTTTGTACTAACAGTTTATCTTTTTTAAAAAATAAAACAGACTTTGTTTTCTGAGGTTTTTCAAATGAAGGATTAGTGATCTGGTTTAATCTATTCTTGGTCAGTTCAAACAATAATCAAAGGATTGGACACATCTCTGCAATTCTACAAAGAGTACCAAATAACACAGATATTATTTTATTATTCAACTACACTTTTTTTCAGTAAGATAAACAATTTTATTAAGAGGGACTATAAGTGAATGAAAAGAAGCATCCAACCAAGTTCAAATATTTCATACAGATAGAAACTATTGGGTAAAAATTAAGCAGTTACTATTGGAGACATCAAGTGAGGAATTGATATCAGTCTTTTGGAGACCAGGACTGGGCTCTTGTTCCTCAGTGTTGAAGAATAAACACCTGAGAAACACTGAGGCAAGTGTAGAGAGTAAGTTTTATTTTAAAAAGTGAGAGACAGACTCCCCTGAAAAGAAGGGGACCTGAAAGACAAAAGCCTATGGGAGGGGGTACAACTTCCTTTTTTATATACATATGTATATATTTGATATCTCTTTTGGAAGACAGAACTGATTAAACACTGAATTTTTGATATATTAACGTATTCTCTCTTGACAGTTCAGTTTTTAGTCTAAAGTTTTTTCTTTGCTATCTGTCTCTTATTTAGTTTCTTCTCAGTACAGTGCACATGGTTTCAGAACTCCTGAATACAGTATATTAGATAAGAAAATAGAAATTCCTAATGCACCATTGTAGAGGATGATCCATGTTTAAGAGAAAATTATAATTGTATAAACTGAAATTAGGAATGGACCCAGTAAATTCCACAACTACTTATGATATTTTACAAGTTAGGCTAGTGGACTCTCTTTTTTCACCTTTTATTTTTACTAATATGTATCAATTGTTCATATTAATGGAGTTCAGTGTACTATTCCCACACATACCTTAGCATCCATTGATGAAATCCAGCTTCCCTTTATCCACCTTTCCCTGAACCTATAGAGATCACTATTCTACCTTTATTTCTACCTTCATGTCAATATTTTAAGTTCTACATAAAGAGAGAACATGCAATACTTGTCTTTCAGTGTCTGCCTTATTTAATTTAACATAATGTCCTCCATGTTCATCCATTTTGCTGTGAATTGCAGGATTGCATTCTTCTTTGTAGCTGAATAATATTCCATTATGTGTACATACCACATTTTCTTTATTCATTTATCCATTATTGGGCACCCAAAAGATTCATTAGTGGGCTCTCTTCAGGAGCACTCATATACCAACACCTACTCACTCTTGTAAAGTATTACTACAGAAAATAAAGCCTTTAAATGGAAATTAGGAAATATTAAGAGCTATCTAATCTAACCACTTCTCTCCAAGTCCCTGAATAAACATGGAAAAGCACAAATAAAACAATCAATCCAGCCAGGTGTGGTGGTGCACACCTGTAATCCCAGCAGCTCAGAAGGCTTAGACAGGAGGATCACGAGTTCAGCTTGCTAAGCAACTCAATGAGACCCTGTCTCTAAATAAAATGTAAAATAGGGCTGGGGATGTAGCCCAGTGGTGGAGTTTCCCTGAATTCAATCCCCGGTACCAACCTCCCCCCATAAAAAATAAAAAATAAAAAAATAAAACCTCCAATCCATAATTTATGTGATTAGTGTTTTCAGTGTCCACCTCTCATCAAAAATATGTGGCCACAGTTGAGTGTTTTTCTTTCCTCAAAGTGTGCACAGTTTCAAGTTTCTGAACAGATGAAAAATATGGAGGTTCTGTGGCAAAAGGTAATAAATAATAATATTTCTGAACATTACAACTCAGAAACACCCACTAACAATTCCCACAATGTGGTAGCAGATGTATTCAAAGAAAAGCAGTGCACCAATCTACGCTGTATACATAAGAAAAATGGCTTGTCTCTGACAATCTGCCACACCATAAATTCTCTACACATTTTAGAACATAACTCATAGCAAAGTATATAGGGACATTGGAGTCTTTGTGGCAAAGCCTTCTTACAAATTTCAGTTGTCAAAAACTAAAAATTATCTTCTGTACCAAAACTACTATGGTGTGAAAAATAAGCCTATATTAAGTCTGTATAAATTAAAAAATACAGATGTGTGATCTAAGTAAGTCCTTGTTGTAGAAGGAAATCTCATTTAAAAATTAATGTTTCAGTGGTCACCTAGATCACCATCTCTTTCTGATGGGAATTTTTGACACAGCCAATATTTGAACTTTGAAATTTGCTCTAGAGAATATGCCAAATGAAAGCTTTGAAGAGAAGACTGCAAAATCAGATTGAAATCCTTAATATATCTTAGTATAATTTTTATAACTGCATAAAATTCCAATGATAATGTGGGAATTATTTAGCACTCTTATTTCATTTCCCATTAACTCAACTATGAGAGTCTAGAAGAATGTTAAGAGCTAAGAGAAGCAGTTGTTTCGAGCAGTAGTTCAGGAGAGAAAATGTTAAAAGATTTTTCTCCCCTTTCCAGTCCATTTTCAATTTTCTTGCAGGATCACAATCCTATAAGAAGTAACATGAAAGCATTCAATGCCACGTCCACCTTTGTTTTTAACCCTTAAAAAAAGATTCATCAAAAAAGTGATGCAGTGTTTTAAAGAACTCATATAAATGATATGTGGGGAAAAAAGCGTGAGTGCATAGAGACAAATCAATCACATTTAAATACATGACAGATATAAATAATAAACGTATTTTTCAAATGAACTAGAATTGGAAATTGAAAACAAACCCTCACATTATGGTCACTTGATTTTCAACAAGAATATGACGATGATTCAAGAAGAGAAAATAAGCTTCTTAACAAACAATGCCATAACAACTAGAAGGCCACATTCAAAAAATAAATTGCCCCTCTGGAATGCAACATGGAGTTTCCTCAAAAAAGTAGGAATGGAACTACCATTTGACACAGTTATCCCAAGGGATTTAAAATCAGCATACTACAGTAATGCAGCCACATCAATGTTTATAGCAGCTCAATTTACAATAACTAAGCTATGGAACCAACTTAGATGCCCATCAACAGATGAATGGATAAAGAAATTATGGTATATATACGCAATGGAATATTACTCAGCCATAAAGAAAAATGACTTTATGACATTTTTCAGTAAATGGATGGATCTGGAAACGATCATGCTAAGTGAAATAAGCCAATCCCCCAAAATCAAAGTAGAATATTTTAGTTAATATGTGGAAGCTAAATCACAATAATGGTGAGGAAGGAAAAGAGATAATACAGAGCACTAGATAAAAGGAGATAAAAGGAAGTGAGTGGGGATAGAAATAGGAAAGACAGTAGAATAATCTAACATAATCTTCCTATGTACACATATGAAAACACCTAATTGAATCTCACCATCATGCCCACCCACAAGAATGGGGATCCTAGTTAGAATAAGATATATTCCATGCTTGTAAAATTTTATCAAAATTGATGCTACTGTCATATATAACTAAGAAGAACCAATTTAAAAAGTAAAATAAAATAGGCAAACAATTTGAACACTCATTTCTCCAAAGAAGACATGCAAAAGGCCAAAAGACCCTGTGAAAGAGGATAAAAATCATTAATAATCATGTAAATACAAATCAAAATCATAAAAATTACCTCAGACTCACTAAGATAGCTATAATTAAAAAGACATTTAAATACCAAATGTTAGTGAGGGTGTTAAAAAAATTGGAATGCTCATATAGTACTGCAAAAATTTTAAATCACTGCAGCCACTTTGAAAAACTGTATGGAGTTTTATCAGAGGTTAACTAGAGAATTACTGTGTGCCTCAGCATTCTTCTCTGAGGTACAAGCCTAAGAAAAATGAAAACATATCTCCCCACATAAAAACCTGAACTTGAATGTTTATAATATTATTTATAGCCAAGAAATAGAAAAGTCCAAATGCCCATCAACTGATGAATGGGTAAGTTGAATCTGTTATATTCACACAATAAATGTCATGCAACCAAACCATTAAGAATGAAGCACATTTAGATTTAACAAAGTGGATGAGTCTTGAACATCTGCCATGGGAGAAAGGCCAGTCACAAAGAATGGGTCTCATATTAATTTTACATGAAATGTCCAAGAGAGGCAAATCTATGGATAGAAAGGAGACCAGTGGTTGAAATTTGTGAACTTTATGTCAATAAAGATATTATCATCAAGAAAAAAAAGGTTTTCTATAGTTTTAAGTTTGAAATAATAAGTCAGAAAACATTTGAAGTATGTAAAATATAAAGACAATATGTTAAAATGTGTGTAATATAGATAAATACAGTGCTTATTGGCAATTAATGGCACTTAAGTGCTTATGACTTTTTAAAAAAGAGAGGCCTCAAATCAAAGACTTCGCCATATTATAAAACTATATAAGAAAAATCAAAGTAAACATAAACAGAAAAAATTGTCTACAGATAACAGAAAAAGTCATAAAATATATATAATCGGTTATATATATTTAATATATAATCAATTAATCTAAAAAGTTGCTTTGAGATCAATAAAAATGATGATTCTCTAAACAGACTGGTTAGGCCAAAAAAATGGAGACACAAATTATCAATATAAACTAGAAAGAAAAATGCCACATGATCTCACATACTGAATATAAAAAATGGTAAAGTTAAAAAAGCATAGGGTAGCATCGTGGTTACAAGAAACTAAAGAGCTGTTGAGATATGTTAGTCAAAGTGTACAAAACTTCAGTTAGAGGAGTAAATTTAAGAGGTCTAGTGGAAAACATGGTACTGTCTTCATGACAACGTATTATTGAAGATTGCTAAGAATACATTTCAAGTATTTTCATCACAAAAAATGGTAAATATGTGATTTTCTGTTATAATCATAATAGAATTTATAACATATTTTAGTAACACCACAGAATATAAGGTCAACATTGATTTTTGATTAACAATGAATAATAGGAAATTGAAAGTTTTAAAAAGTACTACTATTTAAAACAGCACCAAAAAATCAAAAACCTTTAAGCATAAGCAATAAAATATGTACATATGAATTAAACAGACCAATTAAACAGGTGGAAGACATATAAAAATAAATAGACTATTTTTATGAATTGGAAGCTTCATGATAGGATGCCCATCATTTCTAAACTGATGTATATATTTAATGCCTTTATTTACTACATGGCAATCTTCATTTCAAAACTAATAGCAATAATTGCACTATTCAGGTTTCTGTGACTTGTAAATTTTTACTGTATGAATTATAACTGTTTTAGCCTAGGAAACTCAGAGTTCAAAATCAATAATTACTTTTAGACAAATGCACAAAATAAAATATTTTCCTTAACTGTATTAAGAACTATGATTTCTTCTGCTCTAATATATGAATTTAATGTTACAAAATGCAATATTTTTGCCAAATAAAATGCATGATTTTATTCACATTTTAAGTAAAAATAAAAAGGAAAAAAAGATAAATAAATCACTCAGTATAACAGAAGAGAGTCCAGAAATAGGCTATCTTCAGATAACAAAAAATTTGATCATAAATATAAAAAATAGTTGTTAGATATTATCAAAACCAAAAACATTACTCTGAGAAAAACAATATTTAAAATATGTGGTGAGAAAACAAACATTGGGAAGTATATTTAATGAGCATTTATCTAATAAGTAACTAATCTTGTATATATAATAAACATTTAAAACTCAAAAGTAAGTACATAAACAGTGAACTAAATAAATGAGAAAGTGATGTGAACAGACACATCTGCAAAGAAGATACATGAATGAAAAGCAATTCAGGAACAACAGAAAATCTGAACAGACTGAAAAGTCAACAAGCTTTCTTGCATCTGTAGAGAAAAGCGGGGACACAAGGAAATCCTCTGCTATCAAGATTAGACAGTCAATTACAAGGAGTCCTGGCTTACATGAGTGGAAAATGATGAGCAGAAAACATGCCGGCATCTATTTCCAGTGGAGACTCAGCATGAACAATTAAGAGATTTAAAATTTCTTAGGGATTGAGTTACAGAATGCCCCAACACCTCTGTGAAGTTTATATCCAGGAAATCAATCATGTTCTCACAGTAAATATCAAAAAGTCACACTGACCTTTAGCAATGCGGGGAGAGGGAAAAGCAATTCTACAATTTTGTACTTTGCTCTTCTAACAGGTTCTGCTTCAGGATGAAACTGTTTTACCCAAAATTATTATTATTATTGGGGTGGGGGGCGAATGTTACTAAAGCCTAACTCACCAGAGTGAAGGAAAATAGCAGGCTGTAGTCAACTCTAGCCATCTTGCTCCACCAAAGGGGAGTAGGAGTAGCGCATGCCTGTCATCACTATAGCCACGCCCCTGTGAACCACTTCCTCTAACCTCACCACACCTGCCTCCAGTTACCATCCAGTTAATAGCATCAGAGATCAATTCACTGATTAGTTTAAGGCTATAACCCAATCATTTCTCCTCTAAAACTTCTTGCATCATCTCACGCATGAGATTTTGGGGGACATCACATCTAAACCATAACAAACATCTACAAAACAAAGACAAACAGAACATATATGCCAAATTTCATAATGTGTAAGTATTGAATAGAATTTATTAAAATGGTGTAATAATAAAAATATTTAGGTATCTTACAAAATGTCTAAACTGTTATTCAATATAATAGACTGAGAATTTTTAGAGTAATCAGTTTTTGCATGTTTCCCAAAAGAAAAATAATTCAACATCCTACTCAAAAAAAAAAAAAAAGATATAGTTACAATTTGGCTTATTTCATCAAAAGTTTCTTTCAAAGTTTAAATTCCCTATTGTAGCAAATCATCTCACAATCATACTGACCCAAAATGCCTACTGTTTCTCAATGAAAAGACACATCAAATCATTTTCCTTAAACAAATGAACAATGAAAAGGTAATAACTATTCTAAAAGAAACTCATGTTAAACTGAAACAAAGCATAGCCAACTTGAAAAGCAGGAATTTATTGTCATATCCTGTGTTTACTAAACAACAAAAAAAATGATAAAGTATCGTAGAAAAGTTGTAGACTTGAAATCAGAAGGCCAAGTGTTTAATCTGGAGTTTTCTTTAAGATGCCGTGTAACTTTAAGTAGATCATTAAGTAAATCACTCTGAGGTTCACTTTAGCATCCATGCAATAAATACATACTGATGTTCTGTTATATGTTGTATTAACTTAACAAATAAATAAGAAAACTCTTCATTAAAAGAGTGCATAGTGTGCAAAATGTGCACTAGTAGACCATCTGTAGGACCTTATATTTCTGGTACTGAAAGGAGATCTTTCCCAGAGGAAGAAATAATTATGATAATAGAAACATGCTGCCTGACGCATGCTTCTAATGGCAAGTGAAAAAGGTCCACCTCCCACATGACATGATGTAACCCTTGCATTACTTGATCTGACATTATTACATCATTGACATCTTTACATCAGAAAAAAAATAAAGTTGAAAATAATATTTAAAAAGCACAAATTTCTTCCCTAAAGTAGTTATTCAGGGGAAAAAAGTGAGAATAAAGGAATTATGCAAATGCTATGAAAAGGAAGACATTCTTTATAAAAAGTGGAAATTACTGAGAGAAAACTCAAATTTTTTCACCATGATAAGACTGTAATGGGACAACCTGCCCTATGTATGCCTTGTCCAGTCACTTGCCATCTCCCAGTGTGGACCTCTGGACTGCTCCAATGCTGAATACCCTTAACTGTCCAAGCCCTATCTGAAAGAGAGCAAGGATTTTGGATTACTTCTGCCAACTTCACTCCTGCTCCAGCAGGAAGCTGCTTGGAAATGTTGTCTCCCATTTGTCCATAGAAATAGAATGTAGGAATTGACAGCGGGGAAATGTAACAGTGGTCCACTTTGTGCTTTGAATATAGCCCTTGCTGCTGTGCCACTGCAACTTATTTTTAAAATGGACATGTATCTTTCTCTTCCTCCTTAATCTCTCCCCTCCTTAATCTCATGGGAACAGGATTACCTTTCTTCCCCATTTTAGACAGATTTTTCTGTTCTTTAATACACATTCACCATGGGAACAAAGTAATCCAGACCTTGGAAATGATACCATAAGATCTCAGAAATGACAATCTCCCAAATTACCAAGTGAATTACAACTCCAACAGAAAACATGTGGAATATGGCCTTCGAATCACCTCTTTAAAAGCCCACTGTTCCTGTTCATGGGGGAGAATCAAAGCTTTTAGGTCAGAAGTCCCTTGTGTTTCTCCTTTGCTAGCCAAAAAAAGAAAAGAAAGTAATGGGATAAGAAGTCTGCCATTAAAATTTTTATAATTCAGTATAATGAACTATTAATGAACTGTAGAATTACATGCAGACAAAGATGGTGTTTCTGATCATCAATTTCTCCTCATCAGGGTTTTCTTCAGGGCACCTTGAACATCTTTGTTCCTCAAGCTGTAGATCAAAGGGTTCATCAAAGGAACTGTATTGGTGTAAAAGACAGAAGAGATTTTTCCTTCATCCATTGACACAGCAGAAGATGGCTTAAGATACATAAATGCGCCTGATCCAAAGAACAGAGAGACAGCAATTATGTGGGAACTGCAGGTACTGAAGGCTTTGGACCTGCCCTCAGTGGAGCTTATTCGGAGGATGCTGGAAATGATAAAGCCATAGGAAATAATGATGGTGAGACTGGGCACAATGATGTTGATGCCCACCACAATGAAAACCTCCAGCTCACTGATATAGGTGCTGGTGCAGGAGAGCTGCATCACAGGGAGGATGTCACAGAAATAGTGGTTGATGATGTTCACATCACAGAAGGTCAGTCTCAGCATGAATCCAGTGTGGGCCATGGCACCAGAGAATGCCATCAAGTAAGAACCAAGCATAAGGTTGGAGCACACCTTAGGAGACATGGATAAGTTGTACAAAAGTGGATTACAGATGGCTACATAGCGGTCATAGGCCATTGATGTCAGCACATAGCACTCAGAAATAGAAAAAAAACTGAAAAAGTAAAGCTGGGTCATGCATCCTCTGTAGGAGATAATATTCTTCTTTAATACAAAGTTCATCAGCATTTTGGGTGTAAAGACAGAAGAGTAACAGAGATCAATAAAGGACAAGTTAAAGAGGAAAAAGTACATTGGGGTGTGAAGATGTGAATTCAGCCCAATTAGAGTTATCAAACTCAAATTTCCCAATACAGTGACCATATATATTATTAGAAAGAGGATGAACAGGGGGACTTGGAGGTCTGGCTGGTCTGTTAGCCCCACCAGAATAAACTCAGTCACAAAAGAGCCATTTCCATGAGCCATTCTTCTTTATAGGAATCTGTGGATACAGGGAAAATGGGTTACATTAGAGGACAACCTCTTTCCAGAATATTTTTTACACAATTTGGGACATCACTGGAATTGACTGAAACTAGCCTAAGGTGGATGCACAGAATCAGCCTTTATTATTATTATTATGACGCTGAGTGACACTTTCTTCCCCTTATTAGAATCTGAACAAAGTAAGTATAGCAGAAACATCTCCCCTACAGAGTGAATGCCAGTGCTGCCGTGTGTGCAAATACGAGGGCTGAAAAATCAGGTTCTAAGGAAAAAAATAGATGACTCAGGACACAATTATCTTTCCCTCAGATCATCATTTCTCCCTCACCAATAAAGTTGGAGGAAGACAACTTTGCAACCTGTTGCTGGCCTCTCACACAGATTGAACTCTCATGCAGTGGGAACTAAAATATTATTTCTAATCAAAATCAAAAGAGAGGTCTAGAAATGATTTAGTTACTGTCCCATATCTCTCTCTCTCTCTCTCTCTCTCTCTCTCTCTCTCTCTCTCTCACACACACACACACACACACACACACACGCACACACACAAGAAAATAAAAAGTCATAAATCTAGAAGAAGAAGAAAGAAATACTGAATGAAGTCTGCATTCCCTGAGCTTCCTCATGTCTCTGAGCACTCTCGCTCCCCCTTTTAACAGATTATCGTACAACATTCACAGGAATCTCAAGTCCATGCAATAATGGAAAATAAAGAGGACTATTTTATATTTTAGGAAGATATTAGTACAACTAGAACTCAGAAACTCACACTTCTAAGGTCAGAAAACCTTGGTTTTCTTTATTGTTTTACTTACCTTACCTTGGTGGTTCCCCAAGGGAAATTGCAACCAGGACTTTATTTCCAATATGTCCTGGAGATCTTTCTAAACTACACAATTGAAGTTATGATTATAACTTTAAGTCCTCTCAAGCAGCAGAGAAAAGAGTTATCATTATCACTTTTACCCTTTGATAAGACATAGATTTAAGGTGAGTTTAATGATGTAAGGGAACTGCTTATAAGCACAGTTGAAGATTGCTCAGTGTCTTCTCCAGGGAACATGAATGTAATAGGAAAATAAGAGGATTGTAGTTACACCCTGGGCCATAATGTATCCTTAGGGACTCAATGTTTTACTCAAACTTCCCTTTCACTCTAGCAATTGCACATAAGCCTCAGACAGAGCCTTTCATTTCTCAGTCAGCAAAATGGTAGAACAGTAAGTCCTCCTTCCTCCACAGACACAGCAATTCAAAAGCATTTCTGGACAGATTCCATTTGGGAGAATATAAAAAACTAGTTATGTTGCTCCTACACACCACTCTAGCATGAAATCAATCCCATTGAATCTGGAAGGAATACAAGTTACCCTCTTGCCATCACCCCTATTCCTGGAACAGCACCATAGAATTGGGGCAAAACTTTTCTCTGAGAAGGGAATGAGGTGTAGCATACATTCATGTCTCCACCTTTTTTGCAAGTTATGCAGAGAACTGGATTTTCTCTAGCTGGTCTCATAGCGCTCACTGGGCACAGGACATGACATACTCTGATCACTGTGTGCCAGTGAGAATAGACAGAGTGGTTTAGTGGTTTTCCTCAGCTCTGCACAAAGATAGGAGTTGAAAACTCCCAGCTTCTCCCTAAGGAAGGAAGATGTACACTACACTTTCAATGCCACACATTTTCTGGGCGCTCCCCAGAGGTCTGGCTACTTGAAGTGCTTAAGGGACACAGGTCTCCTGCTGCTCAGGTCCTTTATAACAGAGACAGTGGATTAGACTGGTCATCATCAAAGCTCCTCCTCAAGATTCATCAAAGCTGTAGCACAAGAAAATCCCAGATCCCAGCATTTCCCTAACGAGGAAAAGTCATGTATCCTAAGTCCAATGACCCAGTTTATCTCTAGGCGACCAGAAAAATTAGCACTGTATGGCTTGTTTCAGAGAACTGAAAGCCCAGCATATTCTGAACAGTGGACAACCATGAAAAAGAAAGAAATCTGATGAATTCCACCACATATTTTAAAGAATAACTAATACCAATTCTTCTCAGATTCTTGCAAATAGCTAAAGTAGAGGGAACAAATTTCAGTCTAACTGTAGTGGAGGAAAAGTTTATTTGAGGGCTCATGGCTTCAGAGGTGTTAGTCCATAGAAGGCAGGCTCCATTTCTTCAGGCTCGTGAGGCAAGGATGAATGTCAGGGTGCGAAAGTATGGCAGAGGGAAGCAGGTAACATCCTGAGCAGGAAGCAGAGAGATTCCACTCACTAGAGAGGGATATATCCCTCCAGCAATATCCCTTTCCCACCTCCTGCAGCCACACCCCCACCACTTCAGTTACCACTCAGTTAATCACTATCAGGGGATTAAATCACAGATTGTATTAAGACCCTTATAATCCAATCGTTCCTCCTCTGAAACTTCTTGCACATAAGATTTTGGCAGATGCCTCCCATCCAAACCATAACAGAACACTTCTGAATTCATTTTATGAGGGCAGCATTATGTTGCTTTCAAGGGCAAATCAAAACATCATAAGGACAGAAGAGTTCTCTCTCTCCAGTCTCTCTTCTACCCTTCTTAGTCTAAGGGTTTCTCAATTTAGCTTTTGTTCTACAAAAAATACGCACTTTTCTTCTATTGTTTTTATACTCTGTACTTGACTTATGTGATTATTTCCTTCCTTTTGCTGACTTTGGGTTTAATAAACACATTATTTTTGTCTTTTTTTAGTTCCTTGGCTTGGGAAGTTTAAGTTGTTTGAGATCCTTCTTTTCAAACTTAGCGCTACTATGAACTTCCCCTCCTAGGAGTTTTTAGTGCATTATATAAGTTTGGGTATGATGTATTTTCATTTTTGTTTGTCTAGAGGTTTATTTTAGTGTTTTTCATTTTTAATCAACACATAATTATTATACAAATTTATGGGGTATAATGTGGTATTTTGATACATGAATTGTTAATGATCAAACCACGGTAATTATCATGTTCATCACTTCAAACATTTGTTGTTTCTTTCTGGTGAAACACTGATAAGCCTCTCTTCTAGTTATTTTGAAGTGTGCAATGCATTATTATTGATCCTTTGTATAGTAGAACACCAACACATTTTCTTCCTCCTGCTTATCTTTGCACCTGTTGACAGACTTCTCATCATTCCTCTTCCTTCATATACTGTTCATTCTTTCCTCCCCACTACTATAGATCCGCTTCTTTAAATTACACACATGGGTGAGATCATCTAGCATTTATCCTTCCGTATCTGTTTTATTTCACTTAACATGATGTCCTCCACTTTCATATATGTTACCACAAAATATATCAGCTTTTTTATTGTTGAATGATATTCTACCATGCATGTGTGCCATATTTTCTGTATTCATTCATCCATTGATGGACACATACATTGATTCTATGTCTTGGTTATTGTGAACAGTACATTAACAAATGTAGGAAGGCAGATATAAAGATACATTTTAAATTCTGTTTTGATTTCCCAATGTTTACCCAAGAATATATTAGAATATATTGATTCATTTCCATGAATCTGAATTTCTAATTTTTTGATGTTGAAAGTCATATTAATCTTAATTTGTTAAAACATGATTGGTGACCTAGCATGCAATCTATTCTGGAGAATGTTCTATTCAAGTTTTAGAAAAACATGAATTCTGTTGTTTGGTGGAAAGTTCGCCTTATGTCTATTGGACACATTAGTTCTATAATGTTGTTCAACTGAGTTGTTCTTTGTTAACTTTTGGTATGAATAATATATACACTGGAGAGACTGGAAAATAAAGTGTCCTGTTATTATATTGGTGTCTATTTCTCCTTTCAGATCTGACAATATTTGCTTTATATACATAGGTGACTTGGTGTTGGATGCATATATTTGCAATTATTATATATTCTTGTTGACTTGACATTTTTGTCATTATATAATGGCCTTCTTTAACTTTTGTGACACTTCCTGACTAAAGTGTGTTTTGTCTCATGTAAGTATAACCACTCCTGTTCTCTTTTAGTTTTCATTTGTATGGAATTGTTTTCTCTACCACTTCATTAAAATCTAAAGTGACTTTATTGTAGATAGTATGTAATTGTATCTTGATTTTATTTTTGTCCATTTAGTCATTGTATATCTTTTCATTGGGAGTTTAATTTATTTACATTTAAATTAATTATTGATAAGTAAGAATTTACTCAATAATTTGCTAATTTTTTCAGTCAGTTTTTGTACTTTTCTTATTTCTCTCATGTCTTTATAGATGACTTGATGATTTTTATAGTGATACAATTTAATTCATTCCTCTTAATACTTTTGTGCATATTGTACGTTTTTGTAGTTATACTATGGGGATCTCAGCAAAGAGATCTCTTTTATCTTCCACAAAACTTACTAATTTGGAATTCTGAACAGATCAAGTGCATAGAAATTCTGTACAGGAAATAAATAATTATATGTAATCATATTAAATAATTATATTGAATAAAGCAATTTATTCAATATTGCATCTATTCTTATATTGTGGGAGTGCCAGGACACTTTCTGTGTCCTAATGTCTATACATATAATTATTTCTTACAGGAGAATGTTGCCTATGACAACTTTTTAGATCATAAATTCTCTACATGTTTTAGAATATAATTTGTGGCAAATAACAAAAGGAACATTGGGTCTTCAGGGAAAAATAACCTTTTAAAAATCCCAATTTCTATAAAAATAAGAATTATCTTCTGTGCCTAAACTACTGCAACGTGAAAAGGAAATTTATGTTAATCATCTTATGGATTAAGAAATATAGTTGTGTAATCTAAATAGGTCCCTATCATGGAATGGAAATTTTCTCATTTGAAAATGAATGTTTCTGTGGTAATCTAAGTCAAGAGCTCCCTCTGATGGGAACTTTTAACTTAACCAATCGAGATTTAATTAAATTAACAGATAAAGATTACAGAACATACTAAATGAAGGCTCTTAAGATATTTTTTGATGAAATTGAGTTCCCCAAATATATATATATATATATATATATATATATATATATATATATATATATATGCCTAAAATTAAAAGCTACAGAAAATATTATGAATTAAAACATCATGGTAATTATTTTGCTATTTACTTATTTTTATTTCCTCTTCTCTCACTATGAGAATCACTGTAGTGTTTGAATGTTAAAATATAATGGAAGCAATTCTTTCAAAGAGTAGTTCAGAAAAGATGAAAAAACTTTTCCTCTTTCCTCCCCACCTTTACTCTTTGTGCTCTGAGTGATCACAAAAGGAAAATTACAGTTTATAAGCATTTCAATACCACTTTATTTTTCCTCAACAATTAACAAGCAAGAATTAAGTCTTTTAAGTGATACTCATGAGAATGGCAATGAAGCTGAAACAAAGATATACTGATTGCTTTTAAATACTATACATAAGGGTAAATAAATAATGAATCTTTATGTGAACTTTAAAAAAGGCAAGAATTTCCACTTTTACTATTGCCTTTGATACAGTACTAGAAATCTTACATAATGCAATAGGTAAAATAAATAAATAAATGAATGAATAAATGGCAGGTCTTTGGAACACAAAGATAACACTTTAAAATTTATAAGTGGCATGATAACACAATGTCAACATAAAAATATCCTAACATATAAAAAGATAACACTCCTAGAACTCATAAGGAATTTTACCAAAACCACAGATATGAGTTCAATATTACGCTATGAAAATTAGAAGACATAAAGACAGACACACTGGTATATTGATTAAAAGATTCAGTATTACTAAGGTGTTCATCATCTCTAAAATGATGCATACCTTTTAAGCAATTACATTAAGTTTAAAGCAGGATGTTTTATAGAAAGCTGATTCTGAAAAAGCCTAAGAAAAAAAGAATAATCAAAATAATTTTTCAAATGACAATTCATGTTAATTTATTTTATGACTCATTGTGATTCTACAATAATGATATTGTGTGGTATTGCTAAAAGGATAAACCAATAGATTAGTATAGATTCCAAGATGTACACACACACACACACACACAAACACATATATATATATATAGAGAGAGAGAGAGAGTCAGTCGATTTTTACAGAAGTACAAAGGCAATTTATTCAAGGAATGTCAGGCTCTTCAAAAATGAGGCTGGAACAATTAGATATTCATAACCAAAGGGAAAAATTAAATACTTAATTGACTTACACCACTTAAGTAAATATATTGTGAAGCAAGTGCTTATCCTTGGCTCTTTTTACATCATTCACTCTTTCTAGTTCTAGTATTTTCTTTCATTTGTTCTTTGTCATTCCTAGCAGTAATTATGAAAATATTTATTTTCACCACATTTTAGGTCATCATATTTATCCATCATTTTTTGTAAATCAAACTATTTTTTCTTATCCCATTCAAATTTATATATTGTGACATATTATAGAAATTGAAAACCCATGATCACATTATAAATAAATGCATATGAAGACCAAGGGTCAACCAATTGTTCTCTCTCACTTTCACTAACTGAATATATTTGACTTTCACCTTCAGTTTCATGTGTACTTTGGTCTCCCAGGAACAAGGCTTACCCAGAAAAATAAAACCTAAAATGCTCTAGCCAAATATTCTGTGGCTCAATACAAAGTTACTAATTGCACAATCACCTATGAACTTAAAATACAGCATTAACACCTGATTTTGATTTTTTTATTTTGTTCTATAACAGTTCTAGTCATTGAAGCAGTCTTTTCACTATGCCTAAATATTTCTATATTCCTAAAATATTTTAATAAAAGATGTATCAAAATAACATCTGAAGAAGTTCATTGAGAAAATACTTTATCAAGATAGAAGAAATGATTTAGAAAATAAAATTGTATATATAGAATGAGAAATATACCATACTGTAAATATAAAAATAAGGATATATAACACTACAAATCTATACAAGAACACTGACTTTCCACCTATAATAGACATCGGTGTCTTTTTACCTTCTTAAGGAAAAAGAATTGTCTTTGCACTGGATCAGTCTAGATTATTTTGAAATTTTACCTTGTCTCTGCTGTTTCTACAGAACCATTCTGTTAGGTTGTTTTCATATACTTGGGCCTTTATTCTTAAAGTTTGCATAATATGTGCTTATTGTTCAATATAAGTAGAGTGCTAATAAAAGTTTTATAGTCTTATTTTATTATAAAATTTAGCATAAATACATATATAAATACATAAACACATATAAAAATTATGTACTTCAGTAAATTTTCATGAAATGAACATTTTATAACCACCATGCAGATCTGCAATTAATTGCCAGCACCCCAGATCCTTATACATATTCTTATTGGTAACTCCATCCATTCTTTCCTTTTCAATCATGATTCTATTGCAAACACTTCCTGGGTTTTCCTTACACTTTCATGATCTAAGTGAGGTTCCATTATTATCTCCATCCAGTTCACAGAAAGATAAAGAGAATGTGAAAAGGGCACAAAATCTTGGCCCTGGGAGGCTATTCACTATTTCTGGAACTGTCACATGCCACACTCTACTGCAAGATTCTCAGAAATACATATTTTGGGAAAAGAGGTGAACAGAAGCAATCTACTATGAGTGGATCTATAATATGAGTGGGCTACTCATACTGGTATCTACAAAGGTCACTTGTGAGATTAGATAAGATATTGAATATAATAACTTACTGCTGACCTGGGATTTAGGAAGAATCATTAACAATAATTCTAACAATAATGCTAATTCCTCTTAGCATTCCTTTTGATAAAATTGTTTTCCTTTTTAAAATAAAATTCAGCTAAATAGATAAATAACATTTGTGTTATTTAGTATCCTTTGTAAACATATCAGAAATATATTTATTCTTATGTATTTTATCACTACATGAGATAACTTGACAGAGTCACTAACTAATCTTTCATTTGATGAGCCTTAGAATATATATGAAATGTTTCGATTTCAGAAATATAAACTTTATAATAGGCAACATTCTTTTTTAAAATATTTTTTAGTTAAAGGTGGAACAATACCTTTATTTTATTTTTATGTGGTGCTGAGGATCAAACCAAGTGGCTCACCTGTGCTAGGCAAGTGCTCTACCACTGAACCACAACCAGCCAGCAACATTCTTTCTTGTTATTTGTGGGGAAATAATCAGAGAAAAAAAGGTGTAAAGACAGGCTGTCAAAGGTAAGAGTATGTGGGATAATTTTAAGAGTCAGCTTATGGCAAGTTGAAATATATAAGCATATGTGCCTATTGTGACTCCTGTTAAAAGGAGAAATGGGGGCTTTGGGATGCAGATCCCTCTGTTTCAGATCCTGTTCTCTGAATACAACATCCTGAAGTCATTTTATTAAAAAAAATTAAATACATCTAATGCGCTATTCTAAAATGCCTTCTCTGTTCCAATGTCACCACAACAATAAATGATCCTAAAGAAACTAAAACATAAAGCACCAAGAAAAAAATTTCTGTAAAATCCAGGAACAAAGCACAATTAATTCTGAAAATACAAATATTTTCTCATATTCATGTTTTCTAAAATAAAAATAAATGAAGCAGACAGAAAGTATACTAGAGAGAATAATATACTTAAAATCAGAAACAAATAAGAAATTCTAGGCTTTTCACAAGGAAGCTATGAGATTTTTAGTAAATATTAACCTCTCTGAGCATTCATATCATGTACACATGATAAGTGTTTGTTAGCAATCTACTAAGTACCAGTTATGAAATCTGTATCAATAAGGCTTAATGAAAAACACAGATAAAGCTATAAAATGGGTTACAATTGAGAGAATTTATAGAGCCTCCAATGTCAATGACTATGACATTTCTGCCTGACAGAGGATGCCCAGGGAGAAGAGTCACATTTTCTGGTTCAGTTTCCCAATGGCATGTTACAAGTGGAAGATTAAAAAGTCAACACACAATGAAAAAATCCCAGTGTTACTTTTTTTATCATCTGTAGACCATTTATCATCTTTTAGCAATAAAAAGGGAAGTAAAAAAGAGACAATATTGAGCTTGTGTGTGTCACATAATACATATTTGTTGTTGTTTTATTTGTTTGATTTTCTTGTGCTGAGGATTGAACCAAGGGTCTTGTGCACTCTACCAACTGAGCTATATCCCCAGCCCTCATGCATGTTTTTAAGGGTATCAAGAAAAAAAAAAGAAAGAAAGTCCATAGTAACAATGAAAAAATAAAAATCAAAGATGAATTTCTTTCTTAACATCATTATGATTAAGTAATAAGCATGGTGAATAGCAAAAGGAATAGTGAAAATGGGAAAAACACACTCTTAAAAAAATAAACTGAGAGAATACAAATTTACTTTACCTTGATTAAAAAGAAAGAGGACTAGATTTAATCTTTATGTCACCTATCTAGATTTCAAACCATTATGCTATACATGTTAAAATTGCATAGTGTTTTCTGTCAATTAAATAAATTAAAATACTTTAGATTTTAAAAAGTACAATAAAAATTATCTAAGTAAAAATAAACAGATTAAAAAGGCTGACACTAAAATAGTATAATTAATTACACAGAATCTCCCTACTCTGCAACTGCATGGACAAAGACACAGTACCTGATCAAAACTCTCTCCTGCTCAGGGTTTTCCACAGGGCAATTTTGACATCTTTGTTTCTCAAGCTGTAGATCAAGGGGTTCATCATGGGAACAACATTGGTATAAAAGACAGAGGAGATTTTGCCCTCATCCATCGACCCAGCAGAAGATGGCTTAAGATACATAAATGCACCTGATCCAAAGAACAGAGAGACAGCAATTATGTGGGAACTGCAGGTACTGAAGGCTTTGGACCTGCCCTCAGTGGAGCTTATTCGGAGGATGCTGGAAATGATAAAGCCATAGGAAATAATGATGGTGAGACTGGGCACAATGATGTTGATGCCCGCCACAATGAAAACCTCCAGCTCATTGATATAGGTGCTGGTGCAGGAGAGCTGCATCACAGGGAGGATGTCACAGAAATAGTGGTTGATGATGTTCACATCACAGAAGGTCAGCCTCAGCATGCATCCAGTGTGGGCCATGGCACCAGAGAATGCCATCAAGTAAGAACCAAGCATAAGGTTGGAGCACACCTTAGGGGACATGGCTAAATTGTACAACAGTGGACTGCAGATGGCTACATAGCGATCATAGGCCATTGACATCAACAAATAGCATTCCGAAATCACAAAAAAACAGTAAAAGTAGAGTTGGGTCATGCATTCTCTGTAGGAGATTATATTCTTCTTTAATACAAAGTTCATCAGCATTTTGGGTGTAAAGACAGAAGAGTAACAGAGGTCAATGAAGGACAAGTTAAAGAGGAAAAAGTACATGGGGGTGTGAAGATGTGGATTCAGCCCAATTAGAGTTATCAAACTCAAATTTCCCAACACAGTGACCATATACATTACCAGAAATAGGAAGAAGAGAGGGAGTTGGAGGTCTGGCCAGTCTGTTAGCCCCGCCAGAATGAATTCAGTCACAAAAGAGCCATTTCCAGGAGACATTCTTCAAGAGAGCCTATGGACACTGGACAAAGAGCTACATTAGAGGACAAGCCAGCTCTTCAAACACTGTTCCTTCCCCCAAGTGTCAGATATACACTGGGGATGTCAGAGACTAACCCAACCTAACACATAGAATCAGCCCTTGCAGAGCACAACTAACTGACCCTATAACAAGAAGAGCAATGATATCAAGTACAAACATGAATTCGGGGTTGGAGGGAGGGTGGAGAAGAGTAGACCTGGAAAGAAGAATTTATCTCTTTTCTCATCCTTTCTCTCCTCACCGGCACCTTCTCTCACCAGATGAATTGGAGGCAGAAGCCTAAAGCAACCTGGTGCTGACCTCTAATGGACATTAAAGGCAGGTGGGGTAGAATTCAAAGCATTGTTTCTAATCAAAAACTGGAGAGATTATTTAATAACCCATGTGAGAAAAAGAAGAGATAGACATATACATAGAGATAGAGATAGAGATAAGAAGGGAGGGACAGAGGGAGGGAAGGAAGGAATCTAGAAGAGTGAGAGAGCTGTCCCTGGAGAGGGAACTACTGATAGACATGCTCAAGCCTCCTCAGGAACTTCCTTCAACCTATTTCACTTGAATCTCAGGAATATGCAAAATTGAGAGGAAATAGTATAGTTTAGAGTGTGGGCCTTATATTTTCTCATTTTTTTTAGTTATACATGACAACAGAATCCATTTTGACATAATTATAAATATGTTGTTAAGGACAGTATCAACATACCAGGAATTCAGGAACTCACCTTTCTTAATCCAGACCTCAGCACTTCCTTATCCTTGTTATTTGTCCCTGTATTCTTGGAAAAGTAATTTCCAAGATTTGAGGTGTCTTTGATTCTAGGAGGATAAGATCCAGGTTTAATTTTTTATATGTCCTTGAACTGTGTCTGAGCTTCAGATCATAATTTATGGTTATGACTTTCAATCTTTTCCAGCAACCATTAAGTCTTTATTGTTATCCTGATTGCTACCTGGTAAGACACAGAAGACTACATCTTAGTTTCATGACATAATGTACTTGGTTATAAACAAGGTAGAACTGTGCTCAGTTACTTTGCCAAAGAACAGATTCTAGATGTACAAGGGAAATAAGGGAATTGTATTCACACTGTGGATGATGATCTATGTTTAGTTCCTGGAGGACTTGCTATTTTAGTCATTTTCATTTCACTCTAGAGATCATACATCCCCAAGACAGAGGCAAAAATGAACTCCTATCTCTTCACCATCTTGAATTCTGTAGGGAAATATATTGTTTGTGTTCTTACTCTCCTTTTTCCCCATCCTAAGTAGAATTTCCCACAGGGTCTGCCTCCAGACTTCTTTATTTCTTCATCTGAAAAATTTCAAAGATTGCATTAAGTCACTTAAAGTGTTAGATTACCTGGAATAGCATCAAAATATCTTTTAATGGCTAACATTCCTATTAAATGTTTTTGCTTCTAAATACCTACTGGAAAATTCTACCTAAGTGGTCCACTAAGTCTTTAAATGTAAAATTTCAGTGATGAGGCTCATCAATATTTTCTCATTATAGAGAAGAGTGGGGACTGTGAGAGCCTGTGTTTTAATCTCCCTCAGTCTTTCTAACTATAATACCTTAACCTCTCTGCATTTCAGACCCATGATTTATAAAATATGATAATAACAACTACTTATTCAATAAGTTGTTTCAATTAAATGAGCTACCATAAGCCAAATGGTTAGCATAATATCTGGCACAAGTAAATAGTAAACAAATATCAGCATTTATTATGCATGATCTCATAAATTCTAGTACATTCTCTATCTTAACCCTCATCAGAGATTTTACTCCTTTACCTCCTCCTGTTCTTCCCTAAACTATATATGTTCTGTAAGGAAAAGATGATTTTACCTTACTTACCACTTATCTCCTGGTGCTAAGTACAGTGTAGAACATGTAGAAGAAACTCCTAAAATATTTGTGGAAATTATATTCTTGACTGAAATCCTTTATAATCTTTCCTATACTTATCACATGCTTAGGAAGAGAGTTCTTAACTGCAATGACCTCTGACCCTTTACACCAGTCACCACACATGGTCAGAAATACTTTATGTGAAGTGTTCAGAATAGGCAAATCTACAGATTGGAAGATGGTAGTTTTCTTGAGCCTGGGATAATGTTTTAACTGTGCTACTGAACTTATATATAAATATAGAATTGTCTATTGATTTTTGACAATAGTGCATAGTCAAGTTAATGAGGAAATTACAAGCTTTTCAAGCAATAAGACATTTTGTATAAAATGTTCACATAGCCCACAAAGAATAAATAAATAAAACCAACCTTAATACCTGCCTTAGACTGTTAACAAAACTGCCACAGAATGAATCATAGATATAAATGTAAACATTAAACTTTTAACACTTTTAAAAGACAATAAAAAATAAAAGCTTTATGACCCAGGAGTAGTCAAAGATAAGATTTGGCATGATTCCACTTACATGCCATTCTGAAAAAGGCAAAACCAGAGCAAAAGAAAGCAGATCAGTGGATTCCCATAGTTAAGGGTTGGGAAGTTTTACTTACAAAGGAGGATGGAGAATTATCTTGTATTTTTCTTCATGTGTTGCCATGTCCAGAACTGTGTACTAACTAATGTGAACTTTTGCTCTATTTAAAGTATTTCTTAATGAAAAAAAAATTTAAACCTATATACCAAATGAGTTTCCACTTCATAACTTTGCATGACTATATGGTTTTATTTATTATTTTTTATTTTGTATGACAATGTAGTTATTCTATTGGTAAAAATTGGCAGAAAACAAAAAACACCTAACAACCAAAACTGGTAAAGCTGTGAAACAATTCCAGGTCACATACATTTCTACGAGAAAAATAAAATAGCAAGGAATTATAGAAGGACCGCTACTAGCTGGGAGTTAATGAAACCCACCCCCACACAGAGAGAACAAGGAAAGCAGAGTGTGGCAGACCCACCCTGGGAAGTGCTTAGCTCACTGCTGCTAACAACTTTCATGGGAACCCAGGCAGGGACAGAGCAGACTCCTGCAATCATAGTAGTAAGAAGTGAGAGCTCAGATCCACATGATGGGGGCGCGGGGGTGGGGGCAGTTTGGTCCTGACCAAAAGGTAAAATTGAAGAGAGAACAGTGGAGTTGAGGAAGGGGAATGAAGGTTAAGAAGGAGGGATGGGGAAAGAATGGTAAACTGAATCTAATCTAACTTTCCTATGTACATATATGAATATACCACAGTGAATCTCACCTCCATGCATATACACAAGACACTAATTAAAAAAAAAACTATAAATAGAAAAATCAGCAGAGTGGGGAACAGAACAGGGGAGGGAGAAAGAGAGAGAAAGGGAAAGTATTTGGGACTGAATTACAGCAAATTACATTCCTTGTATAATTATATTAAAATCCCTAATATTATGTATAACTGAAAGGAAGTAATAAAAAAAATTTATAAATACATTTTTTATAAGAAAAACATCAAGCTGGGTATGGCAGTGCACACATATAATTCCAGTGACTCAGGAGGCTTAGGAAGAAGGATCACAAGTTCAAAGCCAGACTTGGCAATTTAGTGAGGCCCCAAGCAACTTAGTGAAACTGTGTCTCAAAATAAAAATTATAAAGGGCGTGGGATGTGGCTCAGTAGTTAAGTGCCCCTGGGTTCAATCCCTGGCACACACATCCCCACCAGAACAAAAGCAAAGAAAAGAAAAATGTCAAATTTAAAATCTGAAAATTTTGTGTACCCCAAAATTTTGAACAGTATGCTATTCAGAAGTTTTGCTGGGATACATTATAGAAAACAACTGTTCTTATCAAACTGTTTTTATCAAATTTATTTAAGTTCTAATATTGATAATAGTAGAGATACACAAACCTTCACACAGTACAATCAGAAGCATAATTCTGGGCTGGATGAATGGTTTTACACTTGAATGGGACTATAATGTGTCCATAAAAGAAAGTCTGAATTTTATTCAACCTATTTTTTTCTAAAACCTCAAAAAAATTAAAGTTGGGGTGAATACATAGTACTAACAAGACAACAGTCATGTACAATCGCAGGCAGTCTTCATTCCTCATGTAAGTCTTATGCCTTAAGTGTCACCAATTATTACTACAAGTGTTTGTATTTTGATTTTTTTGCTTGTTTGTTTTGGTTTGGTTTTTGTTTTTGATATTGAGGATTGAACCCAGGGACACTTGTTCATACACTTCAAAATAACACAGATGCCCTAATTTGTAGAAGATGTGATATGAGTATCAGCTTACTATGAGATCACACCAGCTAGAAATGGAGAGAAGTGTCTGATTTCATGGGGCACAGGCTAAACTGTAGACCACACAGCACCTGAGGCTCAGCCTGGTGCTTCCTGGGCACCTGAAACACAAACTCTACCAGCAGCCCAAAGGCCTCTTTCACACAATAGGCTCTGTAGTTCTCTCTGGGTGGTGGGGAACCTCTTTGTTTAGCTATTTGAATAGAGCAGGAATACTAGCTTATCTTATGGTTCTTGCTCCTGCCAAAGCCATGTTATGCTCTTACACCAGAACTCCTTACTATTGACCTCCAAGGGGCCACTTTCTGAGCCTAAATCTGCCAGCACAACCAGATACTAGTTCCAGCTGTACCACATCAAACCTGACTGGATGGATCAATACCTTCACCTGTTTCCCATTTGCTATTTTGTCTGCTTTATGGTGGTTAGAAAGCGCTTTCCCAGTCTTTATTCATGAGGAAGAAAAGAAAGAGAATCTTGGAGAGAAACATCTAAAAACCCTCCATTAATTAATAAATGTGAGTGCTATGTAAAAAGAGCCACCTGAAAATATTTCAATTCCTTTGGGTGATGGAATAAAATTGATGGGTAAGCAAGCACCATTTCATGAGCACCGAATACTAAGTTTCTGAATTTTTTAATGTCATATTTTCCCTGAAAGGTAAATCTTAGGATAGTCCCCTTTCAAGTAAATGTTATTTAATATATTAAAGCCTTTTATACTTAATGCAACAAAGCTTTTATGCTAAAAAAAAAGACTTAATGTGCTTTTAACATGTTAATATGTGGTAAGAGAAAAAATTCAAATTGTGCATATGGAGAAACTATGATAAAATAGAAGAATAAGATGTATAGAAAATATCCATATCTTTACCAAGTTACCCATATAATATTTCTAAACATTCAATAAAATGTAAAATGAGCTTACATGTTCGAAATTTAAATCATAGATTAATTCACATATAACTTACTTATTGTGTCAGTCAGCTTTTCATTGCTATGACCAAAATACACAACACGAGCCATGTATATGAATGGGAGTTTATTTTGGCTCATGGTTCCAGAGGTTCTGTTTGTGCTTGACCAAGTTCATTGCTCTTGGCCAAGGTGAGGCAGAACATCATGGCAGAAGGGCAAGGTGGAGGAGTACTGTTGCATTCATTGTAGGAAACAGAGGGAGGGGAGACGGGCATGCCCCAGTGACCCATCTCCTCCAGCCATGCCCCACCTGCCTACAGTTACCACCAAGTCAATCCATTCAAAGTAGGATTGGGTGATTGGGTTACAGCTCTCATAATCTAATCATTTTACCTCTGAAGATTTCTGCATTAACATAGGAGCTTTGAGGGGAACACCTCATATCCAAACAATACTAACTTATTAAAATTCTACCCTTAAGTTTAAATAGTGTTGTCTATAAATATTATTGAATCATTAAAATATTAAGTTAACTATATGTGTAAAGTCAAAACTAGAAATTAGACTCATAAAATGAGCCTATTGATGTCAGAATTGAGCCTATTTGCTGATTCATTCTCCACCAGGCTGTGCTGCTGCCTACAATATTGTACTCAGACCACAGGTTATGTGCTGCCTATGACTCACGTTTCACCTGTTAGTTAAGAACAAATGGTTTATAAATATGGATGTCAAACAACATCTCATTCTGTGTCTTTTTTTCCGATTATATTTTGTCTCTATCATCTTTTTTTAAATTTTTATATGACAACGGAATGCATTACAATTCTTATTATGCATATAGAGCACAATTTTTCATACCTCTGGTTGTATACACCGTATATTCATACCAATTTGTGGCTTCATTCATGTACTTTGGATAATAATGATCATCATATTCCACCATCATTAATAACCCCATGGCCTCTCCCTTCCCCTCCAACCTCTATTCCTCCCATGCTCCCCCTCCCTACCCCACTATGAATCAGCCTCCTTACATCAAAGTAAGCATTCCGCATTTGGTTTTGTGGGATTGGCTAACTTCACTTAGCATTATCTTCTCTAACTCCACCCATTTAGCAGCAAATGCCATGATTTTATTCTCTTTTATTGCTGAGTTCATTCTGTATCTTTATGGGATGATAATGTGTCTTTAATAAGAGTTGTATTTTAAAGCAAAAAGTCAAACCAAACAGTGTTAAGCTTTCTTTTTAATCAAGCACTGTGACATGCAGACAAAAAAAAAATAGAAGTAGACACTAGGCATTCAGAATCTGATGAGGGAATAAAATTTTGAACACACTGTAATAATGAGATAAATATTATAATAAATGCAAATACTTCCTGAATTAATAGCAATAATCATGGTCAAATTAAAATAGAAGATCTTAACTGGGATCATTGTCTTCTGACGTTATTCTTATAAACCAACCTTTTAGAACTTTTCAAAAATCATGTTATCTTTGTATAAACACAAAATAACAATGGATAGGGGCATAGATCAGCAATAGAGTACATGTTTAGCATGCATAAGATTCCAGGTTTAATTCTTATTGCACACACACACACAGTTACAATGATAATAAACCATTGTCCTTTGACTAGGATACATCCGCTGAAAGGTAATTGCCAAGACTCATTCAAGGTAGTGATAGTATAGTTCTGAAGTGGCATCCCCTTTCTCCACAGAAAAACCCTCTTCACCCAGACTAATTTTAGGACTGTCAGCAAAAGAGTCCATTGTAGATAAACTTCCTATTTTCATGTCGCCCTGTCTACTTGGCCACTGGCCGAGAAGATACCAGCACTCAAGGTGCTGGACACCCCCTTACTAGTTTTTCACAAACATATCCAGAATAGTACTTTGAAGAAATGTGCAAACAAGGCCTCTGGCCTTGAGCTGGGCTTCACAGAGATGTCTACATTTTTAAGATAAGTTACAAATGGGCCCATGGAAACAGCTGGCAGAGGGAGGAAAGAAAGGGGAGAGTTAACATGCCCAGAACAGTGAAAGAAAAAGCTGCTTTTATGTGAACTTCTGCAGACTGTGAACTTCTGAGCCCCTCCCCTTACATGCTGGGTATAAAACTCTGAAACTCCCTGAACTCGGGGTTCAGGGGATTGATTGATTACAGCAAAGGCTGTGCCCTCTGAACCTGGCTGCAGCCAAATAAAACTGTTTCCTGCTATCTTCAGTGCCTCACCTCCTTTGTCCCTATAACAGTTCATTGTCTATATAAGAAAATTTTGTAGTGCATTATTTTCTATTATTAAATAACTCTTTTTATCTACAAATGATGACATAATATCTATAAGCATGTTCTACTGATACTTCCTGATACTGCCAGTTATTGGTGACAAGTTCTGCTCCCTCACAAGTTGCAGTTTGAACGTTAGAGAAGCACGCTGAGGCAAGCACATAAAGCAGGGTTTATTTTTAAAAAGGGGTAACAGACTTCTGGGAAGGAGAAGGAGGCCATAGCTGGTATCCTGGTATCCTAAGAAGCTAGGCTTCTGCCCTTTTAATATGTCCTAGGCTTCCTTTGTTCTCCTGCTCTCTTCCTCTTATCCTTCCCCTTCCATAGTGACTAGGCCCAGGAATGCTGGTGGGATGGCCAAAAGGTGGGAAACTGGTGGGCTGAAGGGGGAAGGGCAGGATGGAGCAGCCAAGGACACATTAATTAACCTTATAGCTCCCTGTAGGGAGGGGAAGTTCCTGGGACAGGTTACCTTAGCAACAGGCAGGAGCAGGGACAGGTTCTTGTTAAGGGTAGAGGAAGGGCTCTGAAGGAATTAACATTCCAATCCCTTTGGGCCTCCTTGATCTGACCTGACTCCATTTACCAACGTATACTGACTGCCTGTCTAATTCTGGCTTCACTACTTTTTAAATCATTATATGCCTAACCAGAAGGATTGTACCAAACTCTTCAGCCTCACCATTCTTAAAAAAAAAAAAAAAAATCACTAATATAAAAATATTGGGATAAAACATTTTTTATAGCTCAACCTATTTATATCACTTTAAAATCAGACTCCCGAAGGGTCATGCACATTTTTCTAGTTAATCATCAAAGACTTAGTTAAATCAACATTGAGACCAAAAGATCTCTGAGATAAAAGGATTTATTTAGGTATTACAGATGCTAACCAAAAATAAAAGAACCAATCTGAAGACAGATTTTATAAACTAACAGAAGCATAGCCAGAAAACAGTTGGGGAAATGTCCACCAATCTAAGAAGCCATGGTGTAATGCCAGATTTATGGGACCCCAATAGACCTCCAGGAGCTGAATCCAATGCAATCACACAAGAGTCTTTATTGCAAGCTCTAGCCTGGACTCAACGTTCCCGACGCAGCAGTCCCAAGGAGTGAGCCCTGGTCCTTTGTTCAGTGAGATTTTATAGGTTTTGCGGAGATACTCTATGTGTCACAACATCACACAGCAAATCATTTCACACCACGGGCAAGTCAAATGACAACTCTTAACATTGATTAGCACATTCACTGGCGGGAACAAATTGGGTAGGGGTGATTGGTTAGTACAAGAGGGGTATTCATTTGAACTGATTGGTTTAAGCCAAGAGAGGTGTATGTGCTAAACTACATGGTTTCCCAACATGTTATCAACCACCATAAACTAGTGGGGGGTCATCTGGCATCCCAGGTATTTTCCCTGTCTCATGCTGATTGGTGGTTGCTAGGAGTTGCTATGGGTCCTCACCTAGCCAAACTGAGTCAGGGACACCTGGCACCACAGATCTCTCCTGTTATTTGCAGACAAACAACTCAGCAGGATGGGTATGTGCCTAGGAGTGCTCTATGCATTTTCCCAAGGACAAGGGTCATGCCCCCTTCCTTGGACAGGCTTTGCTCTGAGGAGAGGCTGGTTTCTCAAAAATGGAGTCATATCAGTTTCTCAACACAAAAGAAGTTTTTGCTTATTTTTAGTTGGTTTGTTCTGAAAGCAGAATGGAAACTTGCCCTGATGGCTAATCTTCAACATGTGGGAAAGGGGAGTGAAGCGGGGTTATGTTTTGGTTTCTTTTGCTTCATTTATTTCAGTTGAAATTGCCAATTAAATTAACATCCTATTATCCATTCTTTTCTTTCACCTCTTGCCTGTAATTCAATTTAGGGCATCTCAGAAATCCCCTCTTATTGCCTTGTAGGTCATCTCTGTGCTATGGCTTCTTGGCTGAGGATATCAGCCTCATAGAACTCCCACTGTCAGGCTCATGCTGAAACAACTCTACAGAAGATTTCTCTCTTCCTTCACAATTCTCTTTTCTTTCCTTCTGTATCTTCCTAGGGTGCACAATAAGTTCAAAAATTGGGTTCTGCATCTTTAGCTCTATGCCTAATGTGAGTCACATAGCCATTTCTCATCCAGAGAGCAGGGTAAGAAGAAATCAAACATAATAGGACTTGTCAAGAATGTGGCCCATGATATGGACACTTGAGTTGAATTATTATTTTAAGAGACACAAAGAACTAGTCATATTTATTTACACATTGAAAGACTAAATCCCAATACAGCAAGATTCATCCCACATATTTTTGTTTGTGTTTTTAAAAGAAAAAAATATATCTTCCTTTGTAGAAACTAATCCTTAATATGCAGCTGGATAAAAAAGAACCTTGACATTAAACATGACTGTGTTCTACATCAGAAATACTGTGCAATTTTGAAACAAAATCCCAGGCCCAATCTATACATACATGAAAAAAATAGGTGACAATTTCAGTTCTGTTGGTGACAAAATATTAAATAAGCAATGCATTCATAATGTGGGTGAAATTTGAAACAGGTGGGCAGTCGTAGGTCTGAATCATATTCATAAGAACAGAACCTTAGCCCAATAAAGTAAAGAATTCCATTATTGATGGGAGGCTAAAATCCCAGAATAAGAACCATTACCAAAAAAATGGTGAAAAAGATTTTGAAATTTTTTACAATTTTGCCATGTTCACAATTTTTGTTATCCCTTCTCTTTAAATGCTTGTATAAGTAATAAAATATTCAAAACAGGAAAGAGTTTATATAATTGTTTTAGAAAAGGAATATATAAATTAAGTTATCAGAAAGCATCCAACTTCTTCAATTTCTTTGGATGGAAATATAGGCAAGAAAACAATCAGAGGGGGGATTGTTTTTAGATAGGAAAAGAAAACAGCCCAGTGCCTCCGTCTAGTACTGAGAATATAGGACAGATGGGAGACACCTTGAGACTAGGGAAAAATTCAAGTCCAAAAATTATCCCACTTGGTTACATTTTATGCTAAAGGAAGAAAAGATATTCTACATAATCTTTCCCAGACTATAGAATGAAGAAGAAAAATAGAAGAAGAATAAAGGGAAGGTGGTAAAGAAGGGCAGGAAGAGAAGGAAAAAGGCCCAGCAATGGGGACAGAAACTAAGGCATCCCAAATGGTTCTTCTCTTTTGATTCTCTTCGGGGTTCTCTTCAGAGCAAATTTGACTTCCTTGTTCTGAGGCTATAAATGAGAGGCGTTAGCAAGGGAACCCCCAAAGTTTAAAACACTGAGAAATATTTCCCCCAGTTCACAGACCCAGGAGATGATGGTTTGACATACATGAGCAGTGCAGACCCATAGATAAAGCCAACAGTTACTATGTGAGAACCACAGGTGCTCATGGCCTTGGATGAACCCTTAGCTGAGGACATATGAATGATGTTATAAAGAATCAAAGCATATGAGATTAAGATAATAAGGCTATATATCCTCCAAAACATCACTTCACCTAAATGAGAATATATTTCCTGTCCCTTGGTTCTGGGAAACTTTATTAGTAGCACAGAGAATTCTGCTGTCCTTTGTGATTTCCTCAGTTGGATGAGCCACTTGAGAGAAGAAATTACTGAGACTGTGTTTACACCCTGAATAACAGAACACTGGATCTTTTGAGAATCAAAGTTCTACTCAACTTATAATTTCCTACCAGAAATTCCTGATATCTAGGGCAAAGTACTGGGTGGCTCCCAGAGTCCCTCTCCTTGTCATGCCTTGCTCAGCTCTTCAAGAAGAAGGTCCAAGGCATAGTACTTGCTATGTCTATTCCTTTCCTACAAGCCTCTGGGATTGTGTTAATAATCATTGGGTCATAACTTTAACACTCAACATGCTTGGGCAATTCACCTTAATAAAGAGATGTTGCAGCAGAGGCTGAAAGAATTAAAGTAGGCTTTCAAGTCTGCATGAGTTTAAATAGACTTTTCAACTCAATGACTCTAAAACTTTTGACAAGTGAGAAAACTTCACTGATCCTTGTTTATATTTGTTTCTACATATACATGTGCATATCTACAAAATGAGGCTCATAAATGACCTATCTAATTGAGTTGTGGGAATTAAGTTAGATGACCATATCAGATCCATGTCTGACATGTAAAAAGTGACTGATAGGTGATATTACCTTTAATCCCTTCCCTTGTTCTACATAACTATTCATTATAAATTAGGGTTTCTCAACCCTGACACTGTTGACTGATGAGGTGGGTTTTTGTTGTGGGGCTAATTTTGTATAGTGTAGAATGCACAGAATTCCTGGCTTCTGCCCATTAGATGATAGTACTATCCTGTCCAAACTCCCACATAAAAACTCTTTAAAGAAATAACTAGTTGTGACCATCAAAATTTTCCCCAGACATGTGAAATGTCCCCTTGATAATTTTGGAACTCAGAGAATGATTTCCAATGCATAGCATTTTGGCATATTGGGTATTTGAACTGAAAGACATTGGAAGGGCTCAGAAAGAAGTCTCTTCCTGACTATCTCCCATCTTCCTTCCTTCTGTTCCCATTGATTCCCCAAAGCAGACCATAGAAACTAAGAATTCCTCTTCTTAAATGCATACCATAGAAATTAGGGCCTCCCTTTCCCAAAGCCAATCATGAGACTTAGAAACATATTCAAACCTTTCCCCACCCTTCTGTATATATAAGAGCTGGACACAAAGAAATCCCCTGACCTTTCTAATCAGATAGTAGATCATAAGACTCTCATTCTAAAAGACATTCTCTCTCTAATAGCCAAGAGAAAAGAATGCCACATAGAGAGGCAAAGAAGAAACAGCACAGACAAGATTTGTGAGTTTCCTTTTCCAATCCAGTTTATTAGATGGTCTATGTTTGTCCAATCATATTAATTTTACATGACTGCACATTTTTTAAAATTTTATTTATTCTAATTTGTTATACATGACAGCAGAATGCATTTCAATTCATAGTACACATATAGAGCACAATTTTTCATGTCTCTGGTTGTTTACAAAGTAGAGTCATACCATTTGTGTCTTCATACATGTACTTAGGGTAATGATCTCCATCTCATTCCACCATCTTTCCTACCCTTACACCTACTCCCTTCCTCTCCTTCCCCTTTGCCCTATCTAAAGTTTGTCTATTCTTAACATGCTCCTCTGACATCTCCATTATGAATCAGCATCCACATATCAGAGAGAACCTTCAGTCTTTGGTTTTGGGGGATTGGCTTATTCACTTAGCATTATATTCCCCAACTTCATCCATTTACCTGCAAATGCCATGATTTTATTGTCTTTTAATGCTGAGTAATATTCCATTGTGTGTGTGTGTGTGTATATATATATATATATATATATATCACAGTTTCTATATCCATTCATCTACTGAAGGACATCTAGGTTGGTTCCACAATTTAGCTATTGTATATTGTGCTGTTATAAACACTGATGTGGTTGCATCCCTGTAGTATGCTGTTTTTAAATTATTTACATATAAACCAAGGAGTAGGATAGCTGGGTCAAATGGTGGCTCCATTCCAAATTTTCTAAGGAATCTCCATACTGCTTTTCAGAGTGGTTGCACCAATTTGCAAACCCACTAGCAACATAAGAGTGTACCTTTTTCGCCACATCATCACCAACATTTATTGTTGTTTGTATTCTTGATAGCTGCTATTCTGACTGGAGTCAGATGAAATTTTAGAGTAGTTTTGCATTATTGTAATTGCTAGAGATATTGAACATTTTTTCATATATTTGTTGATTAATTGTGTATCATCTTCTGAGAAGTGTCTGTTCAGGTCCTTGGCCCATTTATTGATTGGATTATTTGTTTTATTGATGTTGAGTTTTTGAGTTCTTTATATACCCTAGAGAATTACCCTAGAGAATAGTGTTTTATCTGATGTGTGAGGGGTAAAAATTTGCTCCCATTTCTGTACACTCTTTATTCACCTCACAGATTGTTTCTTTTCCTGAGAATAATCTTTTTAGTTTGAATCCATCCCATTTATTGATTCTTGTTTTTAATACTTTGCCGCAGTCTGGCTGGGCACAAATCACGAGCCACTGAAGCAGGAACAAACTTTATTTTTAAACTGCAGGAAAACACTTCACACAGCTCCCGGGGAATCCTCCCGAACGCGCCAGGAGGCTTGTCCAGGAACCCCCAGCCGGAAATATCTCTCCCGGAAATCCCTCCTCCTGCACTTCCCCAACCAATGGGAACTATCGGGGAATCCCCGGAAATCCCCATGAGAACTCCAAAATAGTGCGAGAACTCAAAAGTTGCGGCAGAGGCGGATAGTAATGCCTCGCCTGTCAATCAATACTGTTGGCAAAATGCCAGGGGCCATACAGACTCGGCTGTGGCTCTCAGCATCTCCCCCTTTTTGTTTAATTAAGCAACAAGCAATGTGGCTTAGGGACCGTGCCTGTTAGGCAGTCCAATTCAACATATGGTCCTTACCCGTCATCGGATGAACTGACCTCTAGGCGTCAGCCTCCTGTCTTAGGTTGGTACCACTGCAATTGGATCATACCCGTCACTGACTACCGGTCCAGCATACAGCCATACTTGTGGATAGGCCTTTGCACCAGTGGGGGGGTGAGGTTCTTTGCCTCACCTCTGTTGGCCCCCAAATTTTAGACCATCACTAGTAGAAGGGAGGAGGATGCAAAATGCCATGACACTAAGCCAATTCAGGGCTCCTTTGAAAAATTGTACCACCGGTGACACCATCAGCAAAAATACTCCAGCACTACCACAATTCGCTGTACCAACAGATAGTTCACAATGCATACAAGTGATACATAGTCCAGGCAAGGTCTGCAAGCAATTCAAAGCAGAGGAATCTGTCAATATGTCCATTTCCTCCCAAAGTAAATCAACTCCTTAATTGAGCATTACTTGTTGAGTTATTATTCATTGATGCATCAGTTTTTACAGTTTGTTGTGATAACTATCGAAGAAGCTGTAGTTTGGTTTTATCTTTGTCTTCACCGGCACTGGGATGAAGATAGGAATTCTGGCAATGATGCTAAGAAAAAAATTATGTAACATTCCAACAGGCACTAAGAAAACAATTTTTTGAACAATTTACATTATCCTGAACAGAATTATTAAATATAATGAGAAGGAAAGGTGAAAGTAAACAAACAGATCTGTTAACCTCCTTATTTGTTCACATATTAAAACAATTTTCAACAGCTGTTTACCCAATCTAAATTAAACCATTAAAATCACGTGAATAAAAAAATTCGGATCCATTTATTCATGAGCGCTCCTCATATATGATATATGGACATACGCACATACAGACATACAACACAAAACAGAAGTGTGCACACATAACATACAACACATAAGAAAATAGTAAAGGCCTTGTAGCTTTACCTAGGTGAAATCTCCATTGCAATGCTTAAAAACTCCACAGTCAAAAAATAAAACTGATCAGAAAAACATTAACCTAGGTCTGTATGAGCTCAAAAATAAAATAGAACTTTATGATGTGGGAAAAGGCAAATAATAAAATAAATATTGAAAAAAGCATCCTGGTTAATCACTGTCGCAGATGTAAGAATAGCCAAACTGGATTTCTGGATATCAGCTGTTATGGATTTGAGTCAAATCATCTTCCTTTTGGCCTGTAGAAATTGTTTTAGTTAATCTCTCTGGAATCCAAATCGGCTGCTGTTCTCCCTGTGGAAAAACACAAACAGAACCCCGACTCCAGACAATCACTGGGTCAGGACCTTTCCATTGTCCTGTTAGAATATCCTTCCAAAGTACCTTAGGCTTATGTACATTTTTTGGACACATATGCCTTTCCGCAGCACTAAGCCCTGAGGAATCCAAATTTAAAAAGTTTAGAGTAAAAAGGGTTATTTTAAGTTTATCTTTGGGTGACATATACCCCTTTCCAATTCCCTCTTTTTGCTTTAGTAAGTACATTTTAATAGTTTGATGAGCTCTTTCAACTATGCCTTGTCCCTGTGGATTGTATGGAATTCCTGTTATATGAGTAATGCCAAATGATGAGCAAAATTGTTTAAAAGAGGTAGAAATATAACCAGGACCATTATCTGTTTTTAACTGTTTTGGAACGCCCACAGTGGCAAAATTTTGTAAGCAATGAGCTATAACATCTTTAGTTTTTTCTCCGGAATGAAGGGAGCCCATCAAAAATCCGGAAGAAGTATCAACTGTAACATGCAAATATTTTAATTTTCCAAATTGTGGCAAGTGTGTGACGTCCATCTGCCAAATATGGTTAGGTATCAGTCCTCTAGGATTGACTCCAAGATTAACTTGTGGTAAAAAGGTCACACAATTTTGACATTGTTTTATTATTTGTCTAGCTTGTTCCTTAGTTATTTTAAAACGCTTTTGTAAAGTATTAGCATTGACATGGAACCTTTTATGAAAATGTGTAACTTCTTCTAGTGTAGAGAAAATATGTATGTCATGTGTAGTTTTATCTGCTAAATCGTTGCCCAAACTAAGGGCTCCAGGCAATCCTGTATGTGCTCTGATATGTCCTATAAAGAATGGATCTTTTCTGTCCCAGATTAGACTTTGTATAGCAGAAAACAAAGAGAAAACAGTAGAGGAAGGGGAAATCCTGCCAGCATCTTCAAGGGATACTATAGCATTAACTACATACTGACTATCAGAGAATAAATTAAATACAGAATCTTTAAACATCACAAAAGCTTGTAAAACTGCATTAAGCTCTACCTTTTGAACTGACTGTTTGGGTACTAAAAATGTAAAAGTTTGATCAGGGGTAACTACTGCTGCTGTACCATTATTTGACCCATCAGTGAATACATTTGGAGCATTCATGATAGGGGTTTTTCTTGTCATTTTTGGAAAAACTACAGGATGCGAAGACCAAAAAGACAACAAAGGATTAGATGGTAAGTGATTATCAAATGAAACATTAGATTTACACATGATTATTGCCCAAGTATTGAACTCATTAGCTAACTCATCAATTTGATCCATAGTATATGGAGTAATAATTTTATTGGGAGAAATTCCAAACATTCCCTTTGCTGCTTTTATTCCTTTGAGTATTAATTGTCCTACAGCCTCAGGATACCTAGTAAGAATAGTGTTAGGAGAATAAGATAAATGTATCCACAATAATGGACCTTCTTGCCAAAATACTCCTGTAGGAATATTTTTTGTTGGTATTACAATAAATAATAAAGGCAAAGTTATATCAATTCTATCCAAATGCATATTTTCCATATATGTTTCAATAATTTTTAATGCCTTTCTTGCTTCAGGCGTTAACATGCGGGGTGAATTTGGATCTGATGGACCTTTTAGGATATCAAATAAAGGTCCCAACTCTCCTGTTGGTATGCCTAGATAAGGCCTTATCCAATTTATGTCTCCTAATAACTTTTGAAAGTCGTTAAGTGATTTGAGTTGATCTACTCGTATTTGAATTTTTGGTGGACGGACCATGGTTGAGGATAATAGAAGTCCTAAATAATTAATTGGAAAATTTAATTGTACTTTATCTATTGCTATCTCTAGATTATAATTTTTTAATAAATTTGTAAGTGTGGCATAACATTCTAGCAATGTGTTTTTATCTTTGTGTGCTAACAATACATCATCCATATAGTGAAATATTTGTAGTTTAGGATTTTGATTTCTAAGTGGCTGGATTGCTTTGTTAACATAAATTTGACACACAGTTGGGCTGTTAGCCATCCCTTGAGGGAGTACTTTCCATTCATATCTCTGATCAGGACCTTCATGATTCAGTGCAGGGATAGTAAATGCAAAATGTGGACTATCCTCAGGATGAATTGGAATTGAAAAAAAACAATCTTTAATATCTATAGCTAAAACGTACCAGGTTTTTGGCAAAGCAGACAATTGAGGAATCCCTGATTGAGCAGGTCCCATAATAACCATCTCATTATTAATGGCTCTTAAATCTTGCAGTAATCTCCATTTACCAGATTTCTTTTTAATGACAAAAATGGGAGTATTGTAAGGAGATACAGAAGGTTGTATATGTCCCTCCGCTAATTGTTGTTTGACCAGGTCATGGGCTGCTTGTATCTTTTCTTTAGTCAGGGGCCACTGAGGAACCCATACTGGTCTATCTGATTTCCAAGTAATTTTTATTGCCTCAGTGACCCCTTCTGAAAACCCAGTCCATGTCTATTTATTCCCTGATCTATTTGAATTGGTGCTGCTATGCCTTGTTCTCCTAATCTTTTTTCTTTCCTGAAACCTTGTCTAGCCCTAATAGTGGGCGCATTTGGATTGATGTTATTTGTTAATGTCAAACCTAATTGATCTAGGACATCTCGTCCCCATAAATTTATAGGAAGATGATCCAATACATATGGCTGTATAGTTCCTTCACATCCTTCAGGATCCTTCCAATCTAATACCATTGCACTTCTATGGGGATTAGTCGCCACTCCTAGGCCTCGAAGCGTTTGAGTGGCTTGTTGTAACGGCCAATGTTTTGGCCATTCTTGACGAGATATGATTCTAAGGTCTGCACCTGTATCCAGTAGTCCATTAAATTCATGTCCTTGAATATTTAGTTTTAGCATGGGACGAGAATCTAAATTTAAAGACAGCATAGCCCAATCTACACCTGTGGAGCCTAATCCCCTGGAACCTCTTTCTATAGTACTACTGGAAAATTTATCATGTAGGCTGGATATTATTAATAACTGTGCTATTCTATCTCCTGGTGAAATTACTGATATACCCTTTGGAGAGCTAGCTATAATTTTTATTTCACCTTCATAATCGGGATCAATTACCCCGGGACTTATCATAAGTCCTTTTAGCGTAGAAGAACTGCGTCCTAACAATAAGCCTACTGTTCCTTGGGGAAGAGGTCCTTTTACTCCTGTGGGAATGATTTGAACTCCCATCTCTGGAGTTAGTACTGCTCTGGCGGAGGCGCAGATGTCCAACCCTGCGCTTCCTCTGGTTCGTCTGATGAGAGATCTGATGGATAATGTGTCCTGGGCACTACCCTGATGGTGTTGCTGGGTTCCTCCATGGTGTTTCTGGGTTCCTCCAGTGCCCCGTACATTTGTGGTCGTGGGCCCCGGAGCATTGGGCCCCCCTGTCCATTTTTTGGCAATGGAGCTCGATGCCTTTCTCCACGATATCGTGGGTAAACACTTGGTCCTTGTCTGTTTTTTGATAACGGAATACCCTCTATGGTGGTTTGAGAACGGCATTCATTAGCCCAATGTTTCCCTCTACGGCATCGTGGGCAAATACCCGGTATTCTATTCATTTGATATCTAGCTTTGTTAAACCCTCCTCCTATGGGGCAACTCCTTTTAAAGTGTCCTGTTTGATCACAATTATAGCATGTTTTTGGCCTGGCATCTAAAGCCTGTTGTACTGCTGCTAAGACTTGCCCTTGTTCATTAATGTCTCTACATAATTTAATATATGTGTTTAAATCTTCATGTCTCCATGGTCTAATGACCTCTCTGCAACAACGATTTGCTTGGTCATAAGCCAGTTGTTTTATAAATGGCATTGCCTGTTCTGTATCCCCAAAAATTCTGGAAGCTGCTTGAATAAGCCTATCTACAAATTCAGCGTAAGGTTCATTAGTTCCTTGTATTACCTTAGATAATTGACCTTGTAAACCTCCATGCCCCTGTAAAGTTTTCCATGCCCTAACCGCATCTACAGCAATTTGTGCGTATACGCCAGGATCATATTCAATTTGTTGCCGTTGACCCTCATAAGGTCCTTTTCCTAACAACATATCTAGATTTCTTTGAGGGTAACCGGCTGCTGCATTTCGTCTAGCTGTCTCCCTGCAAAATTCCTCATTGGCAACCTTCCATAACAAATATTGTCCTCCATTTAGCACAGATTTACACATACTAGCCCAATCTGCTGGCGTCATGTCCAAGTTGGTAATGGATTCGACCATGCTTACAGTGAACGGTGCTTGAGGACCATAGGTTGTTACAGCCTCCTTTAACTGCTTCACTGTTTTGAAATCTAAAGCACGGTGAATTCGCTGCCCTCCTGCCTGCTCAAGTACAGGGCATGCTAATCTTTGAGGTCCTGTCTCAGGATCCCATCTATCAACTACGGGGTTTGAGGGCCACTCAGCTATCTCCATAGGGGGAGCTGTTGGTTGAATTACGCCCTCTGGTGATAGAACGGTGTTAGTAGCAGCCTCCTGTTGTAGCTTTTTCCCTAATAGCTGTTTCTCCTCTAAGCTTTCTTCCTTTAAATTTTCTTCCTCTGTCTGACTAGCTTGAGAGATCTTCTCTTTTACTTGATCTAAAATGTCTTTCTCCATGGTCTGAACCTCTAACAATTTACTTAACACTCTTTCAGTTTGTTTTTTACTAATTTCTAATCTGTTATAAAGATAACGCAACCCAGTAAGATAACACAAAACAAAACCGAAACAGAATGAAACAAAAATGGAACAAAAAATCATTGTATCAATTTTCCTATTTTCTTGACATGTGCATTTGTGGTCTATTTCTATCTCTTCCTCAGGGGCGAACAACTTCAAACCTTGAGCCAACCATTTTTCCCAATCTGCCTGAGAAAATTCTAGGGATAGGCAGCTTGAAACAAACACAAAACAAATCAAAACAAGAACACATTGTTTTTTAAAATGGTCACCCATTCTCTCGCCTTCCCTTAGGGGCAAGCAATTTCACTTACCCCGAAGCTTCAGACGTTCCCCGAACGGGCCGCCAAATGCCGCAGTCTGGCTGGGCACAAATCACGAGCCACTGAAGCAGGAACAAACTTTATTTTTAAACTGCAGGAAAACACTTCACACAGCTCCCGGGGAATCCTTCCGAACGCGCCAGGAGGCTTGTCCAGGAACCCCCAGCCGGAAATATCTCTCCCGGAAATCCCTCCTCCTGCACTTCCCCAACCAATGGGAACTCTCGGGGAATCCCCGGAAATCCCCATGAGAACTCCAAAATAGTGCGAGAACTCAAAAGTTGCGGCAGAGGCGGATAGTAATGCCTCGCCTGTCAATCAATACTGTTGGCAAAATGCCAGGGGCCATACAGACTCGGCCGTGGCTCTCAGCAATACTTGCCCTAGGGCAGTCTTATTAAAGAACTCAGGACCAAATCCAACTTGATGGAGAAATTGGGCCTACTTTTTCTTCTCTTCAGAGCAGGGCCTCTGGTTTAATTCCTAGGTCCTTGATGCACTTTGAGTTGAGTTTTGTGCATAGTGAGAGATAGGGGCTTAATTTTATTTTGTTGTATATGGATTTTCAGTTTTCCCAGCAACATTTGTTGAAAGGTTTGATTTTCTCCAATATATGTTTTTGGCATCTTTGTCTAATATGAGATAACTGTATTTATGTGGGTTTGTCTATGTGGCCTCTATTTTGTACCATTGGTTTACAAGTCTATTTTGGTTCCAATACCATGCCGTTTTTGTTTCTATAGATTTGTAGTATAATTTAATTTCTGGTATAGTGATGCCACCTGCTTCACTCTTTTTTGCTAAGAATTGCTTTAGCTATCCTGGGTCTCTTATGTTTCCAGATGAATTCCATGACTGCTTTTTCTATTTCTATGATAAATGTCATTGGAATTTTGATTGGAATTACATTAAATCTGTATAGCGCTTTTGGTAATATGGTTGACTCCCCATTTTTCATCAAACCTAACTACAAAAATAGAGCTTTTTCCTGTTCTTTGGGTAATGGCTGTGGGTCCTGTATTTGACTAAATAAAGTTGTTAATATTTTATTTTGTTAATCTATATTTTGTTATAAGAGTATTGATCATGACCTCTATGATAAGAAAGAAAACAATCACACTTTTCTACCCCTACAATGACAAATTACCCTTTTTGAGAATCACTAGTCTATCTGTACAGTCTGGATGCCTGCTATATCTACCTTACACATAGTTCTTTTCAATACCTACTTATGTGCCTTTAGCTAATTTTATCCAAACTGATTACCCAAAGAAAATCTTCTAAAATTCCTGAAGAATATAATCCTAGCTTCAACATTGTGTGACCTGATTGAAGGAAGAAGACTAATGGTTCTAATATTCATGAGTCAAAACTTCTACCTTCTTGCTTTGTTTTAAACATGGTAAACAATTTTTAAATGAACATATGGTCTTCTGGTAGAGAAACTCTGTTTCACTTTTTTAATGAATAAAATTTAGTCTTTTACTGAATGTAAATAGAGGTAGACATTTGGCTGTATGAGGAGGTTAAGGGATCTGATGATCTAATTTCTTCTGAAAGAAGGACTTTCCCACCTTCATTTCTTCCAAAGAAACCTCATGCCAGGGAGTTCTGAGCATATGATCGAGGGTACAGTATAAATCAGAAGTTTCCTTGGTTTTCCATTTCTATCTTAGCGTCAGAAGTTGTGAGAATGCCAAACCAAATATTGTCCACTCATTTACTTTATAACTTCTTAAATTTGGAAATTGTGATCTCCATGGATTTTTTGTTGTTATTATTGTTGTTCTTTGTTTTTTACTTGTAAGTTACTGCCATTTTTAATCACCTTTTGCCATGTTAATGAATTTTAAGGGGGATAAAGACAACATGTCTACATTAAATACTCTACATCTAACCAGAGTCCTTTGGCTATATAACCAGGACTACTTTGAGCACAAGAAATGCACTATAACCTGGACACCAATGCTTAAATCTCCCATGTCTCAAACACCTCTGGTCTACTCAGAGCAGAAGGTACATGTGGCCTAAAACCCATAGTCTCTTTTGATTTCAGAGTTTTAATTCTTTATTTTATCCAATAACTTTTATTTGTTTGGTTGTTTTGATCAGGAAGTCACCGTGAAAACAAACTGAGTGACACATAAGCCTTCCCCTGGGGCCGCTCAGTCTGACAAGAAAGATGGTCATGGTGCTAAACTCTTTATATACCATCCTTCATCTCGTGCTTACAGTTACCCTCTGAGCCAACCATCCCTGTATCACACACAAGGAACCCAGAGCTGGGAGGTATTAACTCATTGTTCCAAGTCATATTTAGACACAAAAATCTGAAATTGCTTTCTTTAACCACTATACTATGCAGTACTGTGTTATACAGCACAGAAAAAAACAAGTTTGTACCATGCGCATTCAGGGATCTTTCAATTTAAGTAATGAATCTAAGTCAGACTTGCTTATACAAAGCAGCCTATGCCAAAAAGGTGTGGGCAACTGATAAATCAAGGATGTAAATGGCAGGGTAGAGTCATGTCATCAGCCTGGCTCTCTCTTCACACTTTTTTCCTGTTTGGTCCTACTTGATTTTAATTTCAGTTGAGCTTTACCATGTGGTAAAAAGAGAACCAATAAATCCCTACATGTAATTATAAATTCAGGGGAAAAAAGGAAGGGGGGAGGGAGAGAGAGAGAGAAAGAGAGAGAATGACTTTAAAAATATTTTTTTGGTAGAAACAAACTATTATCAAATTACTATGTTTAATGACTCCTTGTCATCAGGGTTTTGGCATGAAATAATTGGACAGGATTATATTATGTGATGTGGGAAGACAGTCTATTTGTATAAAGTATGTTTCCTGTATCAGAAAAGGTCAAGTTAAAAAAAAAAGAAGTAAGCTATACATTTCCAAACAAAGGAAATTAAAACAGAGAAATAGTTATGTGGATATTGCAAGGAGAAAAGCAAGAGGTTAACAATGAGAAAATACAAATATATTTAATCTAAAGAAAATAGCTATTATTTCCAGGACTGGTACAAAGAGAAAAGAAAGTATAACCAGATTCTAGAATCAGAAAAGAAGTTTGACAGATTGTTCTTGGACTACTGCAGGCTGGAAGTGTTCCAGAGCTGGTGCTTGGACTTCTGAAGTAGAGGCACCATCCAGAGGTTGCTGAGCTGACTGCAGATACCAGCATAAAAAGACACAGAGAGATAGAATAGAAATTAATCCATATTCATATAGTCAACTGAGTTTTGACAAAGTCACCAGGAACATATAGAGGAGAAAAGACAGTCTCTTCAACAAATGGTGCTGGCAAAATTGGATATACTTATGCAAAAGAATGAAAATAGATTCTTTCCTCACATCATGCACAAAAATCAACTCAAAGACCTAACTACAAAACCTGAAAATATAAAATTACTACAAGAAAATATAGGGAGAAAGAACACTTCAAGAATTTTGTGTAGGCATTGATATTTTTAGATAGGACCCAAAAGATACAAAGTAACAAAAGTAAAAAAATAGAGAAATGAGAGATATTACCAAACTAAGAAGCTTCTACACAGCAAAGGAAATAACCAACAGAATTAAGAAACAATCTACAGAATAGAAGAAATATTGCAAGAATGAGATCACAAAATTCTTTAGCCAGGGCAAATAAAAGTCATAAGATATCATCACCTAGGTCAGACTGGCATAGCACAATAGATCTGAGGACTCCCTGATACATAAAGATCATAAATAATCTCAGTATAGACATTTTCCTTCTTATCTCAATTCTTACCCAGAACATATAACATATATTACCAGTTACCAATAAATGCCCTGAGTTATTATTGGTGACTGATGCAATTGCAACAACAAATTTGCTGTAGCCTGCTTCTTCTTCATTTTGTTGTTGTTGTTGTTTTAATCTGTAAAGCAACAAATCTGGTGACACAAACAAATGCCCAAAGTGACTGTCTTTGCTTCCCAAGAACTCTCTCTGGACTGAGTTGTTGGACTGAACCCACTGTCTTCTCCGGCTCCAGTGGCTAAACCAGAGGCCTCCGGGGGTAGAAGACTTCTCTTGGAACACCAAGTTTCCCAGATCCTTATTTAAAATATTAAATTATCAATTATTGAACATAAGTTTAAAATTATATTCTTTAACATTTTATTTATATGATTTTTAAATGTGAAGTATATTGGGTGCATTTCCACATTTGAGATTTATGTAATGAGAAAACACATCTTTCTAGAAATTATAAATTTGTGTTCACCTACAAAGCATTAATTCACAATTTCTAAGAATTATATGTGTTAAATAAAACTAAAACTAAGAAGGGAAATAACTTATTTTAAGCAAATTGAGATGTATTTGATCAAATTATATGTATGAAGATTTATTGCTTAGAATAGCTAAAGCAATTCTAAGCAGGAAGAGTGAAACAGGTGGTATCGCTATACCAGATCTTAAACTATACTATAGAGCAATAGTAACAAAACCAGCTTGGTACTGGCACCAAAACAGGCTGGTAGACCAATGGTATAGAATAGAGGACACAGAGACCAACCCACAAAATTACAACTACTTTATATTAGACAAAGGTGCTAAAAGCATGCAATGGAGAAAGGATAGCATCTTCAACAAATGGTGCTGGGAGAACTGGAAATCCATATGCAACAAAATGAAATTGAATACCTATCTCTCACCATGCACAAAAGTTAACTCAAAATGGATCAAAGACCTAGGAATCAAACCAGAGACTCTTGTGACTAATAGAAGAAAAAGTAGGCCCTAATCTTCATCATGTGGGGTTGGGCCCCAAGTTCCTTAATAAGATGCCTATAGCACAAAAATTAAGACCAAGAATCAACAAATGGGACGAATTCAAACTAAAAAGTTTTTTCTCAGCAAGAGAAATAATATGTGAAATCAATAGGAAGCCTACATCCTGGGAACAAATTTTTACCCCTCACACATCAGATAGAGCTCTAATCTCTAGGATATACAAAGAACTCAAAAAGTTAAACAACAAAAAAACAAATAACCCAATCAACAAATGGGCCAAGGACCTGAACAGACACTTCTCAGAAGAAGATATACAATCAACAAATACACAAAAAAAATGCTCACCATCTCTAGCAATCAGAGAAATGCAAATTAAAACCACTCTAAGATACCATCTCACTCCAGTAAGAATGGCAGCCATTATGAAGTCAAACAACAACAAGTGCTGGTGAGGATGTGGGGAAAATGTACACTCATACATTGCTGGTGGGACTGCAAATTGGTGCAGCCAATTTGGAAAGCAGTTTGGCGATTCCTTGGAAAACTGGGAATGGAACCACCATTTGACCCAGCTATCCCTCTTCTGGGACTATACTCAAAGACCTAAAAATGGCATACTACAGGGACACAGCCACATCAATGTTTATAGCAGCACAATTCACAATAGCTAGTCTGAGGAGCCAACCTAGATGTCCTTCAATGGATGAATGGATTTAAATGAATGTGGCATTTATACACAATGGAATATTACTCAACACTAAAAAAATAATAAGATCATGGCATTTGCAGGGAAATGGATGGCATTAGAGCAGATTATGCTAAGTGAAGTTAGCCAATCCCAAAAAAACAAATGCCAAATGGCTTCTCTGATATAAGGGAGGTGACTCAAAATGGGGTAGGGAGGAAGAGCATGAAAAGAAAATTATCTCTAGATAGGGAAGAGAGGTGGGAGGGAAAGGTAGGGAGAAGGGGAATTGCATGGAAGAGGGAAGGAGACCCCCTTCGTTATACAGAATTCAGGTATGACAATGTGAGGAAAAAAAAAAGAAGTGGGTCACATTAGATTGGGTAGAGAGAAGTGATGGGAGGGGAGGGGAAGAAGGGGGGAAAGGAAGGACAGCAGAATAAAATAAGAATTATTATTGCTGTGGGTATATACGTGACTGCATGACCAATGTGATCCTGCAACCTGTACACTCAGAAAAATGAGAAATTATATCCCATCTGATTCATGTATGATATGTCAAGATCATTGTACTGTCATGTGTAACTAATTAAAAGAAAGAAAGAAAGAAAGAGAGAGAAAGAAAGAAAGAAAGAAAGAAAGAAAGAAAGAAAGAAAGAAGAAAGAAAGACAAAGAAAGAAAATTAAAAGAAAATTTTAAAAAGCAAATTTTATTTGAGAAAGAATCTGTTGTGGTCAAAATGATTAGAAAAAGAAGAGTAGGATAAAAATGAATTTTAAGCAAGTTGAAGTCAGAGCAAGTTGTAGGTTTTTTATTTGTTTGTTTTTGTCAATAGACCTTTATTTTATTTGTTTTTACGTGGTGCTGAGGATGGAACCCAGTGCCTCACATGTGCTAGGCAAGTGCTCTACCACTGAGCCACAACCCCAGCTCCAAGTTGTAGGTTTTTGGAAGATGAATCTTATGAAAGCAATTTTATGTGTCATCAATTTGGCCAAAAATCATAGGAAATTATATATAAATTAAGTTTTATATCAAAAGTATACTAATGTAAATCTAAAATATAATCCTCTGTATTAAAAACAATGAGGGTTTTCAAGTGTATTTATTTATTCATAATAGAAAATACTGAATTCTTTTTCATTTTTTAGGTAACTTACCTAGGACAGAAAGATTTTGTGTTTTAGCAAGATGATTTTTTGTGACGTCTTTTATTAAGTTCTAATTCCTTAAAAAAAGTGAATCTTTTCAATCTTGAAAGAACTGTTTTTGTTAAAACTGCATAATCTAATTTCTCTTACAATTTTTTTCACTCTGACTAAACAGATAACCAATATCATTCTACAACAAGTATCCTAATCTTCTTGATATTTTTAACATGCTTCCAAAAATTAAATTCTAAAATTAAGTTCTTTGACCTAGAACAAGCTTTGGGGTGTCCAAAGGCCCATGAAACTATAAGAGAATTATTAGACTTATGCTTATATAATGTATTATAAATATGTGTTCCAAAAATTATGAGATTCCTAAAAATCATATACATTTTGATGTCGAGATCCAGCCATGGACCGTGTGTGAGCTATGAGCATTTGAGCCCATGATTGGACTGGACTGATGTTGCTGCTCTGACTGGGCTATGTGGCATATGTGTCCTTTTCCCTCGCTCTGCCTTTGATTACACACAGCACCTGAGATTGCTGTGGCCTTCCAAGATGTCAGTCAATCTGGTGACTGCAAGACATCACCAAGCAATCCCCTGAAACCCGATCCCTTGCCTTATTTGGCTTGAACTTTCTCAAATGTCTTTACCTCAATAAATAGGATGGTTTCAGGTGTGCTCTTTTTTTTTTTTTTTTTTTTGGCGTGCCACTCTTGCCTCCCTTGTGGGGGCTGGGGTAGCAAAGTCGTCACTGAATCCCAAGAAAAAGGTACTTTCTGTGTCTGTGTGATTATTTAGTGCCAGCCCAATTCACCTGGAGTGACCCTGACTGATTTTGTCTCATGTTGTGGCATCTTGATATGTTATCAGTCATAATTCTAATGATAAAACTATTGGATTCTACAGGAATAACTAAATTTCAATGTCAATTTTGAATAGTCATCAGATATCAACCATGGGTATTTTAAATTTTACCCATAGTTAAGTTGCTTTACCTAAGTTAACATGAATTTGCAGAATTGCCTATCTGGAAATCATGTCTTCAAGAAGTTTCATGGAATAATTATGCAAATTCATGTTTCTGGTAACTTTAAAATCACGCATTGGACTGTATAAGGATATTCAGAACTCTAATAATAATAACCCATGGTATTATGAAATTGCTCACCTAAATCAGGCAGAACAAGAATTGCTCAAAAAGAGACAAGAGACTGAATGAACTGAAAGAATTGGAGGCAGGGTGGAGTGGGGTACCAGGAGTCCGGTGATCTTTTGTTTAAATTTGTATTCATAACTCAAATTTCCAAACATGAAATTGGACTATGCTCTCCACTATTATTGAAAAAAAAATTTTAAAAAGACTACTTTACCTCACTCTTTAAATTCCTGAGAAATATATTTATTCAAATCAAGCCTAATTTTCAGCAAGTCCTAAGAGTAACACCAGTGCCTCCCTTAAACTCAGTACACATCTCTCACCATACCACGTGGTACTATAACAGTATTCCAGGTTAAGGGTACTCTTGTGATCAGTATTTCAAACTGTTATTTTCAAATTTGTTCTTCTGGAAATATAGTTCAATGTGAAGTACCCCTGTGTTCAATCCCCAATGCAGAAATGAAATAGAAACTGAAATGAAATGCAATAACAAAATTATACCCACTGCTCTTTTCACCATATCCTTGAATGTATTTGATAACTACATACTTCAATGCTGCATTAAGTTTATAGTGAAATTTCATTTATAAAAACTGTATAGCTAAACTCATGTATATATACATATATTTGTGTATGTACATATATACATATATATAGACATAAAAGAATATATATATATATATATATATATATACACACACACACACTTAAAAGAATCTTAAATGACAATGAACTACCTCCCTGCACAATGCTCCTGACACACTTGCAGTGACAGCAACATTGATACATATGATCACGTTTGCCAGACACAAGCAATGACAGCTAGATCAGCCTTGCCAGCAAATCAGTAACAATGAGATGCACTTGAGTATAAGGTACAATATTGATTTTGGGTAAGTTATGTGAAAAGACAGGTGCTTCTTAGAATCACTTCAGTATAATTTTTAGAACACTAAGCACTTTGTAATGATGTAATGTTTTATTTAATCTCACCACAGCACTTTTAATATTAGCCATGAAGAAAGTAAAACTGAGAGAACAGAGAGCACAACACTTGCAGAATCTGGAACCAAAAGCAGATCCTGTAGTACCCATTCCAGTGTTCTCTCCATGTTGGGCCATTTGTACTGAGGATGAAAGCCCCAAATCAGGGGAGCTTCACCTTCTATTCTTGTTTCAGTTGAGATGCTGTAGCTTCTGATGCATCCTCTGGTATGTGTAGAAAGTTAGCAAAAGAAACCATTATCTCTCCTGCAGGACATGACAGTTTGGTGTTAGACTATATTATTTCATGGATTTCACTACAAATCACTGACAGAACTGTTAACTTATTTTCAGGGTGGTTATAAAATGAACAAAAACAGGCCTTCCAAATAGAGGAGGAAGAGAAAGCTAAATCTTTTATGTGGTTAATATCACATGGATTTTTTGTGCTTTCAAAACACCCACTCTTCCCTTATGAGATGCTAATACTTCAACCTCCTCTCCTAATTCTTTTCCAACATAATACATACATATCCTATTGTTTACCCCTCTCCCATTACACCCCTGACACACCAACCTCTTTCCTATTGCTCATACTTAGATGTCAGTGTCTCTTAGATTTTGTATCAACTCTTTCCTCTTTTTGGAATGTCCATGTGGCTGTCTTACTTTTGTCCCTGAGATCTCAGCTCCCATGCTCCTTCCTTAGTAGAGCCCGTCCTGACCCCACCCATTAAAGTAAATACACAGATATTCTCTTTATTATCAGCTTAACTGAAAACTTTCTATAGTTTTTTTCTGATATATTCATGCGTGTGTGCGCACACACACACACACACACACACATGCATTTTCTATCTTCTTCACCACTGTATTTTTCTCATTAACAACAACTCCTTGATATTTTGATGTCTAAAATAGAATAGAAGCTCAGTTTATGTTTGCCAATTATTAAATAAGCTACAGTTATATCATCTAAAACTCAGAAGACAAAAGAGAGTGAAATGTTAACAGGAAAGATCTTACTGCTGATGAATTAAGACTGTAAATATTATTTGAGAAAAGACAAAAATATCTCAATTATAAGATCTAGAAGTGTCCTCGTCAAAATCTCACAATCTTACCATTTGAGAGAATAACTGTGTACTTACTTCAGAAGGGAAGAGAATAACTGTATTCCTATTTTAATAGATGATCAATATGGACTCTACTAAGGAGGTGACATGTCAACCGAGATCTCAGTGATAGATGCCACAGGAACATTCCAGGCAGAGGGAACAGATGGTACAATAACTGAGAGACAGTGATATCTGAGAAGGAGGAACAGAAATGAAGTTGGTGTGTTGGTGTGTAGAGGGAGAGAGGTGTTAGGAGATGTATGCATTATGTGGGAAAAGAATTAGGAAAGGAGGTTGACATGTTAGAATCTCGTAAGGGAAAGGAATGGGTGAACAATAAAATTCCTTGTGATATTAACCACACAAAAGATTTAGCTTTCTTCTTCCTCCTCTATTTTGAAGGCCTATGTTCATTTTACACCCATCCTGGAAATAGGTTAATGCTTCCCTGAGTGATTTATAGTAAAATCCACGAAGCAACTGATTATTGATAAACATTTGCAGTAAACTTCTTCCCAGCGAAGAAATAGCATGTCCTCCTACTCACAATCCTCTCATGGACTCCATGAGGTCAAACCCAATGGAAGTCCCTTTATCCTGGCTTCTCTAAATGGTGATTTAGGAACTAAGATCACAAGAACATCTTTGACTTCCCTTTTCCTAACTCCCCTCAGAATGAAGCAAAAAGAGAAAATGTAGTGAGAGGAGCACTCCCCAAGGCTTTCCTCAATTGTGGAAACAAAGGAATCTCCAAAATAAAAGCCACTTAACCACCCAAAAGAAGGTTATCAAGTGAAAGAATAAATGACTGCCTCCAAGTCCACAAAAGTCAAATATTTCCATGATACAGCTTCTCAAGAATTCCAGATGTGTCCTAGTCAGATCTCATCATCTTATCATTTCTTGATTTATTATCATGAAACCTTATTCTACTTAACACTTTATAGTTTCTGAGAATAACCCAGAGAATGTCAGGCAGACTTACTCTCCCTTCTCTCAGAAAGAATGAAGAAACTGACCATCCTTTTCCTTATGTTGCCGTAGCCAATGAACTGATTTGTATAGTTAACAATTATCTATATTATTACATTTTTTGCATTTTATTTCCATTTCCTATTATTCACTCCATGATTCATATCTCATTTGCCCTAATGAAGATCTGGCATCTATACCAAACACACTTTCTGTTTAGGAAAGCATACTTTTCTTCAAAGTCTTTCTCAGAGCAACATGGACATCTTTGTTCCTCAAACTGTAGATGAAAGGGTTCATCATCGGTCCCACAATGGTATAAAAAACTGTGGAGACTTTATCTTGATCCAGAGACCCAGTAGGAGATGGTGTAAGGTACATGAATGCTGATGCTCCAAAGAAAAGAGAAACAGCAATAATATGAGAGCTGCAGGTGCTGAATGCTTTGGACCTACCCTCTGTGGAACGGATGCTGGAAATGTTGGACAGGATCAAGGTGTAAGAAATGAAGATGATAATGCTAGGCCCTAGAACATTGACACCCACCACAATGAAAACCACCAGCTCATTGATGGAGGTGCTTGTGCAGGAGAGCTTCAGGAGAGGAGGTATGTCACACATGTAGTGATTGATGGTGTTTCTGTCACAGAAACTGAGTCTCATCATGCATACAGTGTGGGCCATGGCACCCATAAGCCCCATGGCATACACACCCACCATCAGCATGAAGCAGACCTGATGGGACATGGTGACTCTGTAAAGCAGGGGCTTACAGATGGCCACATATCGATCATAGGCCATTGATGTCAAAATACAGCACTCATCAATTACAAAAAAAGCAAAGAAAAAGAGCTGAGCCATGCACTCTGCATAAGAGATGATGTTCTGATTTATAAAGCTCATCAGCATTCGGGGGGTAATGACGGATGAGTAGCAGAGATCAATGAAGGAAAGGTTGAAGAGGAAGTAGTACATGGGAGTGTGCAGGTGAGGATTCAGAACAATCAGAACAATCAAGCCCAGGTTCCCCACTACAGAGACCAAGTAGGTTCCTAAGAAGAGGAGGAAGAGAGGCAGCTGGAGCTCTGGCTGCTGTGTTAAACCCAGCAGGATAAACTGGGTCACTGAGGAGCCATTGCCTGAGGCCATTCCTCCCTGTACTGTCTGTGAGAAAAGGAGAAATAGTAACATTAAAAGAAGAAGCCAGCTCTCTCCACCCAGCCCCAACACAGTGAGATGGAGATCCAGAATATAAGATGAATTAAATCCTTCCTTCATCCTTTTCTGTCTTTTCTCCATTTTATAATTTTTAGAGAATAGGTAAAGTTTTTGTTTGTTTGTTTGTTTTTAAAATAGGCAATTTCTGAGGGGAGAAAGGTCAGGAAGGCAATGACTACTTCATCTCAGCTAAACTTCTTTCTTTAAAATCTACCTCCCATCTCTACCTCAAAATGTGGGCTCAGCAGAGAGGAGATGAGGCTTTTCAAACACTCACCAGCTTCCAGAGATGAGGTCTAGAAGAATAGCATGATGGGTACAATTCAGATCTCAACCCTCTGCGTCAGGTCTTCAGGAGAGCCTCTTGATAACACTTCTGCTCCATTCTTATGAATGGCAGGTAGCTCTGATGAATTTACAAACCAGAAAATACACATTTTTTTGGTATTGCTTTTGTTTGTTATAAATTATGAATAGAGAGAGCCAGAGCACAAAACTCCATACCCCAAACTCTGAAACACCCTAAGGTACAGATCATGATTTCTGATGGTGGCTTTACCTAATGTCTTCTTTATCCTATGAGGTTAGGTAAATAGCATCTACTGATGCCAAAAGATCCCAAGGGGATTTTGTGAGTTTGGAAATCCTAGGGACCTGATTAAAAATAAGAAGACCTGTGTTTCTCCAGTGTTTTCTCTACAGATTAGTTTTCACAACTAAAAGAAATTATCTACCAAACAATAACTTATTGGTAGGATACCATTTTGCATATATTTTGATTCCCCGCCAAATGGGACACATCCCCAGAAAAGAAATACAAGAAAAAATTTTCCATATCCAAATAGAATTTTCCCTTCACCTATCACTAGATGAAATACCATACATTCATTTTCTTTCTTGTTGTGTCTTCCCCCAGTACATGCACCTACATATGTTAGAGTGTAAGTTCCCAAAAGGCAGGGATTTTGTCTATTTACTTCAGTGCCATTTCTGCATCACCTAGAGCAACACCTGGCACATCAGTAAATGTTCTATGTGTAGAATTAAAGATTTAATGAAGATTTCTTTATTATTCTTGGAACCTGTACGGGATACAACACAGATAATTTGCCCCCTGGCAAAGGCTTATACAGTGCCAATGGTTTTAGTTGTAGATAAGAATGAAGGACAGAAAAAAATATCAGTAAGATGTTTACATAAAGGCCAGTGCTGGACCCACAAAAGTCATCTAGGGGCACTCCAGATTCAAGTCACTGAGTTCAGAAAAAGACTGAAGTCTCCCCACTCCCTAAATATCACCCTGAGGACTTGCATAACCCCTCCTTGAACTCCCAACATTTCTCTTACAGGACTGCAGCTTGGACTCAGATCAGACCACGAATCTGTATAGTGTAGGAAGCTCCCAGGTACCCAAATGCAGGATTATTCTCTATGGGAGACCACTTAGGTCTTTATTTATTTATTTTTGGCAAAGAACATAAGTAACCACAGTGCTGACTTATAAGGATTAATGTGGGGGCATTGGTTGGAATGACTAGTATTAGATAGACAAATGTTAGATAAGCTGCAGAGGCAATTATAGCAGTCAATGGATGATTTACAAAAATAGAAGAAAATAAAAAGGAGAAAGAGGAAAAGGAGGAGAAAAGAAGGAAGCCAGGCCTTGTGTCACATGCCCATAATGTCAGGGACTCAGAAGGCTGAGGAAGTTCTCAATTTCAGCTTAGGAGACCCTGTATCAAAATAAAAAATAAAGTTGGGCAAGAGATTTGGTTCAGTGGTAGATTATTGCTGGGTTCAATCTGCAGCACTAAAAAAGCAAAAATAAAAACAAAAAGCATCATACAACCCTTTGTGTTTTTTATTAATTAATTTATTTATTTTAATTAGGTATGTATGACAGCAGAATGCATTTTGATTCATTATACACAATTGCAATACAACTTTTCATTTCTCTGATTGCTCATGATGTGGTGTCAAATATGTGCAGTCATATGTGCAGTCATACATGTGCATAGAGTAATGATGTCCATCTCATGCCACCATCTTTCCTGTCCCCATCCCCTCCCCACCCTCCCACCCTTTGCCCAGTCAAAGTTACTTAATTTTTCCAGTGAACACCCCCACCCCCCATTATGGATCAGCATCCACTTACCAGAGAGAACATTCAGCCTTTGGTTTTGGGGGATAGGCTTACATCACTTAGCATGATATTCTCCAACTCCATCCATTTACGTGAAAATGCCATGATGTAATTCTCTTTTAATGTTGAGTAATATTCCATTGTGTATATATACCAGTTTCTTTATCCATTCATCTACTGAAGGGCATCTAGTTTGTTTCCACAGTTTAGCTGTTGTGAATTGAGCTGCTATAAACATTGATATGGCTATATTACTATAGTATGCTGATTTTAATACCTTTGGGTATAAACCAAGGAGTGGGATAGCTGGGTCAAATAGTGGCTCCATTCCAAGTTTTCTAAGGAATCTCCATACTGCTTTCCAGAGTGGTTGCATCAATTTCATTTCCACCAGGAATGTATTCCACCAGGAGTATATCTTTTTCCCAACATCCTCACCAACACTTATTGTTGTCTGTATTCTTGGTAACTGCCATTCTGACTGGCATGAGATGAAAATCTTAGTTTTGATTTGCATTTCTCTAATTACTAGAAATGTTGAACATTTTTTCATATATTTGTTAATCAAATGTATATCTTATTCTGAGAAGGGCCTATTCAGCTCCTTAGCCAATTTGATAATTGGATTGTTTGGGTTTTTGGGTGTTAAGTTTTTTGACTTCTTCATATATCCTGGAGATTACTGCTCTAGTTGATATGCACATGACAAAAATATGCTCCCCAAATGTAGGTTCTCTATTCACCTCAGTGATTGTTTATTTTCTGAGAAGAAATTTTTTAGTTTGAGTCCATCCCTGTGGGGACAAGTAAATGGAGTACTGCATACATGGCATATGTTAAGGGCATCTGAGGGGCAGGCCACTCCCCTCATGTTAGGCACATGAGCTACAGGCCACTTACCCTGTAGGCATAGCCTTGGGCATGAGGCCATGTGTTCAGTCCCAGTGCTTCCTCCATGGCCCACTCCTCGACTGGTTACTTCAAGAACAGTTAGCAAGAAATTGTATTGGTGGATACCTGAAATCTGCATAACTGTTGCCTGAGTATATATATATATATATATATATATATATATATATATATATATGGTAACTGCAATGAAATCAGACCTGCTCCCTGTGTGGTCTCTGGAGGTCTTGAATAGTGACTCTGCAGCCACACTCTCCTCTACCCTGTTTCATGGACTCCCTCACTGGACAAGAGAGAGCCCCCACACATCCCATTTATTAATTCTTAATTTTATTTCTTGCACTTTAGCAATCTTGTTAAGGAAGTCGGGGCGTAATTTAGAGTACTATTGTAATTCCAAGAAACAAACAGGAGACATTGTAAGAGAAGATTCAGCAGGACGTCTCACAAAGAGGATTGACATAGACAATAAAATTTCCCAACATATTCCTCTAGGTGTTTGGGTAAATTAGAGTCTTAATACCGAGAGAACTCACAAAGATAGGAAATATTGCTATAATTATACATTCAGTTTTGAACAAATGGCATCCTAGTACAAGTATGGAGAAGGAGATATATAAATAAGGCTAAATGAAGCTCAGGAGAAAGATTAGAACATGAAAAAGTGTTTGTGGGTCATTTCCAATTATGTCATGGGTTGGTACACTCAGTGAGGAAGTAAACTAAGAAACCCCAAAAGCAAGGGGGAAAAATTGGAGCTACCCTGATTATTTTACATTTAACATTACACTTTGTATTTTACTCAAGATAATAGAAAACCCAACTATTGCTGAAAAATGTGTCTCCATTATTATTCTCAGACTACCCAAAATTACTAAAGGAACAAAAATTCCTTGGGGGAAACTTGAAACATTCCACATGGCAGACGTTCCTTCAGTAACAACCTTGAAGAGGACCTTGGTGATTCATTAAAATGTATATTTTCTATGGAAATGCTAAGAAATCTTATTTAGGAGATGCAAGAATATGAAATGCTCCAAGTTCACATTTTAGAAAATCACATTGTGAGAGTTTTAAATCAGGCTGTAATTAGAGCTTAAGATGAAGGTCATTCTTTAGCTTTTAATACCTCTAGGGTATCTATGGACAAACATTGAATGAATGTAGAGATTCTAAGCTTCTTGTATTGAAAAATTTATTCCTTCCTTTCTTCCATTTGCATAATGGTTACACCAGACAGATTCAATTATAATGAAGTACATCCAGTGGTCATCCTTCTCACTGAGATGTGCCACAATATCTTTGTTCATTCCTCTTTTCAAACCCAATATGTTCAGTTTCTCAAAGTCAATAGGAATTTAACTTCGAAAACTTGATATTATGCTCCATTTTCATGAAGGTGCAGAAAAGAAAAAGATAGTTTTAGAACATAGATGAGGAAAACTTTATTTTGTCTCACAATTTCATGGTCTCAGTCCATGTGTGGCCGACTCCATTGCTTTGGACCTGAGGTGAGGCAGAACATCACGTCAAAAGCACGTGGCAGAGGAAAGAAGCTCAAGACACGGCCACCAAGCAGACAGAAAGCTCTCCTCTCCAGGGACAAAATATAAGCCCCATCAGCATGTTCCCAGTGACCTATTTTCCCCTTGCCATATCCTACCTGCCTACAATTACCACACAGCTAATCCATTTCAGTGGATTAATCCATTCATTAAATTACACCTTTTGTGATCTAATCATTCACCTCTGAATATTCTTGTACTGTCTTACACATGAGCTCTTAGAGAATGCCTCATATCTAAACCATAACATAAACATATATGAGTGTTAAATCTTTTCCTTTAAATTCTTTTTTTCTTTCTTGCAATCCTGAGTGTTGAACCCCAGTGCTATTTTTACCACTAAGCAACATACCTAGCCCCTTTTACTTCTTATTTTGAGATGGGTCTGACTAAGTTATTTAGGCTAGCCTTGAACTTTCAGTTCTTCTACGTCAGTTTACCATGTGGCTTGGATTACTGGTTACAAGTTATGTGCCACCTCACCTGGCTAAATAATTTTTAAGACCATTTGAAAATTTGAAATTGAATTATATTTAAATAATGTAAGAGTTCTTCTTTCACTGACTTATTTAACTTTGAACAAATATTTAGAATCACTTTCACTTTTTTCCAAGTATTTCAAAATAACTAAAGATCTCTAATTAGTAGAAGGTTGTGGATAGTTATAGTAAACATTCTGCAATTATATCAGATGCCATTAGACCTCTATCAGCTAATAATAGCTAGAAATGGGCAGAAGTTATGTGCCCTTGAGATATGGAAGTTTGAGCTTCTTACTGAAGAAGTGATTGTCATGGATTCGCCTCCTGGCCTCCAGCTACCATGCAGGACAGGTCCTGAGGTTTAGCACTGTGCTCCTTGGACACCTGAATCATAAACTCCAACAGCAGCCCGAAGACCTCTTGCCAACTGTAGGCTCTGTCTCCTCGGCCTATGACTGTTGCAGCACCACTTTGGCTACGAGAATGGAGCAAGGATGCCATTTTATCTCATTGTTCTTACACCTACTAAAGACATGATGCACTGTCACATTAGACCTACTCACTCTCGACTTCCTAAGAGCCCCATTTGGGGCTACAAACTTGACGGAACTGAGTCAGGTTATTTGTTGGTTCATTGCCTACCATGCTATGCTTCAGAATACAATATAGTGCTCAGACCAGCTGCCCAGGGCTTAGAGACATGGATGGTGTACATATCATTCTGTCTATAAAAACATAAAAAGTCGTTACTAAAATATATGCCACAAAACAAAATTCAAACAAGTGTTAAGCTTTTTGTTTCACAAATCATTGTTATGAATGTAGATAAAAAATAGAATTGGATAGTAAGCATTCAGAATCTGTTTGCAGAGTATTTTTTTAAATTAAAATAGTGAAATTATTATAATGAATATAAATAACAAACTCTGCTCTCATTGTAATAATTTTAATCATACTGAAGTTCTTAAAAGAGGCCTCATTTTCTTCTAAGGGCATTCTTTTACACCAAGGATTTTAGAATTTTTCAAAAATTATAATATCTTCATATAAATATAAAAATTACAGTGATAATGAACCATTTCCCCTGACAGGGTATAGTCACTGAGGAGCATCTGCTCTAAACTGATTCAAGAAATTTATTCATTTTATCTTCAATTTATCTTCTTTCAACATAAGAAATCTTAAAATTTTATAGAGGACAGATTTCTATTATTTTTATTATGAATAACTATTTTAGCTTCTCCAATGTTAGCATAATATCTAAAAGACTTTCAGTACAATGGAAATATTGACAGGTCTCACCAAAAAAGTCTTGACCTAAACTCCTATCCCAGAAAAATAATCATTATCATTAAAAGATCAAGATGAAATGTTCCTTCACACCTTACCCTTCTTAACCCACTTTAAACACTTTAAATGCAGACTTCTGTAGTACCTGTACATTTTTCTAGTTGAACATCAAAGTCTGAGGCCTTAAATAACATAGCATTCCCTAATATAGAGAGCAGGAACATCCCCTTGGAAGAAGATGCCAAGAAATAAGACATGTGAGGTATTAATTATGGTAAACACCTGTGAAGGATAAAATGGAAGAGAGCAGAACCTATTGATGAGCACCTCAGACCAGGGTGAAAGTGTCACCTTAGAAAGGACAAAGAAATGGAAGAATTGGGTAGAAAATATCACACTGCAGTACAGTACTAAAAGGTCATGGTGAGGATGATAGGAAGTCTGCAAGCAAAGATTCCTATCAAAAGAGACCTGTGTTAGGCAGAAATCAGCCAGCCCCAGCACTTCCCACTCACCTTGCTGGACCATTGTGTGAGTCTTCTCAGAATAAGCATGGCCTCTGCCTGAGCACTATGGTTCACCCAAAGGAGCATTAGCTATAGATTTCTCAGCCAACTGTGTTCCTCACCGCTGGTTCTCTTGACAGGAGCTAAGGAGGATTTTATAAAGCTGACATTCCACCACCAATAAGGAAATTAAAACTCAAAATTTCTATTATATATTATTGTTGCTATTGTTTATTACATTTTATAGTCATTAATCATAATTGTAAATTTATAATTTTTGTTAACCAAACAACACTCTTCAAATGAACATTTCTTAATGTCTGTATAGTAACAATCTAAATTGAAGATGATGAAAGTATTGGAGGAATACAGAAATGATATGAAACAGCCCCTATATTAAGGGTGTTTTATGTCTTATTGATGATGCAAAGTTTAAGTAAGCTCACAAATGTTGATAAGAATATAGTTTATTAATACTAACATTTTTTTTTTCCTAATGACCCTCATTGGATAAGTAAAACACTGGCTAACATAGTTGTATTAACTTAATGCACAGTACATTTTTGTTAGTGATCCAAAGAGAAAAAAAGTTATTATGAGAATGGTATGCTTCTTATGAAAATGTTGGAAGCCATTTTATATTGTAATCTATGCAGGATAAATAATATGAACTACCATACTCCTTACTGGAATCTTGGGGTACACATATATTGTGTCTCTAATCATCTTCTGTTAATGCTGCCTTTGTCAGTAAAAGGTGTAGGTGTGTATACACTCTTCAACAATAAATGAATGATATAGGTTCTCACAAATGAGTGTCATGTGATACAAGTTTTGCCATTCCATTCACAAGGGTAACCAAAAGCAACAATAATGAGGAAAGGAAATCCAAAAATTCCTTCTATTTTATCTATCTTATTGTATCAAGCTTTAGAGAGATAAGAAATGAAGACTTTCCACCATATCCTCATGCCTATAACATTATTGATAACAATGAAAATGCTTCAAGCACTTTTAACAATTTTTAAAATAATTAATTACTGAGAGTCATCTGTGGGCTATGTGTGGACTACATCCCCATCACAGCCTAGTGAATAGGAGAATCTGGTATTTGGGAACTTCCAGTGGAAATTTCCTCTGGATAAGACCACCCAGACACATTGTGAGCCTTATTCAACCTCTGCCTGGTCCCACACACCTTGGAGATGGGATGACTTGCTACATCCACCCAGCCACACAGCCTATCAGAGATGGGTGTGACCTACCAAGATGTTAATCAATCTGCTGACTGCAAGACACCATGAAGCAAGACTCCACCCCTGAAACCTTATCCCAAACCATATCTGTCATTTCTATATGTCATTTGTCATATTTCTATATTTAGGTGAGAACACCATAATTTTAAACTTTTGTAACTTATGAAATTTTCTATACATTTTCATATTAAGAAGAGCCCTGGAAATAATCCAGGAAGGGAAGAAATAATGGTGTCTGTATTTAATCCTAATGAAAAACACCAGGGTGTATATTGCTTTGCAAACATGTTATTAATTACAGGGAGGCATCAAGTGCCCCATTACGGGGTTCGTCTTCCTGCTCAGGAGGATGTAAGCCACCTAAGAGATTACAATCTAGAACAATAGTGAAGAACTAAGACACAGAGTCATAAAACATAGTTTTAAAGGATGAAATACCTGATATATTGAGCCCACATAAGAGCTGGAGCTAGACAATTAGTAAATGGCTTCCAGGGTTTATTTTAGGGAGTACGTAAAAGGCAGGTATAAGGTTTAAGATATAGAATCTTGCTTCATGGTGTCTTGCAGTCAGCAGGTTGATTGACATCTTGGTAGGTCACACCCACCTCTGATAGGCTGTGTGGCTGGGAGGTTGTAGCAAGTCATCCCATCTCCAATGCTGTGTGGGACCAGGCAGAGCTTCAATAGAACTCACAATGTGTCTGGGTGGTCTTTTCCAGAGGAAATTTCCACTGGAAGTTCTCAAATACCAGATTCTCCTATTCACTAGACTGCAATGCGGATGTAGTCCACACACAGCCCACGGATGGCTCTTGACAATTAATTATTTTTAAAAATTGCTAAAAAGTGTTTGAGAGAGAGAAACAAAACAATGAGATTTTAAGAGAAATGTCAAAACAACAGTACTAACCACATAAAACACTATCTGCAGAAATCACATGAGCAAAATCTCTTCATGAAAAACACCAGTAGACGTTTTAAGATCCTTCAATTTCTCTATACAATTAGTACTTCTAATTACAATTTGTCTCTCTTTTTAATTTTAGTCATGACTTCCCTAAGTGCAACTTTGACATCCTTGTTCCTCAAACTATAGATCAAAGGGTTGAGCATGGGAACCACATTAGTGTAGAAAACAGAAGAAAATTTTCCCTGGTGCATAGATCCAGGAGAAGAATATTTAAGATACATGAATGCACCTGATCCAAAAAAGAGAGAAATAGCAATGATGTGAGAGCTGCAGGTACTGAAGGCCTTTGATCTTCCATGAGTGGATTTGATGTGAAAAATGCTGGTAAGAATGAAAATGTAAGAAGTCAATATGGTAAAGCTGGGGACTGTAATATTAATGCCCACCACAACAAGAACAACTACTTCATTGACATAGGTGCTGGTGCAAGAAAGTTGGAGGAGGGGGAGTATGTCACACAAGTAATGGTTGATGACATTGGCATTGCAGAAGGTCAGTCTAAGCATGCAGCCCGTGTGGGCCGTGGCTCCAACAAATCCCATCACATAGGCAGCAAGAGACAATGCAGAACAGACCTGCTGGGACATGGTGACCCTATACAGCAATGGGTTACAGATGGCCACATAACGATCATAGGCCATTGAGGTCAACATGTAGCACTCGGAGATGACAAAAAAGAGAAAGAAGAACAGCTGAGTCATGCACCCCACATAGGAGATGGCATTCCTCTTGGAGACAAAGTTCATCAACATTTTGGGGCTGAAAACAGAAGAGTAACAGAGATCAATGAAGGACAGGTTGAAGAGGAAGTAGTACATAGGGGTGTGCAAGTGAGAGTTGAGACCAATAAGTGTGAGCAAGCCAAAGTTGCCCAGGATGGTGACAATGTAGATCATTAGGAACAGGTGAAAGAGGGGAAGCTGAAGCTCCTGAAGATCTGTTAATCCAGCCAGAACAAACTCAGTCACCAGGGAGTCATTTCTGGTCAGCATTCTCTTTGTTGAGAGTCTGGGAGAACAGAACAAATCTTCATTAATAGAGGACCCATGTATCTGCTTTTGTCATTGATGGGGAGGGTACTGGCAGATTTCCTGTAAATTATCCCTTGCTTCATGTCATCTGAATGAACCCTCCTTTTCAACATTTCAATCACTCTCTCTTTTTTCTGTATTTACTGAAAGTGAAAAAATAATTGCTCCTGTCCTGAGTAGTAGAGAGGTGGAACTGCTGTGACGCAAACCCACCTGCCGATGAGCTATGTAGTGGGGATATCTCTCTCCAAACTCCCTCTACTTCATCTGTTCCCTCAATTCCTTGCCCCTGATCATATTTCCATTACTCTACTAGACACCTCAGTTCTCCTGTGCTAACTAAGGGAAGAATTATTTTAGGGGAGAGAATGTATCAATATTATTCTTCCTAGAAAGGAGTATCCCCTAGTCTGTAGAGATCCCATATACCATACTACATGAATCCATAAAGTCAACAATTGATAATAGGTATGGAGAAGATCCTTGGCAGCTTAAGATTTAGAATGATATATACCTCAGTGTTGGTACACATATTTTTCTACTGCATCTTGGCTACACAGAGGCCAGAAAAAAGATGGCAAATGTGTTTTCAAAGATCAAATATGAGGAGATGAAGCAGAATCATAATATTTATGAGTGCTGATTATATTAGTTAAGTTTGAAAAATTTGCCCAACTGTGTTCTTACAACATGTAAACTCTGTATGTATGGCACATAGCAGTATTTGTAAAAGGCTGTATGTTGGTGTGTTCCTGTTATACTCCTCAAACTGCTGATGTATCTGTCCTACTACAAAACTGAGAGAGAAGCCAACACAGCAAGATCTAGATGAGAAAAATGCAAGCAGTAGATCCAGGGCTCCATGCTGCTAAATTTTTGATTATTCAATATAATAATTCTACTCATTCTTTACTCACATGAACAGTGAGAGATAGAGATCAGATGAACTCACCCTCCTTCCACATAAAGAACTCAAATGATCACCCTTTATAAATATTTCACCTCTACTGTCCTGGAGGAGGACCTGGCTTCCAGGTATCTGAGCTGATCACTTGCTTTGCAAGATTCTGCTTCCTTACTAAAAACGGTATCAGAACACAGATTTCACAATCTGAGTGTTCCAAGACTCGTTCTGAAATATAGGTGAAACTTCTAGTTATAAATTTTCCAAAAGAGTATAAAGAAAAGCCATGGGCTTGACATCAGAGCCAACACATCACAGAACATATTGCATTTGATAAGGACTTATAGTTCTTTGGGGCCTGATCAGAAACTCAGGAATGTGTGGTCCCCTAGGATGAGATCACCCCATGGTGATAAATGAGGAAGAAAAGAAACATTGGTGTTTGGGTTACATACTAGTTTACGACAGTAGACATGGTCCTCCCCTCAAGGGCTCTTGAATCCCAAGGGCACACAGTAAAGGAGCCTCTGCTGTTATTTTGAAGATGTAAATATAATTAAAATCATTAAATTTTTCACTAATCATGAATCTAGGGGGTATAATAGTTTTACTAAATCTTTATGTATAATTTAGTTAAGTTTATTTGTCATGCTCATTTAAAAAAAATTTAGTCCCTTAAATAATCAGTAATAAAGTATGTATATTTTATAGGGAAAAAGTACTCATTGTCATAGGTATTTTAATAATAATACTATCCAAAATAAGACAATTTTAATTATTTTAGAAAGTTCTAACTCCATATATTTTTGTCAATAGTTTAAAATCAAATATGTACAAAAATCACTATTCATGGGCTACCGTTTTAAGAAAACATTACTTTTGAATTTCCTGTATATATGGACATGTGCTTGTGCATGTAACAGGGCATCAAATTTTTAACTTTTTATTTTGAAATGCTTATAATTCATAGGAACTTGCTAAAGTGCTATTCAATTTTTGTCATACTCCTCACTCAACTTCACTAATAAAGAATCTTCCAAAGTGTAGGACTTCCCAATTTTATTACCCCTCTGACCTAGGACTCCAGCAACACTTTGACTGTTTGGAGCTCTTTTAGTTTGTTCCTGTGCCTCTTTAGGATGCCCCATCCCCACGCTGAGAGTGTGTGTGTGTGTGTGTGTGTGTGTGTGTGTGTTGGAAGTTGTTGTATAAGGCATTATTTTGTTTTACTTTGATGGGAATAGAATCCAAGACTTTTCATATGTTGGCAAATACCTTAGTAGTGAGCTATACGCCAAAACTCCTTGTAGTTTTGAGCATCTCTTTACTTTCTGACATTATAAGTGGCTAAAGCTCTATCCTATAATCATCCATTTCTACAAAAAGCCTGATTGCTTTTACTGGATAATGATATTATTAAAAAAAAAAAAAAAGCTGGGGCTGGGTTTGTGGCTCAGTGGCAGAGCACTTGCCTGGCATGTGTGGGGCTGTCGGTTCAGTCCTCAGCACCATATAAAAATAAATAAATAAAATGGAGGTATTATGTCCATCTAAAACTTAAAAACATATTTTAAACATAAAGAAATAAAACCAGCTGATTTCTAGGTGTGCTCATTGTTATCAGGGCTTCATTTCTTTTAGGCTCCCTTAGTTGGAAGAATAAAGAAAAATACTGGCATACTGACTCATGCATAAACCATACCTATAAATGTTTCCATATGAAACTATCTGTATTTCTATCTGTATTTCTATCTGCATATTAAGATAAATTAGAGTTTACTAATGTTTTTGATTGTAATACGTTATCACATAGATCAATCTAGCCCTTCTTCTTGGGTATCTTTAAATTCCAACTCCAAGAGTTAAAATTGGCTCCCACTTCATCATCTATTTACGTAGCTGTTCAATTCCACTATACAGGTACAGCTGTCTCAGAATTACTAATCTGTGCTCAACAAGAACAATTTCATTAGCAAGAGGCTTGTATAAAATAACTTTTTCCTTTAGCTTTACATACTGCATTCATTTTCCACGTTATTTAAGACAGCATCTATTCCCCTACTGTCCTCAGTGAAGTTGTTTCATGAATTGATTCTCTTTTCATAATCTGCATTTCTTTTTGAGATGCCTTGAATTTTGAATTTCATATATTCATGTTAACTCTTTGTGCTGTGAAGTTATATAGATTTGGAAAAATGCATTGTGTTGTGCAGCCATCATGACAGTATCATTCAGAAGAATTCTGACATAAAAATTCCATGTTTTTCTATTTATCCCTTCCTGCTCCCTCCAAAGCCCTAGCAACCATTCATATTTCACTGTTTTTACAGATGTTTTTTGTTCCTACTGTGCCATATAATTTGTGCCTGGTATCTAGCTTTTTCAGACTGGCTTTTTCAGTTAGCAATGTTCAATTATGACATCTGCATATCTTTTGGGAATTTAGGGAGCTCATTTCTTTCAGTTCTCTTGTATGGACATTCTGCAATTTGTTTCTCTATTTCCATTTGAAGAACATCTTTGTTACTTTGAGTTTGGGGCAAACATAAAGTTATTATTAACGTTCACATCAGGTTTCTGTGTAGAAGGTTATTTTCAAATCAATTAAGTCAATATCCTGAAGAAGATGGATCGTACAATAATACTGTTTAACTTTATAAGAAATTGCTAGAGTCTCCTCCAAAGTGAATGCACCATTTTGGATTCCTATTAGCTATCATCAGAAATAAATGAGAGTGCTTATTATCATATATCCTGTCAAAATTTGGAATTGTCAGTTTTTCAAATTTTAATCATTCTAAAGAGTTGTGTACTAGTATCTTTTCTATTTTTATACTAGTGTACTTTTAATAATTATTTTAGTGCATTGCATAATTGCAGAATTTTATCATAAGTGCTTATAATGTAGTTTTATCTATTTCAACTCCCGGTTCTATCCCCATCCCTTTCCTCCTCACTTCCCCTGACCCCCTCCCTCTACTCAGTTGATACTCCACTTATTTATCTGTTTGCTTGCTTGTTTGTTTTTAATTGGTGTATTACAGTTACATAAAAAATCGGACTGAATTGTGACTTCTTCATACTTGTACATTTCACAATTCGGTCAAATTTATTTTTCACCCTCAGTTCCCTGCTTCTACTCTATTGCTCTTCCTTATATTTTCATGAGATCCCCTTTTGATGTCTTATTTCTCTTTAGTTTTCCATATATGGGGAAAACATTTGAACCTTGGCTTCCCAAGTCTGGCTTATTTCACTTAATAAGATGTTCTCTAGTTCCATCCATTTACTACCAAATGACATCATTTCATTTTTCTTATTGGTTGAGTAGAACTCCATTATGTATATATGCCATATTTGCTTTAACCATTCATCTCCATTCATCTACTGATGGGCATCCAAGCTGGTCCATAACTTGGCTGTTATGGATTGTGCTACTATAAACATCAGTATGTATGTATCATTATAATATGCTGATTTTAGGATATAGGGAGAAATGTACACTCATAATGTTAGTAGGACTTCAAATTAGTACAATCACTCTGGAAACCAGTATTAAGATTTCTCAAAAGACTAGAAATGAAACTACCACATGACCCAGATGTCCTACTTTTTATTCTATATCCAAAAAAACCTACAATCAGCATAACGTGAGGATACAGGCACTTTCTTTACAGCAGTATAATTCACAATAACCAGCGTGTATACCTGTCCACAGAGAAATGAATAAAGAAAATGGAGCTTGACACAGTCATAAAGAAGAATGAAATGATGATGGCATTTGCTGGTAAATGGATAGAATTTGGAGAATATCATGTCTTTCCAATTCAAAATATGTTTATAGAGAAACTATGATAAGAAGATAAGCATATATATGCATATATAATATATGCATATAATATATATTACATTTTATTTCCCATATTTAAAACCATTTTATGTCTGTATTCAAGTAGGTGCTTAAGAAAAATTTGCAGTTTTAATAATTCTGTCTAAACAATCATTATAATGAATATAAACCAAAGAATAGAAGTAGACATTAAGTATTCAGACTATGCTTGAGAAATTCAATTTAATTATAACAGTAAAATGAAATCACAATAATATAAATTCTCAACTCTGCTCTAATAACAATACATTTAATCATAGTGAATTCGAGTTGCTAACTGGCATCATTTTCCTCTAAACTAATTAATATAAACCAATGTTTTAGAACTTTTTAAAACTCACTATCATCATATGAATATTTAAATTACAGTGATAATGGACTGTTGTCCCACAACTAAGATATATCTACACAGAACACTTGCTCTGAACCCATCTTAAGTAGTGTTCAACAATAGATAGCATATCTTCTGTGCAATATACACAATAAGAACATTTTTAAAGCACAGTTTTATATGGCTTTAAGATAAATAATATGTATTCATCTCCAAATAATGATGTAACAACTAATAGTTTTGTTAAAGTACATATACTAGTGAGGAAAAAATCATACATCTCACCAAAAAAGCTTGACCTAAAATCTTCAGATTCAGCATCCTTAAAAAGTGATTACAGTTATTAAAGAATGAAATGGAATGTTGCTTTGTAGTTCACCCATTTTATCCCACTTTAAAATGAGATTTTTGCAGCAGATGTACATTTTTCTAGGTGGGCATCAAGCCTTGCAGATTGTCTCTATGCACTTGGTATCTTGGTTCAGGACATTGCTTCTATATAATTCCCACTTCTAGGCCCGTTCTGAACAAGTCTCCAGAAGTTCTCTCTGTTCCTTCATAATTCTCTATTCTTTCCTTTCACTGCTTCATAAGATGTGCAATTGGGTCAAAATATGTATTCTGTATCATCAGCTTTGATGTCTTAATTATGTCACAAGACTATCTTCTCATCTACAGAACTAGGCATCACTTACCTTTAAAAGGGTGAGCATAAACAAGGGGTGGGTTTTGCTTCTTTGGTTTTGTTGCTGTTTGTTGGTTTTCCTTTTCCTTTTCTTCTATTTTTTTTATTTTTTGGTGCTGGGATTGAACCCAGAATCATGTACATGTATATACTTTACTACCAAATTTAATACCCAGCTATTGTTACGTATTTTTGAAAGTAGCAAATAGAACTCCTTTTCCAAGGAGAATACTTATATGAAAGGTGAAAAAAAAATGATGTTAAGGTAATATTGTGAACTATAATATTGTGAGGAATGTCATCCTCTAATTTTTTAAAAAATATGATAGACAAAATCTAGAAATCAGGAACTATCTGATGAGAATTTCAGTTCTATGTATGAGAAAACATCATTTAACTAAGACATTGTCATTATTGGTAGGATTTTAAGAAACCTGGGCAGGGATGGGAGAGTGCAGTTGGTAGAGTGCTTGCCTAGCATGCACAACGCCCTGGGTTCAATCCACAGCACCATCCAATAAATAAATAAATAAATAAACCTGGACAGAGAGCTGAGACTCATTTATACTCAAATACCCATAAGAATGAAAACTTTGTCAAATAAAGTGAGTCTAAAATTCTAGAGCAAGATCATTTTTAAAATAAACTGAATAATTCTAGAAATGTATACTTTACCATGTCAACAATTTTAGTTATTTCTATCTCTTTTAGTGCAGTTATATGAAAGAAACCATTGAAATAGGAAATGGATCTACAAAATCATCTCAGAAGAGCAATAAAAAAATGAACTTGTAAGAAAGCATTCAACTCACTGATTTCATTGGACAGAGAAGACATATAAAAAGTACAAGACTGTGTTACATCTGGAAAGAAATGGACATCAGCCTAGTGTCTACATCTGGTTCAGGGAATAAAGACCACGTTGGAGATAGATACCTTTGGACTAAGGATGAGGCTCAAGTCCAAGAGTCAGCCCACATAGTTATACTACAAGCTGAGAAAAACAAAATTATGATAGAAATCGTGCCCAAACTATAGAATGAAAAATGAAGAGAAGGAAGGAAGAACAGAAAGAATGTGGTGAGGAAGAGCACCAATGGGGAAGAAGATGAAGAATTGGGGACAGTCCTATTTCATAACTCAGTTTGTGACCCTTCAGGGTTCTCATCAGAGCAAGTTTGACATCTTTATTCCTGAAGCTATAAATGAGGGGATTCAGCATTGGCACCCCAAAAGTATAAAACACTGAGAAAAATTTCCCTTCACCCACAGCCCCAGCAGTTGATGGTTTTACATGAGTGAGCAGCCCAAATCCACAGAACAGGCCAACAGTTACTATGTGAGAACCACAGGTGCTCATGGACTTGGATGAACCCTTAGCTGAGGACATATGAAGGATATTATAAAGAATCAAAGCATAAGAGATTAGGATAATGAGGCTGGATACAATGACAACTGTCCCCACAACAACAGAACTCACAAGCTCATTGACGTGGGTGCTGCTGCAGGACAGTTGAAGGAGGGGAAGGATGTCACACATGTAATGATTGATGACATTGGAGTCACAGAAGCTGAGCCTGATCATGCACCCTGTGTGAACCATGGCACCAGCAAACCCCATCAAGTAAGAACCCAACATCAGCAGAGAACAGACCCTAGGGGACATGATCACCCTGTACAGTAGAGGCTGACAGATGGCCACATAGCGATCATAGGCCATGGCTGTCAGCACAAAGCACTCTGCACTCACCAAAAAGCAGAAGAAAAATAGCTGAGTCATGCATCCTGCAAAGGAGATGATGTTCCTCTCTGAAACAAAGCTCATCGGCATTTTGGGGGTGAAGACAAATGAATAACAGAAGTCAATGAAGGACAGATTGAAGAGGAAAAAGTACATGGGGGTGTGAAGGTGTGAATTCAGGAAAATTAGATTCATTAAGCTTAAGTTTCCCACAATAGTGACAGCATAGTTCACCAAGAACAGGAAGAACAGGGGCAGCTGCAGCTCAGGTTGGTCTGTTAGTCCCAGAAGGATGAACTCTGTCACAGAGGAGTTATTTTCCATAGCCATTGGCTTCATGGATGGAATCTGTAGAAACGAGGGTAGGAGATCATGTTAACAATGAACGTTTACTCTTTACACAACTGGAGAAGTTTCAGGGTTGTCTGAAGACATACAGCAAGGCATCCAAAGAGCATGATATCCTTTGTTGATTCTTGAAGAGTCCCCATTTCCTCATGCTTCTCCCACCTATGATGTGTGTCTCTCTTCAAAAAGAATAATGGCTGACTTCTCAATGTCTTGAACATCATTTCCTTCCTTCTTCTCACTCTTCTCTAAAGATTATGGTTGAAAGAGCAAGAAATAACTAGTGTTCTCCATATTTATGATTTATACAGCTTTGGGTTTGAAGTGAGATCATCATGACAAACATGGTTCAATGCTCACCTTTGTTCCTGTGGAGGCCTCACTGATGTTGGAACTTAAAGGCTTCCTCCCCACTGTCCTGAGGGGAACAAAGATTCTTATGGTGAAGGAGGCACTTGCAATCAACTAAAATCTGCATCTGACTTCCTAGAAGAGTGATTCTCTTGAATAAACCATGGTTTCTATTTGAAAATTTCTCTTCACTAGTAAGAAAATAATTACTTTATATAAGTCTCTGAATATCACCTCACTCAAATGAGAATCTATTTCATGTCCCATGGTTCTGGGGAATATTTATTAGAAGCACAGAAAATAATGTTCTCCTTTAAGATTTCCTCCCAAGCTGGATAAGCCTCTTGAGGGTATTAATTACTGAGCCTGTGTTACATCCTATATAATAAAATTAACTTTGGATCTTTCAATACCTCACAATCTGCTTAATTTATAAATTCCCATCAGGAATCCCAGATCCCCAGGCTGATTAATGGGTGGTCCCCTCCATCAGTCTCCTCATGCCCTGCAGAGCAACCAAGAGGAGAGTCCAGGGCAGAATCACTTGCCAGTTCTAGTATGTCCTATAAGCTTCTGGGATTACATCAAGATTCTAGGTTGTATAACACTCTACCAATGAGAAGTTGTATTAAAGAAGTTTAAAAAAGGAGTAGTCTCAAGTCTGAGTTTACATCTAGAAGTTCCCTACCAAACTCTGAGACTGCAGATACATATCATTTCTATGAACCTTGTTCATTTATATTTACATTTATATGTACATATAGTTGTACATATCTATAAAATGATGTTCATAAAAATGGCTAGGGGTTGTCAACATAATACAACTTTTGACTAGCATACACAAGGTCCTCAGGTAAATCCTAGCACCAACAAAAATAAATAAATGAGTAAATAAATAAATAATACAGTTTTAAAAAGTAAAATAAAAGAGCTATCTCATTGTTTTGTGGGAGTTAAATGAGATAATTCACATAACATATCTGTGCCTGACATATAAAAAACAGTTAAATAGGTGTTAGTAACCCTTCCCTTGATCCACATTCTTCACATAAATCAGAATTTCTCAACTTTGGCTTGACTGTAATGTGGATTTGGTGAATTTTTTATTCATCGACTGTCCTCTGCACAGCAGAATGCATAGCACACCTGGTCCCGCTGATAATTTGCCAATACTATCCTTCTAGGCAAAAGCTCACACTAGTTATGACCAAAAAAAATTTCTCAAGATATTATCATGTATATATTGGGTCATTCAGAAATCAGAAAATATTGCACCAATGTATGACACATTGGAATACTGACTTCTTGAAACAAAGAAATTGGGAGGACACAGAATAATACCTTTTTTCTGTCCTTCTCATTCTCTTCTTCCTTCTGCTTTGTTTCTCCCACAAGACAGGCCATAAACACCAAGAATCTCTCCTTCTTTAAGGCTGATCATAAGAAGTAGAACCTGTTTCCCCAAAGCCAGACCTAAACTGTAGAAATACTAGACTCATGGCCCCCTTCCTTTCTGTATAGGAGCTGACCATAAGGATATTTTCAAGTCTTCCTTGTCAGAGAAGAGACTCTAAGACCCTTATTCTAGAAAGGAATGTGTCCTTTAACCAAGAGGAAGGAATACCATACAGAAAGGCCAAGAAGAATCAGAAAAGATAGGCCATGCTGGTTTTCCTCTTTGATATATTACATTAGCCTATACACTTTTGTCCAATCACATTTCTAACATAGCAGTTTTATTTCCTCAAATATAACCATAAAAATGGACATCCTTCCCTGGGATATAGATCTTCATTTCTGAAGGCTTCTTTGTTACATGAAATTCTGATTAAACAAATCTGTTATATTTTTCTCATTAACCTGTCTTTCATCATAAGAATATTGGCCATGACCCTTATGATGGGTGTGGGGGAAAGGGATCACAACTTTCTCTCCTTACAGGGCCATAATTCCCATGTTTGAGGATTGCTGGTTCTTCTGTGCAGCCTGGTCTTCTGCTATGTCTACTCCACAGACTCCACACAGTTCTATTTAATACTTACTTGTGTTCCTCAAGATAAATATGCCCCAAACCAAATTTAGATGTTCATATGATTTCCAAGGCTGCTTTTCCTCAGCTCATCATTTTCTCAGTTACTTTCTCCACTAGCATAGCCACTAGTGCACAACTTAAACTTAGCACCTCTTCCTCCCTCACTATCTTTATCTAATTTCACAGTTCCAGAGGATCTATCACTTTCCAAGATCTGTACTTTCACTCAGGCAACTTTGTTAGTTCCTCTTCATCTCAAAATTGGGTTGCTCTAGGAGTAATCTATTGAAGATGAGAACCTGGTAACCTATTGAAGATGAGAAGTGGGACATTTGTAACCATCCATCACCAGAGTACATACCCAGATCACTGTTATTCCTATTCCCTACTCCCAATAACTATGATCATAATCACACATTCAGTTATATAAATATTCCTATTATCATTAGGAAGACATATAAAAATGCTATATAGTGTTAATCCATCATACACTGTGATTGTTTTCATTTCCATAATGCCTTTTTTGCTTGGTTTCCATATTATTCCCTGTATTTCTCTGAATCCTTCTCAATGTCTTCCTTATTTTTTAAAATTTCCCTTTATTGCATTCAGTCATAGGTATTCAATTTCATCTTCTTAAATAAGATTTTCAGGAGTTTCTTGACACACTCCCGTATTGATAGAATGACTTCTGAATATTGCAAAAATTCTGAATTCTTGAGATCATCTGTCATCATCATATATGGGATTACCTTTATCTCTATCATGTCCTGGATTCTCTATCTCCTTGATATGTGATCCCAATTCCTTGGTTGTCTCACTCATTGGTTACAAGACATTGTGCTCTGGTTCCTTGGGAAATAATGACTGGAATGGCAGTTAAACGAACCTTGCATTCACAAAATTGTCTTTATGCACCATCCCATTTATTGTCCTTGTAAACAGACAATAAGTAGGTGATTTGGAAGTCATTGTCCAAGCGATTTAGAAGTGACTGCTCCTCAAATTTTTCAATATATTGACCAAATATGAGCCCAGTAACTCTCTAATACTGTTTACTTTCACTCGTAGATTTGTTTCCATTATTTTGAACATTCAAAATATTGTATTTTATATGTGTCTGTATTTGAACATTAAGATCATTAACTAAGGCCATTTGGGGAGTACAAGGCCTTCAGTTCCAAAAGTATTTCTTAAATTGCATAAATTATTAATATATTCCTTTTACTTGAGTTCTTTCTCTGGAATTTTCAAATGCTTAAATCTTTGAATTTTTTTCTTGACAGTATTTTCTCGTCTATTTTTTCATTGATTAAGTTTATGATTTGGAACATAACCTCAACTTCTTTCTTCTGGAATTTTCACAACTGTTTTCTTTTTTATTTTATTACAAATGTTCAAAACATAGAATGTGTTCCTATATTTTTTTGAAGATTTATTTTCTTGAAAATGTCTTTTCTTTATTGTATATTTAAATTGTATGTGTATTACTATAGGTTCCCTGAGAGTGTCCAGCATCCCTGCCCCTGCCCTATCATTTGGGAAAGGGATTCTACAAGCTGATGAGTAACTCAAAGTGGAGCCTTGGCACTTAAAACTGTGCATCTCACTGAACATTGTCCCATTCCAATAGAAATATTTAATGGAAATACCACGTGGTCTTCTAAGGTGAACTGCTTTGACTCCCCAGAAAAAAATCTTTGAGTCTTCCTGAAGCAGTGTATCCCAGCTTTCAACATTGACCTGAGTGGAGGAAGAAGACTAATGGTGTCAATTTTCATGAGGCAAAACCTCTACTTTTTGCCTTGTTGTCAACATAGTGAACTCTATCACACATGCACATATAGTGGTATGATTTAGAAACCCTGCTTCACTTTCTTTAATAAATAACCTTCTAGTTCTTTACTGAGCATAAGCAAAGATTGGCATCTGCTGCATGGAGAGGTAAAGACATCTGAAGATCTAATACGTCCCTAAACATCTTTTAAGTTTTTCAATTATTCACTTCTAAGATTTGTGATGCCACGGAATCTGAGCTTATGAGAGAGGGTACAGTGTAAATGAGTAGTTGTTGGTTTCCTCAGTTCTGTGTTAGTGTTAGAAGTCATAATAATGACAAAGAAATTAATGCTCACTTAATTTCTCTCTAAATTCTAACATTTGTAGGTGGTTGTATTTCTCCAGGCTTTTTACTTGTTCTTTTGTTTTGTACTTATGAGTCAATGCTTAATTTCTATGGCTTTATTAATTCATTATAATTATACATAAATTAATGTTCATTTTGACATAATAATACGTGCATGAAATATAATTTGCTCTACTTCCCAGTGCTTCCTCTTTCTCTATCCTCCTCCCCCTCCCAAGCCCACCCCATCCCTATTCCCTTTGCTCTACTCTACTGTTCTTCCTTCTATTTCTTTGCAGACCTTTTAAAATGCATGCTTTGTAGATATACATAAAAGAAAAATTCACTGTAGTATATTCAAAAATATAAATAGTATCATTTGTTCAGTTTAATTCTACCATTCCTTTAATATTCATCTTTCCTCCCTTCCCTCAATCCTCTTCCTTTACTCCACTGATCTCGTTTTTATTTTAATGTGATTCTGCTCCCCCCTTTTATTCTTTATTTTGTCTAACATCCACAAAAAGAATAAACCCTTTTATTTTTTATTTTGTCTAACATCCACAAAAGAGAGAAAACATTTGGTCCTTGACTTTCTGAATCTACCTTATGTCACTTATGATGTTTTATAGTTCCATCCACTTATGAGAAAATGCCGTGATTACATTCTTCTTTATGTCTGAGTGAAACTGCATTGTGTATATACCACATTTTCATTATCCATTCATCTTTGGGTAGGCACCTGGACTGGTGGGCACTGGACAATCAGTTTGAAATTGTGAAAGAATAAATGATGTAAATTTTTATTTTCATGAGTAAATAAAATTGTATATGTGGTTCAATAGGATGTTATGACACAGATATACATTGTGAGGTATGAGTCACAAATTAACATATCTATCATTTCACATCTTCATTGTTATTTGTGGTAAGAACATTTAAAATCTATTATTTTAGCAATTTTAAGTATAGAATACATGGTTATTGACTATAATCAACATACTATGTGTGCAATAGACTGAAATTTATTCCTCCAAATTGAGACTTTGTCCCCTTTACCCAACATCTCCCCTTTCCTCTTCTGCCTAAGCATCATCCTGCTCTCTATTCTATAAGGTCAACAGGCACAAAAAGAGAGGTTCTGTTGATCTTGTATAATCTAGAATAGTGATCCAGTTTTAAATTCTTGTTACCACAATTTGAAACTTTGAACTTTAATTATAGTTAAATAATGTAAGAACTCTTCTCTCTTATTGACACATTTAGCTTTGGACAAATACTTGGAAATCAGTTTCATTTTTTACTTCAAGTGTTTCAAGCAAACAAAAAAGAACCTTGAATTTGCAGTAGTCTTCTGCATTTTAAAGTAATCACACTACAATTATCTCACACTCTGCAAGACTCAGCTAGAAATGGGCAGAAGCATGTATACTGGGGAGAGAGTTAGGGGTTTTACCTGGAGAAGTGATTGTTGGTATCCTCCACCAGCAACCCAAAGGCTTCTTGCCCAAAATGGACTCTGCCCCTCCCCCTGTCACTACCGTAGCTCCTGCCAGGTGGTGGGGCACCTCTTCAGTTGGGTTATTACAGTGAAGCACAAAATCCAGTTTATCCCATTGCTCTTGCTCCTGCCTAAGTCATGATGAACAATCACTTCAAATGCTCTTACTCTTGACCTCCAAGACTCCCATTTTGGACCACAGTCTTCTAGAACAACCAGAAAGAAACCCCAGCTATCTGAGGTCCAACTCAACTGGCCTGGGCATAGTATCTTCACCTGTGCCCACTCACTATTTTGTCTGCCTTGCAGTGCTTAGAACACCCTGTTCTGCTCTTTACTCATGAAAGACAGGAAAGAACTGTTTGAGAAGTACCTAAAAATGTTGGTAACATATCAGATAAATGACCTTATGACATTTCAATGAGTTTGAGTGATTGAATAAACTAGGTGGGAAATAGGTATTATTCTATGTGGACTGACATATGAAGTTTCTGAGATTTCTTATTTCATTTATTCACTGAAAGTTAAATCTCAAGATATTGCTCTTTTAAATTATTTTTTACCTATCTAGTTAAATCACTATGATAGAATAAAGCTTTTATGTTAAAAAATATTTAAAGATCTTTAATATATGTTAATATGGGCTAAGGACAGTTTTTAAAAATTTAAATAGTGTCAATTGGAAACTATCAAACACAAAGAAGATAAGAAAGATATAATCCATACTTTTAACAAATTACACATTCACTTCCAAATACTCATGATTGTCAAATATATTTAAAGGCTTTAAAATTATTTTTGCTTCTAATTTACCTATATGACTTTTAAACATTCTGCATTTAATTTTAAATAATTTTAAATAAATTAATTAAAATTCATTGATTAAAATATTTAAATATATTAAAGAAATATCATTAAATGTGGATTTGATTTACAAGTTAAATCAAATAGATTTGCAATGAATGCCAGCAATTCAGCCAGTAGAATTTATAAAACTCAGCCACACTATTGGAAGCTTCATTCTCTACCAGAATGTGCTCCTGACAAAAATGCAATATTAACTAAGACCACAAGTTTTGTTTTATGCCTATGACTCATATTTTACATTTTTATTGAGTACCTAAGATTCATAGACATGGATGTTTTACATCTCATTCTCTGTCTTCTAAATCTTTATTCAAATATGTGTTTCAGAGAAATTTTCAAAACAGTTTTAAGAACTCTGTCTAAACATACCTATAGTGAACACAAACAGAAAAGTGGAACTTGACAGTAAGCATTCAGCCTATGCTATAGTAAATTTTAAATGTATTATAATAAAAAATACATGTATAGATAGAAGTTATTAACATTCTGTTTTAGTAGCAATAATTTTAATGAGAGTGAATTTAATTCATAACTGACATAATTTTCTTCTAAGACTATTCATATAAAGCAATGTTTTGGAAGTTTTCAAACATCATTATCTTTATATAAATATGAAAATTATAGTGATGCTGGACTGGTGTCCTGTGAATTGGATTTTTCCACTGAAGGGCACCTGCCCTGAACCAATTCAGGGTAATAATGAACATCAGACAACATCTTTGCAACATTTCTCTGAAACATACACAATAAGAACATTTTGTAGAGCACAGTTCTCTATTATTTTTTATATTAATAATCCATTTGTCTTCAAACAATGCTATAATATCTAATAGATTTGAAAAGTACATTTACTACTTCTACAAATCAGAGGAAAATTTGAATTCTTGAATTTCTGAGTCTGACTTATTATACTTAGCATTATAGTCTCCAATTACAAATGTTTTCTCTGATATATAGAATGTAGTCTAAAACTGCAGTGGAAAAGAGAGAAAGAGAAAATAAATGGGGTGGGGGGGATACCAGCAAAATGAAAGAAAGATCAGGGGAGTAGAAGTAGAGGATTAAAGGGGAGGTGGAGGGACAGGATAAGTGAAAAACCGTGGAAAAAATCTGACCTAACTTTACTACATACATATATGAATATACATCATCTCTCACCATTATGGGTACTAATTTTTTAATATAAATAAATAGAAAGATCAATAAAGTAAAGGGAAGAGGAAGAGTGTAAGTGTAAGTACTGGGTACTTAATTGAAGCAAAAATACTCCAGGCATTTATAATTAGGTCAAAATAAATCCTAATATTATGTATAATTATTATAAACTAATAAAGAGGTACATGTAATGCTAATGAAATGTGACCTCTTTAAATTGAGACTTCCACAACAAATATGGATTTTTCTACAAGGGCATCAAAGCCTTGTGTATTAACTCTGGGCTGCTGGCATCTTGGCTCAGGGTTTTGTTCCTATGTAATACACAATTCTAGGCTCATTCTGAGTAACGTTCTAGAAGTTCTGCCTGTCCCTTCAAAATTCTTTCTTTCTCTCCATTTCGCCTCAGGATGCATAATGGGATAAAAACGGACCTCTGTATAGTTAGCTTTCTGGCTCTGAACAAGTCACTTAAAGATTTTATAATCCTTAGAATCAGATGAGGAGACTCATATTTAATAGGGTAGAGACAAAAACCCATATATGAGGGGGTTTATTTGTTTGTTTGTTTTTCCTTTTTGTTGGGGGATGCAAGGGACCAGATCCAGGATCATACATAAGCATCCCTCTACTACTAAATTAAGTAACCAGTTATTGGTTTTTGTTTGTATCTTTGTTTCTTTGTTTTTAAAACAGTAAATTGAAATCCTTCTTATGTAACATTACTGATGATGCTATTATCTGTAGAGAGAAATATCATTATAAAAATTTTAAAACAATGATGAAAATATAGAGATTAGAGTCAAACTGGTGAAAATTTCAGGTCCATGTCTGACAAAATTCATTTGAACAATGCATTGTCAATATTGGTGGGGTCTAAGAAACCTGGAAAGAGGGTTGGGATCATCCATCCTCAAATACTAATAAGAATAGACCCTAAGTCTATTTTCATTTCCAAAATTACACATTACCATTATAGATGTGAGCCTAAATATATAGAAGAAGAATCATTTTTTAAATAACCTGAATAATCCTTGGAATTTTTACTTTACATGTCCACAACTTGTGATCCCTCTTTTTTAAGACATTTGTTATGCAATAAAACATTGAAACACAAAATAGATCTTCAATATTGTCTCAGTAAAAAAATTAAAGAAATAAACTTGTTAAAAAGCATTCAACTCACCAGCTTCTTTGGATAGATAAGATATACAAAAACATACTAGATAGTCTTATATACAGATAGAAAAGACTTCAGTCCAGTGCCTCCATGTGGTACAGGGAATAAAGACAAATCTGGTGTCTTCTTGGGACTAAGAACAAGTCTCAACTCCAAGAATAAGTCTACATAGTCGCATTGCATAGTGCAAAAACAAAAATTACATTGAAAATGCTGCTCAAACTGTAGAATAAAAGATAAGGGAGATGAGGAGGTGGAATGGAAGGATTAAGAGTGGGAATTACAGAAAAAGACCCAGCAATGGGAACAGGAAACAAGACTGGAGAGTTCAATTTGTGATTCTCTTCAAAGTTCTCTTCAGAGCAAGTTTGACATCCTTGTTTCTGAGGCTATAAATGAGGGGATTAAGCATGGGAACCCCAAAATTGCAAAACACGGAGAAGAATTTCTCCTGGGTCACAGATCCTGGAGATGATGTTTTAACATGAGTGAGCAGCCCAAATCCATAGAACAGGCCAACAGTTACTATGTGAGAACCACAGGTGCTCATGGCTTTGGATCAACCCTTAGCTGAGGACATATGAAGGATATTATAAAGAATCAAAGCATAAGAAACTAATATAATGAGGCTAGATGCACTAACAACTGTCACCACAACAACAGAACTCACAAGCTCATTGAAGTGGGTACTGCTGCAGGACAGTTGAAGGAGGGGGAAGATGTCACACATGTAATGATTCATGATGTTGAATCACAGAAGCTAAGCCTGATCATGCACCCTGTGTGGGCCATGGCACCAGCAAACCCCATCAAGTAAGAACCCAACATCAGCAGAGAACAGACCCTAGGGGACATGACCACCCTGTACAGCAGAGGCTGACAGATGGCCACATAGCGATCATAGGCCATGGCTGTCAGCACATAGCACTTGGAGTTCACAAAAAAGCAGAGGAAAAATAGCTGAGTCATGCATCCTGCAAAGGAGATGATGTTCCTCTCTGAAACAAAGCACAGGAGCATTTTAGGGGTACAAACAAATGAATAACAGAAATCAATGAAGGACAAGTTAAAGAGGAAAAAGTACATGGGGGTGTGAAGGTGCAAATTCAGGAAAATTAGAACAATTAAGCTCATGTTTCCCACCACAGTGACTGTACAGTTCACCAAGAACAGGAAGAACAGGGGCAGCTGCAGCTCAGGTTGGTCTGTTAATCCCATAAGGATAAACTCTGCCACGGAGGAGTCATTTTCCATAGCCATTGCTTCTGGAGTGAGATCCTTAGAAGCCAGAGTGGAAGGCGATGTTGAAATGGACCTCAAATCTTTGACCCCAGAAGGCAAGCAGAAGCTGTTGGGTTCCAGGCTGAAGGTTGTCTACAGACATGCAGCAAGGCCTACAACGTGTATGACTTCCTGTGTTGCTACTTGAGGAGTTGCCATATCCTGCCTTCTTCCTCCACCCTTCATGTATGTCTCATCAAGGATGAGTGCTAGCTGACTTCCCAGTGTCTCTAAACATCATTTCTTTCCTCTTCATTCTATTGTAAGGATCCAGGGTGAAAAGAGAAATAAAAAGATGGTTTTTCTCCACAATCCATGATTTTTATAGCTTTGACTTTGAAGGAAAATTATCTTGACAAAAATGGTTCAGGGCTTACCTGATGCACTGGAGGTCTCGCTGATGGTGGACCTCAAGGGCTTCTTCCCGAGTGTCCTAAGAGGACAAGTTTGTGATGATGAAGGAGGAAATAACAATCACCTCAGATCTTTCTCTGACATGCTAGAAGAGCTGCTCTGGGGAATATTCCATTTGAGCATTTCTGCTGTAGCTACTCTTCCTTTGCAGAAAGGAAAACAACCATCTCATACCAGCCTCCAAAACTTCACCTCACTCACTTGAGAATCCCTATGGTTCCAGGAAAGATCATTAAAAGCACAGAAAATTGTGGTGTATTTTATGTCTTCATCCCAAATTGGATGAGCCCCTGGAGGCAGAAATTACTGAGCCTGCGTTTACTACCTGTTTAGTAGACCTAAAGTTGGGTCTTTTGAGAATCAAAGTTCTACACAATTTGTTACTTTCCACTAGGAATTCAAATTCCCAGGCAGATTAGGGTGTGGTCTCATTCGTCAATTTCCCCCTCAGCCCTACAGAACCACACAGAGCTTGTATCTTTCTGCAAACCTCTGAGATTGCATTAAGAAACATTACACCATGTGTTTAACATATGATGTTAAAAGAGAAGTTGTAGCAAAGAGATTAAAGAATAGGAGTATATCCTCAAATCAGTCTGTGCTTAAATCCAACCTTTTAATCATCCTCTTTTCATTTAAATTTATAGTACATATACTTGTGCATGTCTATAAAATGGAAATCATTAAAATGGATGTCGCTATGACAGAGGTTTTGCATAGCACAAAGACCTTAGTTACATACCAGAACCAGCAATAATAGCAAAAATAATACAATTGAGAAACATAAAAGAGCTATCTCATTGTTGTGGAAATTTAATGAGATGATTCACATAAAGCATTAGAACTATGCCTAACACACAAAAACACTGTAATAAGTGTTAGTATCCCTTCCGTTCTTCCATTTGTTTCTTCATGTGGCTCAGGGATTCTCCATGTGGCACCACTGAAATTTGGATGAGGTGAGTCTTGTTATGTGGTTGTCCTGTGTAATATGGAATGTGCAGCATCCCTGGGCCCTGCCCTTTTGATTGACATACTATCCTCCCCGCTCACCCCACCTAAGCTCACACACCAGTTGTGATCATCAATAATTTCTTCAGTCAGAAACATATCCCTTGGGAGGTACTGGTACTCAGAGAATGATGAGCCAAAATGTGGTGCATTGGCTTGCTGAGTATTTTTAACCAAAGGGAAGGCCATTAAAAAACAAGTATTCTCCTTTCTTGAAGTGGGTTATTGAAAGTAGAGCTCCTCTCCCCAAAATCAGTCCTGAAACATAGAAATAGTATTCTCACCTCCCTCTGCCTTTGTGTATTAGAGCTGGCCATGAAGAAATTCTCAGAACTTTCTTGTCTGAGACTAGATCATAAGAGCCTCATTTGAGAAAGGCTCTGGCCTAGAACATAGAAGAAGGCCACAAAGAGGTGCCAAGAATTGGGTTTCCCATTCAAATATTTCATTATCTTTCAGATATTACATACACTTTTTGTCTAACTACATTACTACATATCAGCCCATTCTGCTCCAAAGCCAACCATAAGAATGAACAGTTTTCCCTGGGTTCTTGGTCTTCATTTCTGAAGTTTTCTTTGTCACATGAAATGTCGATTACATAAGCCTGTTGTAGTTTTCTCTTGTAAATCTGTTTCATTTTAAGACTTCGGACCATGATCCTTATAATGGAGAAAAGGTGGTGAACCATAGCTTTCCAACCCTGCAGTGCCAAAATCCTCCATGCTTGAAAACCACTGGCCTATCTGTACAACCTGTCCTTCTGCTATGTCTGCATCACAGATAATTCTATTTAATACCTATCATGTACCACAAGCTCAATGTGCCAAAAACCAAGTTTAGATTTTTATTATGCTTCCCAAGGCTGCTCTTCATGAGCTCATCATTTTCTCAGTTATTTTCAAAATTTGAGGATTTTTAACCACACACCACCACTGCATACACACACTGCTGGTCTTCCTATTCCCCACTCACAATTACTAACAATATGATTATAATCATAAATTCGGTTGTATCAATATTCTTGTTGTTTTAAATGCTACTTTAAAAAACATGTCAACAGCTAATCCATTATATCCTGTGATTGTTTCATTTCCATAATTCCTTTTTGTGTCAGTTTTCATACTATTCCATGTATTCCTTTCATTGTTTTCCAATTTCTTCTTCATTTTTTTGTATATATCCCTTTAGTACATTCAGCCATGGGTATTCAATTTTACCTTCTTAAATAAGATTTTCGGGGGTTTCTTTACCCACTCCCAAATTGATAGATTATCTTCTGACTGTAGTAAAAAATATGAATTCTTAAAATCTGTCAACCTCATGTTTGGGATTACTTGTATTCATCATTTCCTGGATCTTTTATTTCCTGGATCACATTGGTTATAAGACATCATACTTTAGATCCTTGAAAAACAGTACCTGGATGGCAGTCATACTGGGATTCTTTGTCCAAAATTGTCTTTATGCACCATAATAGTTAGTCCTTTTGCATGGGAATGTACAGATAATTTAGAAGTCACTGTCTGTTTAGCCCAAGGACTGTGTTTCAGAGTACTATTCACCAATCCCAAAGAAAGAACTTGGAAGACTCAACAGAGAGGTTTTGAACATTTTATTACTCACATGCTCCTTTATAGTAGCAGGACAGGATACAATCAAAGCGCACTGCACCTACAATTCATAGGATAGGGTTGCATGCCCACTGTGCAGACGGAGTTCTTCCAATGTTTTATGAGTATCTTTTACTACACCCACAAGTCACTCTGCTTTTATCTTCACCTTAGTGAATATAAGGGAAGAGGCCTGCTTCTCCTCTCCATTTCCTTCATGACCCTATTATTTAGGGTCCTTATCTGATTGCAAGCTGTACAAGGCACCAATTAGTGTTTAATTGGACACCCACATTGTCTTTCAAAATTTTCAAGATGTCCATTAAATCTGAAATCAAGACCAATTTCTCTTTTCTTTATAAAAAGTGGTGGGTTTTTTTGTTGTTGTTGTTGTTGTTTGTTTGTTTGTTTTACTTTCTGTACATTATGAAAAGTTTTAAGATCTGACATTTGTCCACTGATATGAACCCTTGCAAAGTTGCACCTCACATGTGTGATATTCATACATTAAGAGGATAATTAAGTCCATTTTGGAGTGTATGGCCTTATGTTCTGGAAAAAAAATGTTGTTGTTGTTTTTTCCATAATAGGGATTGAAGATAAGGATACTCTACAACTCTATAATAGCAATTGTTGCTATTCTGGACAGAGTTGGGCATGAAACCCAGGAATTTTTTGTTCTAGCCAAGCACTCTTCTACGTCATACATCTTCACCTCTTTGGTCCATTTTTTACTTAGCCTATTTCAAAAGTTAATTAAGTGATTTAATTAACTCCTTATTGTTGCATTTTGAAATGTTCATTTTATATTGTGAACACAAGCCCTCTATCAAATCTGTTTTGCAAATACTACCTATAATTCCAAGATATGCTTTTCCTTTTTCAACAATGATTGAAAGTTGACAAAATAAGTTACATAAAAAAAAAAATAAAAAAAAAAAATAAGTTACATAAGAGCTTCTTTCTCTGATATTTTGGGTCTACATTATTGAGACCTAACCACCTAGTAGACACAACCAAAACTACTGAATAAAATATATTACAATGCTCTGTTTTATGATCTGGTTTGTGAATACATAGGTTTCATAATATGCAGTAAGTTTCTAGGGTATGTTTCATAACCTTGTAAATTTTTAAGGATTATGTTGTAGATGGCAAAAAACCCTAGTATATTCATTATATACTATGCTAATATAATTGCTCAAAATTTAAAATATCTCCAGTTGGAGACAAATTGTTTTTCCTATTTCTTAGAAAATATTCCAAAGACATTTTAATAATTGCTAAGGAAAACACAAACTTTTTTCTGGAACATAATTAGTTATATCATGTTTTGTGTTTGAAACAGATATTTATAATTCTTAACAAATTTTTAAGACTATATCTCTAATCTCTTCAATAATCACTATCAATAAAAAATGATGAAAGGAAATATGATAGAGATTGTTTTAATAGATAAATAAAATTGTATATATCCATGAGATACAATGTAATGTTATGATTACATTTACATTGTGGGGTGTTAAAATCATACAAATTAACCCTTTCCATAGTTATTCTTATTTGTGGTGAGAACATTTAAAATCTATCTTTCATATTTGTGGTGAGAACATTTAAAATCTATCTTTCAGTAATTTTGAAATATTACTACATGGTTACTGACTATAGTCACCATTCCTGCAAGAGACTAAAATCTATTCCTCCAAACTGAACCTTTGTCCCTTTGGGCACAACCTTCCCTTTCTTCTTCTACCCACCTCCTCACCCTCTCTTCAGCATTATCCTACTCTCTGTTCTATGAGGTCAATCAGCACAGAAAGACAGGCTCTGCATGATCTCACTCATTTATTCATGACATCTAAAATGTGAGCAGGTTTAAATCATTTTAAACATCATTTAAAACTCCATAATTGAATTACATTTAGATAATGTAAGAGCTCTTCTCTCTCATTGACACATTTAACTTTGAATAAACTCTGAATTAGTTTCACTTTTCATTTTAAGTATTTGAAAATAACGAAGGATCCCTAATTTACAGAAGGCTTATTACTAATTTGGATTAATCACACTTCAACTGTTGCACATACACTTAAACACTGTCACTATAAATGGGCAGAAGAATCTGCCCTAGGGAGACAGAAGTGGGGACTTTCATCTGAAGAAGCCATTGTCAAGGTTACCCACCTGGCCACCCACCACCATGTAGGACAGCACCTGAGACTCAGCCCTGTGCTCCTTGGGCACCCAAAACACAAACTCCACCAGCAGCCCAAAGGCCTCTTGTCCACACATGCTGTGTACCTCTGCCTGTGACTGCTGCAGCCCCTGTCCAAATGGTGGGGATCTGCTTTGGTTGGGCCATTATACTGGAGCAGGAAACATATTTTATTTCATTGTTCTTGTTCCTTCCAGTCATGGTGGGAATCTCTTTACTCTTGACCTCCCAGGAACCTGTTTCTGGTTTAAAATCTGCCAGAGCAACCAGACTGAAAGCCCATCTATACCAGGTCCAATCTGACTTACCATTCTGTCTGCCTTGCAGTCATTAGAAATTTATATTCCAGACTTTATTCATGAAAGAGAAGAAATGAGAACTACTTGGAGAAGTACTGATATTTTAATAATACACACACAACACTCCCAAACATTCAATAATTGCCAGATAAATTTATATGTTCCAATGTTAGTTTCAATCTAATTGCCATAATTTTAAAAATTCTAGAAGCAATTTTAATTATAAATATTCTTATGTGTGGTTTTTCTCTTTTTATTTTTGTTTGTTCTTTTAGTTTCCATGACAGTAGAATCTATTTTGATATATTTATACAAACATGGAATATATTTTATTCTAATAAGGATCCCAGTCTTATGGATATACACAATATTGAGATTCACTGTGGTATATTCATATATGTACATAGGAAAGTTGTATCACAGTCACTAGGTGTAGTTTTGATTACAATGTTAAATCAGTTAGATATGCAAGGTCAGTACAAGCAATACAATCTTTAAAATAAGCCTATTGATTTCACAAAACTGAACCATGCTATTAGGTGATCCATTCTCCACCAGGATGTGCTGATGATGACAATGTAGTACTTAGAATGCCAGTAAGAGTCATGAGTTATGCCTGGGACTCACATTTTCCTTTTTGATTAAGGACCTAGGATTTATAAACATGGATGTTTTATAACCTCATTCTCTTTCTTTAATAAGTATTATTTTTCTTTTCAAATTTGTACTTCAGAGAAAGTTTCAAACTGTTCTAAGAACTCTGCCCAAACAATGCTATAATTAATATAAACTCATGAATAGAAGTAGACACCAAACATTGAAACAATACTTGAGAAATTAAATTTTATACACATTAAAATGGTAAGAAAAATTATAGTAAATGTAAAGTTTTCACTCTCTGCTCAACTGGAACTTATTTTAACCAAGGTGAATTGAAGTTCTTGCTGGCACTATTTCCCTCTAAAAATATTCATATAAACAAATGCTGAGAACATTTCAAAAATTGTTATCTTCGTATAAATATGAAAATTACACTGATAATGGGTTGCTGTCCCTTTACTAAGACATAACTACTGAGAGCATCTGTCCTAAACCCAATGTAGGTACTGATGAACCACAGGCAACATACACTATAAGAGCATTTTGTAGAGCAGTTTCCTACTCTTATTATTTATTTGAATAATTCATTTTGTCTCCAATAAAATAACATCATATGTATTAGACATCATAAGTTAAACAACATATCCTACTAAGGGAAAAATTACATACCTGACTAGAAAGACTACCAAAACTGCTCAGTCTCACCATCTTGAAAAATAAATAAAATGGAATGCTGTTTTGTAGCTTGCCCTATTTATCCCACTTTTCTGTAGCAGATGTGGATTTTTCTAATTGGGCATCAAAGCCTTGCAGATGATCCCTGTGCTTTTGGCATCTTGGCTCACAGCACTGTACCCATATAATCCCTACTTTTAGGCTTAGTCTAAACAACTCTCCAGAAGTTCTCTCTGTTCCTCTACAATTCTTCTTTCTTTCCTTCCATTTCTTTATAGGATGCACAATGGAGTCAAAAAACTGTGCTCTGTATCATCTACTTTGCAGCCTTAACCATCTCCCATGACTATTTCCTCATCTGGAGAACAGAGAAAGATTTACATTTAAAAGGATAAACATAAAAACCCAAATATACCTTGAGGTTATCTGTTTATATTTTGTTTTGGTACTGAGTATCAAACCCAGGGTCACGTACAAGTGAACACTTAACCACTGCACTAATGCTCAGATTTAGCTTGCATTTTAAAAGTATGTAGACCTGATTTTGCAAAAGTAAATCCATTCTCAAGTATCCATAAGACTAAGTCATGGTCCAATAAAGTTCACAGTACTATTACAGGTGTGGGGCTAAAATTCTAGAACAAAAGTCATTTATTCTTTACAAGATTGAATAATTCTGGAAATTTTTACTTTACCACACCACAATTTTTATCTTCACTCTCTGTCTTTCAATACAGGAATAGGAAATTAAAAAAAACCTTAAAATAGGACATGGATCAACAAAATTATGTCAGAAATTTAATAAAACTAACTTGCTAAGCATCCAAACCCTTAGGTTTTCTTGATGGAGAAGACATATAAGAAAAAATAACAGATAGTGTTACTTATAGATAAGAAACACATTAGCCCAGTATCTCCATCTGGTGGATGGAGCCATATTTAGATGAAGGATGGGTCTCAAATCCAAGAATAAGTTCTACCGGTTACACTGCATTATTTCATTAGAAATATTCAGATATTTCATTAGAAATTCTACCCAGGCTGTAGGATAAAAGATGAAGAAAAGGGAAGAACAACAGAAGGAAGGTAATCAGGAATAACCAGAAGTAGAAACAAAGATCCAGCAATGGATACTGGAACCAAAGCATTCCCCGAGGCTCAGCTCAGCTAGTTATCCTCTTCAGGGTTCTCTTCAAAGCAAGTTTGACATCCTTGTTCCTGAGACTGTAAATGAGGGGATTCAACATGGGCACCACAAGAGTGTAAAACACAGAGAAAAATTTCCCTTGGCCCATAGACCCAGAAGATGATGGCTTAATATGAGTGAGCAGCCCAGATCCGTAAAAGAAGCCAACAGTTACTATGTGAGAACCACAGGTGCTCATGGCCTTGGACCAACCCTTACCTGAGGACATATGAATGATATTATAAAGGATCAAACCATAAGAAATTAAGATAATGAGGCTGGATACAATGACAACAGTTGCCACAACAACAGAACTTACAAGCTCATTGGAGTATGTATCACTGCAGGAGAGATGAAGAAGGGGGAAGATATCACACATGTAATGATTGATGATGTTGGAATCACAAAACCTGAGCCTCATCATGCACCCTGTGTGCACCATGGCACCAGCAAACCCCATCAAGTAAGAACCCAACATCAGCAGAGAACAGACCCTAGGGGACATGACCACCCTGTACAGCAGAGGCTGACAGATGGCCACATAGCGATCATAGGCCATGGCTGTCAGCACATAGCACTCTGAGTGGACAAAAAAGCAGAAGAAAAATAGCTGAGTCATGCATCCTATAAAGGAGATGATGTTCCTCTCCAAAACAAAGCCCATCAACATTTTGGGGGTGAAGACAAATGAATAACAGAAATCAATGAAGGACAAATTGAAAAGGAAAAAGTACATGGGGGTGTGAAGGTGTGAATTCAGGAAAATTAGATTAATTAAGCTCATGTTTCCCACCACAGTGACAACATAGTTCACCAAGAACAGGAAGAACAGGGGCAGCTGCAGCTCAGGTTGGTCTGTTAATCCCATAAGGATGAACTCTGTAACGGAGGAGTCATTTTCCATAGCCATTGCTTCTGGAGTAGGATCCATAGAGGCAAGAGTAGAAGATGCTGTTAACAATGAATTTCAAATCCTTGACCCCAGAAGTAGAGCAGGAGCTGCTGGTTTCCATGTTCAAGGTTGTCTGAAGTCACACAGCAAGACCTCCAAAGAGCAAGACTTCCTATGTTGATCCTTGAGAAGTTTCCATTTCCCTCCTGGTTCTCCCACCCCTGATGTTTCTCTGTCCAAGAATAATGCTGGCTGATCTCCCAGCATCTTCTCTCCTCAGTCTACTCTAAGAATTAGGAATGAAAAGAGATAAAAGTAAGTGGTGTTCCAGAATCTGTGACTTATATAGATTTAGACTTGCAGGTAAATTGTCAACACAAGTATGATTCAGTGCTCAATTAGTTCCCCTGGATGCCTCACTATCATAAACCTTAAGGCCCCTCATCACCACCATCCTCAGGGGAGACAAAATTTCTGGGGCTGAGGAGGTAATTATCAATCAGCTCAGATCTGACCATGACATGCAAGAATAAGTCCTCAGGGAAAATGACATAATTTGTATCTAAGAATATCTCCAGAAGTTTCTCTCACTTGCAAAAAAAAAAGTAAAACAACAGCTCTGTAATGGGACTTCAAATTGTCACCTCACTCAGATGAAAACCTATTACATGCTCCATAGTTCTGGGAATATTGATTAGTAGCACTTAAAATTATGTTGTCCTTCATGATTTCCCTCCAAGGAAATTACTGAGCCAGTATTTACATCTTGTACAGCAAACCTTACTCTGGATCTTTTGAGACTCAAATTCTACTCAATTTATAATTTTCCACCAGGAATTCCTGATCCCCAGTGGAGATTAGTGTGTGTCTCCCATCATCAATCTCATGATGCCCTGCAGAGCTACAAAAAGAAAAGTCTAAGGAAGAGTCACTAACCACTTCTAGTATGCTCCTACAAGTCTTTGGGATTGCATTATAAGACATTACATCTGATGTTTAAGTCCTTTGGGTATATACTGAGGAATAGGATAAATGGATCAATAGATGGTTCCATTCCAAGTTTTCTGAGACATCTTTATACTGCTTTCCATATGGTTGTAGCAATTTGCTGTCCCACCAAAAATGTATAAGTGTACCTTTTTCCCCACATGCTCACCAACACTTGTTACTTGTATTCTCAATAATTACCATTCTACCTCAAGTAGAAAGGAATCTCAGTGCAGTTTTATTTTTGTTTTGCTCTTTTTAATTTGTTCTAATTAGTTATGCATTACAGTAGAATGTACTTTGATACATTATTATACTTCATGATAAATGAAGTATAACTTCTTATTCTTCTGGTTGTACATGATGTGGAATTACACAAGTCATGTGGTTTTATACATGCAGATAGGGTAATAATGTCTGATTCATTTTACTATCTTTTTTACCTCCATACTCCCTCCCCTCCCTTCAATCAGCTATGCCTAATCCAAACTACCTTTTTTCTTCCCTAGCCACACCCTCTCCCCTTATTGTGAATTAGCATCTACATATCAGAGAAAACGTTTAAGCTTTGGTTTTTTTCTTGGAGGAATTGGCTTATTTTGCTTATCATGATATTTTCCAGCTCCATCCATTTACCAACAAATACCATAATTTCATTCTTCATTAAGGCTGAGTAATATTACATTATGTACATATACCACATTTGTTTTTATTTGGCTGATGAAGGGAATCAAAGTTAGTTCCATAGTTTGGCTATTGTGAATTGAGGTGCTATAAACATTGATGTGGCTGCATCACGGTAGTATGCTGGTTTTAAGTCCTTTGGGTATGAGCTAAGGAGTGGGGTAGCTGGGTCAAATTGTTGTTTCATTCTGGGTTTTCTGATGAATCTCCATACTGCTTTTCAGAGTGGTTGCACCAATTTGCAGTCCCATCAGTAATGTGTGAGTGTACTTTTTCCCCCATATCCTCGCCAACACTTATTTTCACTAGTATTTTTGGTAATTGCCATTCTGATTTGAATGGGATGAAATCTTACAGTAGTTTTCATTTGCATTTCTCTAATTGCTAGAGATGATGAACATTTTTTCATATATTTGTTGATTGATTGTATTTTTTCTTCTGTGAACTATCTATTCAGTTCCTTAGCCCATTTATTTATTGGGTTTTTTGGGGGTTTTTTTGGTTTTGGTTTTGTTTTGATTTTTGTTTTTTTGCTTTTTTGTTGTTGTTGTTGTTTCATTTTTGTTTGTTTGTTTTTGGTGCTAAATTTTTGAGTTCTTTACAAATCCTGGAGATTAATGCTCTGTCTTAGGTGCAAGTGGCAAACATTTTCTCCCATTTTATAGGCTCTCCCTTCAAGTTCTTAATTGTTTTCTTTGCTGTGAAGCAGCTTTTTAGTTTGATACCATCCCATTTACTGATTCTTGATTTTACTTTGTGTACTTAAGGAGTGTTGTTGAGGAAGTCAATTCCTAAGCCAACGAAATAGAGTTGGGTCTACATTTTTTTCCTATGAAGTATAGGGTCTTTGTTCTAATGCCTCCAGGTCCTTGATCCACTTTGAGTTGAGTTTTCTGAAGGATGAAAGATAAAAGTTCAATTTAATTCCACTACATAAGAATTTCCAGTTTTCCCAGCACCATTTGTTGAATAGGCTATCTTATGGCTTACATTCTACCATTAATAATGGAATGAAATTAGAAATCAAATAAAAAAATAGAAGGTCTCTAACACTTGGATACTAAATAATATGCTATTGAATGGCCACTAGATAGTAGAAGAAATTAGGGATAAAACAAAAAATACTTAGAGGTAAATGAGAATAGTGACACAACTTAAAAATCTCTGGGACACTAAAAGGAAATTCTAAGGGGAAAAGTTATTGCATTGAGTGAATTCTTTAAAAGAATAGAAAGTCACCAAATAAATAACTTAACATTACATCTGAAAGCCCTAGTAAAACAAGAACAAATCAACACAAAAAGCAGCAGAAGACAGAAAGTAATTAAAATCAGAGTTGAAAATAATTAAATTAAAACAAAAAAGTTCAGAAAATCAACAAAGCATAAAGTTGGTTATTTGAAAAATAAATAAAATTGATAAGCCCTTAGTCAAACCACCAAAAGAGAAAGAGAGAAAATTCAAATTAATAAAATTTGTGATTAAAAAGGAAATATCACAACAGACACTACTAAAATATAGACAATAACCATAAACTATTTTGAAGATTTCTACTTCAATTAAATAGAAAATCCTGAAGACATCAACAAATTTCTAGAGACATATAACCTACCCAAATTAAATCAAGAAGAAAAAGAAAATTTAAGCAGATCGATTTAAAGCAATGAATTTGAAGACATCATTAAAGAGAAGCCCCGAACCAGAGAGACTCTCAACCAAGTCCTACCAGAGCTTCCAAAAAACACTAACACCAATACTCCTCAAACTATTCCATGATATATAAAAGGAAGGAACCCTTCCAAACTCATTCTATGAAATGAGTATCATCCTGATAGCAAAACTAAAGACATATAGGGGAAAAAAACTTCAAAACAATATTTCTGATGAACATAGACACAAAATTTCTTAATAAAATCCTGGCAAATTGCATATATTTTATTTATTTATTTTTTTATTGGTTGTTCAAAACATTACAAAGCTCTTGACATATCATATTTCATACATTAGATTCAAGTTGGTTATGAACTCCCAATTTTACCCCAAATACAGATTGCAGAATCACATTGGTTACACATCCACATTTTTACACAATGCCCTATTAGCAACTGTTGTATTCTGTTACCTTTCCTATCCTCTACTATCTCCCCTCCCCTCCCCTCCCATCTTCTCTCTCTAACCCATCTACTGTAATTCATTTCTCTCCTTGTTTATTTTCCCATTCCCCTCACAACCTCTTATATGTAATTTTGTATAACCATGCGGGTCTCCCTCCATTACCATGCAATTTCCCTTTTCTCTCCCTTTCCCTCCCACCTCATGGCTCTGTTTAATGTTAATCTTTTATTCCTGCTCTTCCTCCCTGCTTTGTTCTTAGTTGCTCTCATTATATCAAAGAAGACATTTGGTATTTGTTTTTTAGGGATTGGCTAGCTTCACTAAGGATAATCTGCTCTAGTGCCATCCATTTCCCTGCAAATTCCATGATTTTGTCATTTTTTAGTGCTGCATAATACTCCATGGTGTATAAATGCCACATTTTTTTTATCCATTCATCTATTGAAGGGCATCTGGGTTGGTTCCACAGTCTAGCAATTGTGAATTGTGCTGCTACGAACATCGATGTAGCAGTATCCCTGTAGTACACTCTTTCAAGGTCTTCAGGGAATGGTCCGAGAAGGGCAATAGCTGGATCAAATGGTGGTTCCATTCCCAGCTTTCCCAGGAATCTCCATACTGCTTTCCAAATTGGCTGCACCAATTTGCAGTCCCACCAGCAATGTACAAGTGTACCCTTTTCCCCACATCCTCGCCAGCACTTGTTGTTGTTTGAATTCATAATGGCTGCCAATCTTACTGGAGTGAGATGGTATCTTAGGGTGGTTTTGATTTGCATTTCTCTGACTGCTAGAGATGGTGAGCATTTTTTCATGTACTTGTTGATTGATTGTATGTCCTCCTCTGAGAAGTGTCTGTTCAGGTCTTTGGCCCATTTGTTGATTGGGTTATTTGTTTTCTTATTGTTTAATTTTTTGAGTTCTTTGTATGCTCTGGATATTAGGGCTTTATCTGAAGTGTGAGGAGTAAAAATTTGTTCCCATGATGTAGGCTCCCTATTTACCTCTCTTATTGTTTCTCTTGCTGAGAAAAAACTTTTCAGTTTAAGTAAGTCCCATTTGTTGATTCTTGTTATTAACTTTTGTGCTACGGGAGTCCTATTAAGGAATTTGGAGCCCAACCCCACAATATGTAGATCGGAGCCAACTTTTTCTTCTATCAGACGCAGAGTCTCTGATTTGATATCAAGCTCCTTGATCCACTTTGAGTTAACTTTTGTGCATGGCGAGAGGAGGGGATTCAGTTTCATTTTGTTGCATATGGATTTCCAGTTTTCCCAACACCATTTGTTGAAGATGCTATCCTTCCTCCATTGCATGCTTTTAGCTCCTTTATCAAATATAAGATAGTTGTAGCTTTGTGGATTAGTCTCTGTGTCCTCTATTCTGTACCATTGGTCCACCCGCCTGTTTTGGTACCAGTACCATGCTGTTTTTGTTACTATTGCTCTGTAATATAGTTTGAAATCTGGTATCGCTATACCGCCTGATTCACACTTCCTGCTTAGAATTGTTTTTGCTATTCTGGGTCTTTTATTTTTCCATATGAATTTCATGATTGCTTTATCTATTTCTACAAGAAATGCCATTGGGATTTTGATTGGCATTGCATTAAACCTATAGAGAACTTTTGGTAATATCGCCATTTTGATGATGTTAGTTCTACCTATCCATGAACAGGGTATATTTTTCCATCTTCTAAGATCTTCTTCTACTTCTCTTTTTAGAGTTTTGTAGTTTTCATTGTATAAATCTTTCACCTCTTTTGTTAGGTTGATTCCCAAGTATTTTATTTTTTTGAGGATATTGTGAATGGAGTGTTTTTCCTCATTTCCGTTTCAGGAGTTTTGTCACTGATATACAGAAATGCCTTTAATTTATGAGTGTTGATTTTATATCCTGCCACTTTGCTGAATTCATTTATTAGTTCTAGTAGTTTTTTTGTAGACCCTTTTGGGTCTTCTAGGTATAGAATCATGTCAACCGCAAATAGTGATAATTTAAGTTCTTCCTTTCCTATTTTTATGCCTTTAATTTCTTTCGTCTGTCTAATTGCTCTGGCCAGTGTTTTGAGAACTATATTGAATAGAAGTGGTGATAGAGGGCATCCCTGTCTTGTTCCAGATTTTAGGGGGAATGCCTTCAATTTTTCTCCATTGAAAATGATGCTAGCCTGAGGCTTAGCATAGATAGCTTTTACAATGTTGAGGTAAGTTCCTGTTATCCCTAGTTTTTCTAATGTTTTGAACATAAAGGGATGCTGTACTTTGTCGAATGCTTTTTCTGCATCCATTGAGATGATCATATGGTTCTTATCTATTATTCATAGCCTGGAGGTCATTCCTCAAAAAAAGGAAAAACCAACAAATAAATGATGTGGTGAATAACATTTATTGATTTCCGTATATTGAACCATCCTTGCATCCCAGGGATGAATCCTACTTGATCATGGTGCACAATTTTTTTGATGTGCCTTTGTATCCGATTCGCCAGAATTTTATTGAGGATTTTTGCATATAGATTCATCAGAGATATTGGTCTCTAGTTTTCTTTCTTTGAGGTGTCTTTGTCTGGTTTCAGAATCAGGGTGATGTTGGCCTCATAGAATGAATTTGGCAGAGCTCCCTCTTTTTCTATTTCCTGAAATAGCTTGAAAAGTATTGGTATTAATTCTTCCTTAAAGGTTTTGTAAAACTCCGCTGTATACCCATCTGGTCCTGGGCTTTGCTTGGTTGGAAGTCTTTTGATTGCTTCTTCTATTTCATCTATTGATATTGGTCTGTTTAATTTGTGAGTATCCTCCTGACTCAGTCTGGGCAAATCATATGACTTAAGGAATTTATCGATATCTTCACTATCTTCTATTTTATTGGAATATAGGTTTTCAAAATAATTTCTAATTGTCTTCTGTATTTCTGCAGCGTCTGTTGTGATATTTCCTTTTTCATCCCGTATGTTAGTAATTTGAGTTCTCTCTCTTCTGCTCTTCATTAGCATGGCTAAGGGTCTGTCGATCTTATTTATTTTTTCAAAGAACCAACTTTTAGTTTTGTTAATTTTTTCAATTGTTTCTTTTGTTTCAATTTCGTTGATTTCTGCTCTGATTTTAATTATTTCTTGCCTTCTGCTACATTTGCTGTTGTTTTGCTCTTCCTTTTCTAGGGCTTTTAGATGAAGTATGAGCTCATTTATTTGTTGGTTTTTCCTTTTTTTGAGGAATGACCTCCAGGTGATGAATTTCCCTCTTAAAACTGCTTTCATTGTGTCCCATCGATTCCGATATGTTGTGTCTGTATTTTCATTTATCTCTAAGAATTTTTTGATTTCCTCCTTTATGTCTTCTGTAACCCATTTATCATTCAGTAACATATTGTTCATTTTCCATGTGATGTAGGATTTTTCCTTCCTTCTTTTATCATTGATTTCCAGTTTCATTCCATTATGATCAGATAAAATGCATGGCATTATCTCCACCCCTGTATATTTACTGAGGGTTGCCCTATGGCATAATATATGGTCTATTTTTGAGAAGGATCCATGTGCTGCTGAGAAAAAAGTATATCCACTTGATGATGGTTGATATATTCTATATATGTCAGTTAAGTCTAGGTTGTTGATTGTGATATTGAGTTCTATAGTTTCTTTATTCAACTTTTGTTTGGAGGATCTGTCAAATGGTGAGAGAGGTGTGTTGAAGTCACCCATAATTATTGTGTTGTGGTCTATTTGATTCTTGAACTTGAGGGGAATTTGTTTTATGAACGTTGCAGCACCATTATTTGGTGCATAAATATTGATAATTGTTATGTCTTGTTGGTGAATGGTTCCTTTTAACAGTATATAATGTCCTTCCTTATCCCTTTTGATTAACTTAGTCTTGAAGTCAATTTTATTCGATATGAGGATGGCCACCCCAGCTTGCTTACGAGGACCGTGTGCGTGGTATATTTTTTCCCAACCTTTCACCTTCAGCCTGTGTATGTCTTTTCCAATCAGATGTGTCTCCTGGAGGCAGCATATTGTTGGATTTGTTTTTTTAATCCATGTTACCAGCCTATGTCGCTTTATTGGAGAGTTTAAGCCATTAACGTTTAGAGTTACTATTGATATATGGTTTGTACTTCCAGCCATGTTTGATTATTTATCTTCTTTTTTTTTAATTTAATTTAGTTTGTTTCTCCATGGTTAGCTTTCCCCCCGCCCTCTGTTTTTATAGAGGCACTTCCCACTGATGGTTTTGGTTATTGTTTTTCATTTCTTCCTCGTGTAGTGTTTTGCTCAAGATGCTTTGCAATGCTGGTTTTCTGGCTGCAAATTCTTTTAGCTTTTGTTTATCATGAAAGATTTTTATTTCATTGTCATACCTGAAGCTTAATTTTGCTGGATACAGAATTCTTGGTTGGCATCCATTGTCTTTCAGTGTTTGAAATACGTTGTTCCAGGATCTTCTCGCTTTCAGCGTCTGTGATGAAAAATCCATTGTTAACCTTATTGGTTTACCCCTGAATGTAATCTGCCTCCTTTCTCTTGTAGCTTTTAATATTTTCTCTTTGTTCTGTATATTGGATATCTTCATAACAATGTGTCTTGGCGTTGGTCTACTGTGATTTTGTGTGCTCGGTATCCTGTATGCATCTATAATTTGTATATCCGTTTCCTTTTTAATTTCTGGAAAGTTTTCTGTAATTATTTCATTCAGCAGGTTACTCATTCCCTTGGTTTGAATCTCTGTACCTTCTTGTATCCCGATGACTTGTAGGTTTGTTTTTTTTTATGTTATCCCATATCTCTTGGATGTTTCTCTCATGATTTTTAACCAGCCTTTCTGAGTTGGCTAGGCTCTTTTCAAGATGATATATTTTGTCTTCATTATCTGATGTTCTGGCTTCTACTTGCTCCACTCTGTTAGTGATACTCTCAATTGAGTTTTTAATTTGGTTTATCGTTTCCTTCATTTCTAGAATTATTGTTTGATTTTTTTTATAATCTCTATCTCCTGATAAAGATGCTTAACTTCTTCTTTTATCTGTTTCTGTAATTCATTTTCAAAGTGTTCTTTCACTGTTTGGATTTGCTGTCTCGTATCCTCTTTAAGGTTCCATTCCATCTGTCTAAGGTATTCCTTGAGTTCTTTATATGACCATTTTTCTGCTGACTCTAGGTCCTCCTGAATATTTAGGCTGTCCTTCATTGTTTGTACTCCTTTTCTTCCTTGCTTTTTTATGCTGCTCATGTTACTTCTTGTTCTGTTTGACTGCTGAGTTACTGTTTACTCTTATAAATTTATTTGATGCTTGGGAGGAAAGATATTAGAAGGGAAGGGAAGAAGTCACTAAAGAGAATGAGAGTAGGCAGATAGAATTCAAGGAAGGGGGAATAAGAAAATTGAAAAGAAATGAAAAGACAAAAGAAACAAAAACAAAACACACAAAAAAATTAGAAAATAAAGAAATAAAGAAAAGAAAAAAATTTTTTTTACAAAAATAATAATGATAATAAAAATAATGAAAATTAAAATTTAAAAATAATAATAATAATAATAAAATAAAAAAATTAAAAACATTTTAAAAAGTTAAAGAACAACAACAGCAAAAAAAATTGAAAATGAAAGAAAAAAAAGAAAAAGAAAAAGAAAAAAAATGATAATAATAATAATAATAAATGCAGTCATAGAGTGCGATTAACTTCTCTTCCAGTAGGTGGAGCTGTTCCCACTGGTTCAAGCTTCTCCTCTCAATAGGTGGGAACCAATCACTGTGCAGCAGCTCTTCCTCACAGACTGGGCGGGTCTCCAATCCTGAGTGCCTAGGGCCTTCTCTTGTGTTTCATCAAGCCAGGCCGCGCTCACCTGTGACGCTCACCACAATACTGGCTACACGCCAGGTCTGCTGCTCCTGGGAGCCCTGTCGTGCTGGTTTCAATGCAGTTATCTCCTCCGCCCATGATGTCAGTTTTCTGCCAAGGTGGTATCCCATGCAAATGGTGACCGTTCGTTCCCTTTGCCAGGTGACCAATGCAACGGGTGGGTCCTGACTGTCTCTCCCAATCCCAGTTTCAATCCTGTGGCCACTGCCTATGAAGGCTCGGTTGGTTTTTACCTCTGAAAGTTCATAAGGGCCAACCAGTTATTTCAGCTGGATCGTTAGTGCTGAGTCACGAGAAGCAGGCGAACCGGAGCTTGAATGCAGCCGATCCAGGCTCGGTGTGTGTGTTCTGAGGGGCCCAGATTGTACGCCCCAGATCCACGTCAGCTCAGAATTGCCTAGTGATCCTGAGCAATCAGCATTTATACAATTTACAGCTCCCTATGCCCGCGCAGTTGAAGAGGTCAGAGACTTGATCTCGCCCCACCCGCTGCCATGTTAGATCTCCTCAATGATATTCATGTTGCCCTTACAGCTTCCTGGCATAAGCAAGTTCTTGGGATTTTACAAACTGCTGCTTCTGTTTCCAGTCCAGATTTCTAGAAATGAAACCCGGCCGCCGTCGCCTCTGCCCCAGGGGCACGCTCACGGGCACCGCGCTCGTCCGCGACTGTAGCAGCGCTGCCGCCCGGTGCCCGGCCCCCGGGGCCCAAGCAGCTGCTGCCGCGGCTCTCAGGCCCCCTCCTCTGGAGCACGGGTCCCCTCGCAGGGGGATGCAGAACGACCCCAGAGCAGGCTCTGCCTGAAGGTGCAGCGGCGAACAGGAGACCCAGGAGCTCGAGGCCGCGGTCCAGCCTTCGGAGGACAGGGCTTGGCATGCAGCCCAGCTCCAACCTCTAGATGTGGCTGCCGGACAATGTAGACAGAGCCATCAAGACAGCAATCAGAGAGCAAATGGCGGCTCCCGTGGAGTGGATTTTCGGCACAGAAACCACAGCCCAGCCAACAATCCCAATCCACAAACTCTCCCTGTATAAAAAATATTCAAAAGAAAAAAAAAAAAGAAAGGCGGGGCGCACTGAGCTTTCTTTGCCTAGGGTACTTACAATCCACTGCTGATTACACATTCAGCTTCTCCGTCCGGAGTGAAGCAAAAGAGGAAGCAGACCAAATTGCATATATTTTAAAAGATAGTGCACCATAACCAAGTGGGGTTCATCCCAGGGAAGCAAGAATGGTTCAACATATGGAAATCAAAATTGTAATTCATCACATCAATAGACTTAAAAGACAAGAATTACATGATTATCTCAATAGATGCTGAAGAATGCAGCATCCATTCATGTTCAAAACACTAGAAATACTAGAAATAGTAGGAACATACCTCAACATTTTAAAAGCTATATATGTTAAACCCAAAGCCAACATCCTTCTAAGTGGAGAAAAATTGAAAACATTCCCTCTAAAAACTGGAATAAGACAGGGATGCCCTCTTTCACCACTTCTATTCAACATAGTTCTTGAAACTCTAGCCAAAACAATAAAGTGATATGAATAGAAAAAGAAGAACCCAAATATCCCTATTTGCCAACAACATGATTCTATATTTAGAAAATCAAGAAAGCTCCACCAGAAAAATTCTAGAACTCATAAATTAATTCATCAATATAGCAGTATATAAAATTCACAGCCATAAATCATATATGTTCCTAGTAACCAATGATGAATCAACTGAAAGAGAAATTAGGAAAACTATCCCAGTCACAATAGACTCCAAACAAACAAACAAAAAATTACTTGGGAATCAATCTAACAAAAGAGGTGAAAGACCTCTACAATGAAAACTACAGGACACTAAAGAAAGACATTGAAGAAAACCTTAGAAGATGGAAGGATGTCCCATTTCTTGGCTAGTCAGAATCAATATTACCAAAAGGGTCATACTACCAAAAATGCTATACAGATTTAATAAAATTTCTATCAAAATTCCAATGACGTTATTCATAAAAATAGAAAAGGCAGTCATGAAATTCATTTGGAAAAATAAGAGGCCCAGAATAGCCAAAGCATTCCTTAACAAGAAAAGTGAAGCAGAAAGCATCATCACAATACCAAACCCTAAATTATACTGCTAAGGTATAGTAAAAAAAAAAAAGCGACCTGTGGAACAGAATATAAGACACAGAGACAAATCCATTTTTATTTGTTTTGTACTTGTGAGTTAATTATTTTTAAACTCCAATTATTTTTAAAACTCCATTTCTTCTCTGCCATGTTTCAGTGGCTTTGAGGAACGAGTAGAAAATGTGTTTATATTACTCAGAGAAGATGGTGCATGAAGACAGAAACCTCATAGTTCTTCCTTTACTTCAGAGGTTTACTGATTCATTTCATCCAAAACACTGTCTTTCTTCCCATAACAGTTGTAAGGCATTGTGAAGACAATCACAGGATGATATCAGCAGGGCCCTGCTGCCACTCAGTCCCATAAGACCCAACCAAGGAAGTTGAGACTTGAGCCTCCATTAGTACTGTTTGCCAGTCATGGTGCAAATTATGTTCCTTCCCTCATCTCATGTTCACAATCACCCTCAGAACCACCATCCCTGTCTCACACATGAGGAACCCAAAGCTAGGAAAAATTAATTGAGGGTTCCCAAGGCAAAACAACTGGAAGAGCATGTTTCTTACTCAGTGCCTGTGAAGCTAATATTGTTTTTGTCAACCACTGTACTATACAGAATTGTGTTATACAGGACAGGATATTCTGTCCCATGATTTCCTACCATGTGCATCAGGGCTTTTTCAGTTGAAGTGAGAAGACCAATGTTTAGTGTGCATAGATAAATCCACCTGTGCCAAAAGGATGTATGAAACTGATAATACAACAATGTTAATGTTTTCCTGTATTCTGACAGGAAAATGGCAAAATTTAAGCATTTTTTTGTGGTTGTTGATTTGGGCAGTGCTGGGCATGGAATCCAGAATTCCGCATTCTAGCTAAGCATTCTTTTGTGACAGACATCTCCACCACCTTGGTATATTCTCACTTAGTCTATTTCAATTGTTTAATCAAATTATTTAATAATTGTTTTTTAATGTTCATTTGATATTGTGGTTGCAAATTCTCTATCAAATATATGTTTGGCAAATACTTCCTCTCATTCCAGATATGCATTTTCCTTCTTTTAACAATGAACTAAGTTGACAAAGTAAGTCACATAACAACTTCTATGTCTGATTATTCAAAGCTACATTATTAAGGCCTTACCACCAACTAAACACCGCAAGAACTATTGAATAAATATGTTGCAATACTATGTTTTATGGCCTGGCTTGTGATTATATCATTTTCATATTTTTCATTATTGCTAGAGTATGTTTCATAACTTTGTTAGGTTGTTAAGGATTGTGTTGTAGATGAAAAAATAAAACAAAATGGAATATACATAATATACTTCATGAATAGAATGATTAAAATTTCAAAATATTCCCAGGAGAAGATAAATGATAGTTCCTGTTTCTTATAAAATATTTCCAAATGAGACATTATCATAATTACTAATTAAAATATGGACTTGTTTCTGGACAATAAATTGTTATACTAAGGTTTGTAACTGAAACAGATACTTGCAATTTTTGATCAAGAATTTTAAAGATTATATCTCTAATTTCTTTCATACTTACCATCAATGAAAAATTGCAAAAGAAACTATGATAAAAATTAAGCTTGATTTTTAATGAACAAATAAGTTTATATGTGCGTGCAGGTGTGGAGACAAGTGCATGGAGTACTGCATACATGGCATACATTAAGGGCATCTGAGTGATAGGCCTCTCCCCTCATGCTAAGTGGGTGAGCAGCAGACCATTTACCCTATAGGCACAGCCCTGGGTGTGAGGCCATGTGTTGCAGTCCAAGAGCTTGCTCCAGGGCCCACTCCTCGATTGGTCACTGAAAGGACAGTTGGCCAGAAATTGTATTGTTGGCTGCCTGCAATCTGCTTAGTTACTGTCCAAGTATATATATATGGTAACTGTGCAATAAAACCAGACCTGCTTTCTGCTCTGTCTCTGGAGGTCCTCATTAGTGATTCTACAGGCACACTCTCCTCTGCCCTATTCTGTGGGCCTCCTCGCTGGACAAGAGAGAGCCCACGCAGCTGGCACCTGAACAGGGACCTGAGATAAGCCTATATGAAAGGGTATGGCCCCTCACAGAGCAATGAGGAAGGGGAAAAGGGGAACATACTGAGTTCCACCAAAGACTCACAGCTGCAAGTGCTGCACACTGTCTTAGATACTAGAGGTTTAACCCAGAAAAAGAGAGAAGTCCAAAAGTTTTGGGATGTAGTGATAGACACTAGCCCATGGATTATCACTGCTGATGTTTTTGATCCTACAATATGAGACAAGATAATTGCAAATGCGTGGCAAGCTGAAGTGAGACAGGGATATACTTTACCATTACATTTTTTTTCCTATTGTGACAGCCATTTGGCAAAATTTAGGGGCCCTGCAACAGGTCCTTGTCATATAATGATGGCCCTAAGAGAAGATGAGGCTGTGAGAGACAGACAAGGGGGAAAAAGCAGGGGTGAAAATCTACCTCAAAGCAAGCAACCACAACAGGTTCAGGAGGGAGATAGACAGCTAGCCTTCATGGTGCAGGAAGAAGTGACCACAAATGGTGCAAGTGTGCCGTCTACTGACAGGCAAAGCTTATATCCTTTCCTAAGTCAATGGCAACTGCTTCCTTATGAGGCAATGCCAAAGCCAGCAAGAGACTATGATAGCTTAGAAATTACCAGGCTGCCAGACAGGCTCATGCCATGATATCCCAGAAACCATTCCAAGAGGCCAGAGGTCCTTTTGAAGGTCTATGTAAAATAAGGGATGAAAAATGGGGTAAGGGAATACAAGACTTCTCAGTCAGCACTGCCCCCACAACACAGCACCCTGCCCCTTGGTATCCACACAGATTGGGTACCCTGAAGGAGTTAAAGAAGGCAGTAAAAGAGGATGGGCCCTGGGGGTTGCTTGCAGAGCAAATGCTTCAATCAGGGAGTCTTAAAGTTAATTGCCCTCAAGACTGGAAAGACCTAGCCAGAGCAGCTGTTGAGCCCACAACATTTTTGAAGTGGATGGCATTTTTCTATGTTGAATATGAACAGCTGGGGGATCATAATCACACCAAAAATGTCAACCTCCCAGCTGAATGCTTGCAGGGAGAAGGAATCTACAGTTCCCCTGTGGTACAAACTACAGGTCCACCAAATTATTTCAATCAAGTGTGACTCTGTGCTCTAAGAGCCTGTAGGAAGTTACCAGCTGGGAGAGGTACAGTTTCTATACAGGGCTTGAGGCAGAAAGCCACTGAAGACTTGCCATAGTTTATTGACAGAGTAAACAAAGCATAGAAGGGAAGGTATCTCATGTAGGAGTTAGGGAAGCCCTAGCCAAGGAGTTAAACTGAAAAAGATTAAATAAGGATAATAGAGTAGAAGTGGAGCCAGTACAAAATGGAACACTGGATGACTGTATTTTGGCTACCCAGGATATAGAGACACAAGCAGCTCAAGCCTCTTGGCTGGTCTCAGCCATGGCAGTTGTACAAAAGCAGGACTAAGGAAGCTTGCAAACAGCGAGTCAGAGACTGCAAAAATGCACCCTTTCTCCCCATTGACCTTTACAACCTGCTGGAGTGAATCCCCAAGAGTTAAGACCTAATGCTTTATGGCAAATGGATGTCAATCATTATGCACCTTTTGGAAATTTAAAACATATTCATGTAATCATTGATATCTACTTAAATGTTTTAGAATTATGAATATTCCCATGTCTATTAAAACTGACAATGGGCCAGCCTATACTAGAAAGACAATTCAAGCAGTTTTCAATAATTGGCATATACAGCACTTAATTTTGATTCCCTATAACCCTCAGGCTCAAGAAATCATAAAAAAATACACAAGGAATTAAAGACCATGCTACAAAACAGAGGGGAGACACTACACCAAGTCCCCTCGAAATACCTTTAACAAAACCTTATTTATTTAGATTTTCTTTAAATTTCAAGTTCAAAATTTTCTACAGAAACAGCAGCCCATAAGCATTGGGCAGCCCTCACAAGGCCCTCCCATCTACCTACAGTCTCATGGGAGGATCCCATGACAAATGCATGAGATGGCCCAGGGCCCCTCCTAACTATGGGCCAAGGGTTTGCCTATGTTAATAGGAGCCTCACCCCATCTGGGCACCTGCTAGAAAGTCAAGCCCTGGACCCCCAGAACCACCCACCAAGAAGATGAAGGAATTAACTCTGGAGGAGAAACCTCACAAACAAAGACTCAACAACGCAAATGGACCTCACATAAAGTAACCTGAGGTGATATTAAAGGTCTTGTTGAACAAGCCACCAGATTGGCCCCTTTGCCTGGTGGAAAACCCATCCCTGGGCCTATGATGATGGTTCTATTGTGTGCAATGCTTACTGCTAACAGTGAAGCCTCCCATCAGGTAAATTGGGCTTTGGTCACTAGGCCACCACTTTTGTCAGTGGCCAATTGGGTAGGAGATCTGCCTAAGCTCTTTTCCAATAATTACAACCTTATTGATCCTGAGTTATTCATCCAGATGGTGACTGTACCCTGGAGTGCCAGCATTTCCATACCAACTCTGCCCATTTGTTTCTCCGTAGTAGATAATGAAACATATTATCCAGACAGTCCCCTCTGTTTTGCTCTTGCCAATAAAACTATTATAAATAACGATAATAAGTCATATGTTGGCCTGTCTCTCACTGACTTTAGAGTTGTAGTTAATGCTACTGATAGCCATAGACTCCCCATGGCAAATGAAAGAAACCCTTGCTGCCAACATGCCCAACAATGCTTTTTGGAAAGCCCCCCTTGGATAACGATAACATCCCATGGAATCAATGTGTCACTGCCATACCTTATCTCCTTGATATGAGGAATTTCTCCAAGGAAGAACAACTTCTGTGCACCTGTGTGGACACAGCTCCCTGGAATGTAAATGATTTGCCCAAAAACCACATGGGCTACTGCAGTACCTGCTACTTGGGACAAGCTATTACCAACCTGTATGCAGGAAATCAATATGACATGATGGATATCACACCAATATTGCTGGCTGCTAGACCCCATCAAATAGGCAGCAGCTGGCTGGATGAATGGGTGGATATTAAGTTCAGACCCTCACCATGGATTTGCCTTTATGCCAAATTATACCCATACCCACTATGCACAAGCCTCTGTTACGCCACCCTCTGCTATGCTAATAATCAATGATACTGATGGCATAAATGTCACTCATACAGAGATCCCTTTTGCAGTCAATACATCCTGCTGACTCACAAATTGTCTAATCCCTGCTATGAAAATTAAACTTTTATTTATCCACAGAGTGCCCTCAGCAATCTGGCTTCCAGTGAACCTGTCCAGAGAGTAGAGGAGTCCATGAGATATGGAGATGAAGAATCTTCTGAATGAGATCCTGTACTGGACAAGGTGTGCAATTAACCTCATCATGGCTGGGATTACTGCCCTGGTAGCTGCCATCGCTGCCACAGCCACTGCTGCTGCTTTGCTCACTCAGAGTATCCAGACTGCTCAGACTGTAAACAATTTGTCTACTGCCATGGCAGAAGCATTTGTTGTTCAAAATGACTTTAACAAACTATCCCAAGCTGCTATTTTAGTCATTCAGCAAGAATTAGACCTCCACCAGGAACAACTAGATATTCTCTTTATGTTGCAAAAGCTCACTTGTGACCCTGAATTTCATAGTATTTGTGTTACCCAATATGCTGTATCTGATATGTAACCTTACACTTCTCCAGTCTTTCTCAGTATATTAAGGGTGCTTGGGATGCTAACTATGTTTATGACTATGCATAACCTTACTAAAGCAACTGTCAAAATCAATGAGACTAAGGTGTCTATCTTGACAACCTCCTCTTTCTTCCAGGGATTGACATTGGAAAAACCTGATAACCAAATTAACTAATCCCTATAATGCTAGCCCTACTGTTATTTATAATAGTGATATTTTTTTCTTGTGTTGTGATACACTTTTATAACCATGTAAAGCCCACCAAACAAAAAACAGCAATGCTGGCTGAAGTCCTTGTAGCACAGTCAGAGGGGGGGAGATAAGGGGACAAGTGCATGGAGTAATGCATAAATGGCATACATTAAGGGCATCTGTGCTGGGAGCCATTAGCCAAGTAGGTATGACAATTTCCTTGCCAGTGTACCCCATGTTGCTGACATGTTGCAGTGACATTGAATGTAGGTGACCTTGCTCAAGGACCAAGGCAGATTAGGGTGTTCCCGGTTTTAAGATAATCGTGTTTAGGGCGTTCCCAGTTTAGGTTCCAGGTTTAAGGTTTAAGATTATTCCTGCTGGGAATAGGGCGTATCCTGCTGCCTGAGTTCCCCTTGAGTTCTCACGGGATTCAGACAGTATATTTTGGGAGACAGAAGCCCAGTGGAGGTGGATTTGGGAGGTGGATTTGGGAAGAGAACGTGGATTTCCCCAGAACGTGATTGTAGATGGCTGGTGTGAGTTTGGGAATAAAGAGTTGCTGTTTGAATCTACAAGCTGTGTGGTGGCTCGTGATTGTGTGCCCAGCCAGACTGCGGCATTTGTGCCCAGCCAGACTGCGGCACATCTGAATGGCAGGCCACTATCCTCGTGCTAGGAGTGTGAGTGGCAGACCATTTACCCATAGGCACAGCCCTGGGCATGAGGCCATGTGTTGCAGTCCAAGTGTTTGCTCCGGGACCCACTCCTCAATTGGTCACTGAAAGGACAGTTGGCCAGAAACTGTAATCTGCTTAGCTACTGTCTGAGTATATATACATGGTAACTGCACAATAAAATCAGATCTGCTTTGTGGGGAGCCACTCTGAATGACCCACTCCTTCCATCCTGAAGCAAGAGGCTCTGACCAATCACTACATTTTGTAGTGATTTGAGCATTGTCCCAGCTCAGGAAGTCGAGGGCCTATCTTCTGATGTAGGTGTCACCCCTTGGGTTGAATTACACTCACCTGTCCCTTGTAAACCTGTCTATTCTGGCCTTTTTTGGATAGAACTTTCTAAGAACAAGGCTTCCCCCAATAAAAGCCCACTTCCGAACATTCTCGCTCATTCTCGCCAGCCTCTCATGACTTTCTCTTGCTCTCCCATTTAGGGAGCCTGAGGCCTAGAGTGGAGAAGCCATTCTGATGCTTATTTAAAGGTAAAGTTTGTGTCTGTGTTTTATTTGGTGTCCCTGGAAATTCACACAGCCACCCTAAGTTCAGCTGCCCGCACCGGCACCGGTGGGGGCAGCACTGCTTCCCCCTGGTCTCTGAAGGTCTTCAATAGCAACTCTGCAGCCACATTATGCTCTACCCTGTTCCATGGACCTCCTTGCTGGAGGAGAGAGAGCCCACATATGGAGGATTCAATATGATGTTGTAATTCACATACACATTGTGGAGTGATTGAATTATATGTTACAATACCTATCATTTCACATAGTTCTTTGTTTTGATACTATTTAACATATTCTTCAGCTATTTTGAAATATTACTGCATGTTTGTTGACTATAGTCATCATTTCCTACAACAAATTAAAATCTATTCCTCCAAACTGAACCTTTGTCCCTTTGGGCAACACTTTGTCCCTTTCCTCTTCTACCCACTTCCCCACCCTCTCTTCAGCATTATCCTACTCTCTGTTCTTTGAGGTCAATCAGCACAGAAAGACAGGCTCTGTATGATCTCACTTATTCATTTATGACATCTAAAATATGAGCAAGTTTAAATCATTTTAAACATCATTTTAAACTTCATAATTGAATTACATTTAGATAATGTAAGAGCTCTTCTCTCTCAATGACATATTAAACTTTGAATAAAGTCAGAATTAGTTTCACTTTTTTAAGTATTTGAGAATAACAAAGGATTCCTAATTTGCAGAAGAAGGCTTATACTAATTTGGATTAATCACACTTCAACTGTTGCAATACACTTAAACACTGTCACTATAAATGGGCAATATCTGCCCTAGGGAGATAGAGGTTGAGGTCTTTACCTGGAGAAGTGATTGTCAAGGTTACCCACTTGTAGTACAGCACCTGAGACTCAGCCCTGTGCTCCTTGGGCACCCAAAACACAAACTCCACCAGCAGCCCAAAGGCCTCTTGTCCACACGTGCTATGTACCTCTGCCTATGATTGCCGCAGCTCCTGTCCAAATGGTGGGGATCTGCTTTGGTTGGGCTATTATACTGGAGCAGGGAACATATTTTATCCCATTGTTTTTGTTCCTTCCACTCATGGTGGGACCTCTTTATTCTTGACCTCCCAGGAACCTCTTTATGGTGGCCAGAGCAACCAGACTGAAACCCCACCTATACCAGGTCCAACCTGACTTACCATTCTGTCTCTATTGCAGTCATTATAAGGTGATTTTCCAGCCTTTATTCATGAAAGAAAAGAAATGAGAACCACTTGGAGAAGTACTGATATTTTAATAATACACACACAACACTCCCAAATATTCAATAATTACCAAATAAGTTAACGTATTCTGAATTTTTTTTGCATATAATGACATGATTTTTTTTGAAATTTTAGGCCTGAATTTAAGCAATTTTAGTTATACATATTCTAAAGTGTGGTTTTGATTACAAAGTTAAATCGTTTAAGAGGTATGTAATGTCAGTACAGACAATTCAACCTTTGAAATAAACCTATTAACTTCACAAACTGAGCCATGCTGTTGGGTGATCCATTCTGCACCAGGATGTGCTGCTGATGACAATGTAATACTCCAATCACCGTAAGAGTCCTGAATAATGCCTGCAACTCACATTTCACATTTTTGTTAAAGACACAGGATTTAAAGACATGGCTGTTTTACACCTCTTTCTCTGTTTTTAATAATATTTTATGTCCTTTTTTTTGAACATGTGCTGTATGGAAATTTTCAAAAGAGTTTTAATAGTTCTACCTAAATATTCACTATGATGAATATAGACAAAAGAATAGAAATAGACATTAAACATTCCAAAGTAGACTGATAAGATAAATTATATTAAATATAAATTCTTTGCTCAAATAGCAATAATTTTAAGAGTGAATTAAAGTTTTTAACTGGTTGTTGAGAGTCACAGCCGAAGGGGCCCCAGCAAACTTCCAGCTGCCAGCAAACTTCCAGCTGCCGGCTGATGATTGGCTCACAGCGGCCCCAGCAACATCTAGCTGATTGGCTCCTCTGTGGTGATGCTCATTGGGCTGTTTCCCTGCCCTTTCAGACCACGGAGCTGCTGATTGGGGGACTTTTTTGGCTCCGCCCACATGACTCAGCCAATCGGCCTCAAGAGCAGGAGGATTGTGGGAGGTGGAGAGAGGCTTGTGTTGGAGAGAGAGGCTTGTGGGAAGCTGGTGGTGGCAGTTGGGGCTCTGAGGGTTTTTCCTGAGAGGCTGTTTTGTTTGGCGTGTGTGGTTCTAAAAATAAAGTTCATTTCTTTTGACAAGTGGCTCCTGATTGTGCCCAGCCAGACTGCAGCATTTGGTGGCTCACACGGGGAGCGACTGAGGGTAAGTGAAAGGTAAACTGCTCGCCCCTGAGGGCAGGGCGAGAGGATGGGTAGCCATTTTAAGATTCTTCTTTTGTTATTTTGTTTCACTTTTGTTTTAAGTTGCCTGTCCCTGGAGATGTGTAAGATGGAAGAAAAACCGCTCACATCTGAGGAACAGATAGGGAGAAAGGACGGATGGACATTTCAGGAGGCTATTATAATGATTTTGTGTTGTTCCAATTTTGTTTCACTCTGTTTCAGTTTTGTTAGGCGTTATCTTGTTGGGTTGTATTATAGTAGAAATATGGGATCAGAAATTAGTAAAAAACAAACTGAAAGAGTGTTAAGTAAATTGTTAGAGGAAGGAGGCATCCTAGTAAAATCAAGAGCAGTCAGGGCATACGTTGATACAATACAAAAATGTAGCCCATGGCTTTTTAAGGAGGAGTTGTTAAATATATCACAATGGAACCATCATGGTGAAGATTTAAAAAGAATAGAAAAGAAAAGCCCAGGGACTCTGCCAGTTGGCACATTGCCATTGTGGACGTTGGTATCTTGTTTGCTTAGTCCAAAGCCTTCAGTTCAGACAATGGTAGAGGAAGGAGAAGACATATTGATTCAAGTAAAAGAGAAGGTCTCTCAACCTAGTCAGACAGAGGAAAAAAATTCAAGTAAAAGAGAAGGCCTCTCAAGCTAGTCAGACAGAGAAAGAAAATGTAAAACAGAAAAAGCCATCAGGGGGAAAGTTACAACAGGAGACTGCTACTAACACCTTTCTATCACCAGAGGGTGTAAGTGTCCAACCAACAGCACCACCTCTACAGGAGACTGCTACTAATACCTTTCTATCACCAGAGGACACAAGTGTCCAACTAACAAGGCCACCTCCATATGCTGGGAGGCCCCCAACCCCCGCAGTTGATAGTTGGGATCCTGAGACAAGATCTCAAATATTAACATGTCCTGTATTTGAGGCAGGAGGGCAGCGAGTTTACCATGTTTTAAATTTCAAAACAGTGAAGCAGCTAAAAGAGGCTGTAACAACCTATGGTCCTCAAGCACCCTTCACTGTAAGCATGGTCGAATCCATTAACAACTTGAACATGACGCCAGCAGATTGGGCTAATATGTGTAAAGCTGTGCTAAATGGAGGACAATACCTGCTATGGAAGGTTGCCAATGAGGAATTTTGCAAGGAGACGGCTGGCGAAATGCAACAGCTGGTTATCCTCAGAGAAATCTAGATATGTTGTTAGGAAAGGGACCTTATGAGGATCAGCAGCAACAAATTGCATATGATCCTGGTGTATATGCACAAATTGCTGTAGATGCAATTAAGGCATGGATGACTTTGCAAGGACATGGAGGTTTACAAGGTCAATTATCTAAGGTAATACAAGGAGCTAATGAACCTTATGCTGAATTTGTAGATAGGCTTATTCAAACAGCTACCAGAGTTTTTGGAAATACAGAACAAGCAATGCCATTACTAAAACAACTGGCTTATGAGCAAGTGAATCGTTGGTGCAGAGATATCATTAGACCATGGAAACATGAAGATTTAAACACATATATTAAATTATGTAGAGACATTAATGAACAAGAGCAAGTCGTGGCAGCTGCAGTAAAACAGGCTTTAGATGCCAGGCCAAGAACATGCTACAATTGTGAACAAACAGGACATTTTAAAAGGAATTGCCCCATAGGAGGAGGGTTTAACAAAACTAGGTATCAAAGGAGTAGAATACCAGGTATTTGCCCACGATGCCGTAGAGGGAGACATTGGGCTAATGAATGCCGTTCTCAAACCACCATAGAGGGTACTCCATTATCAAAAAACGAACAAGGACCAGGTGTTTATCCACAATATCGTGGAGAAAGGCATCAGACTCCATTGCCAAAAAATGGACAGGGGGGATGCTCCGGGGCCCAAAACCACAAATATACGGAGCACTGGAGGAACCCAGCAACCCCATCAGGGTAGTTCCCAGGACACATTGTCCATCAGATCCCTCATCAGACAAACCAGAGGGAGCACAGGGTTGGACATCTGCGCCTCTGCCAGAGCAGTACTAACTCCAGAGATGGGAGTTCAAATCATTCCCACAGGGGCGAAAGGACCTCTTCCCAAAGGAACAGTAGGCTTATTATTGGGACTCAGCTCTTCTACTCTAAAAGGACTTATGATAAGTCCTGGGGTAATTGATCCCGATTATGAAGGTGAAATAAAAATTATAGCCAGTTCTCCAAAGGGTATATCAGGAATTTCACCAGGAGATAGAATAGCACAGTTACTAATAATACCCAGCCTACATGATAAATTTTCCAGTAGTACTGTAGAAAGAGGTTCCAAGGGATTAGGCTCCACAGGTGTAGATTGGGCTATGCTTTCTTTAAATTTAGATTCTCGCCCCATGCTAAAACTAAATATTCAAGGACATGAATTTAATGGGCTACTGGATACAGGTGCACACCTTAGCATCATCTCTCGTCAAGAATGGCCAAAACATTGGCCATTACAAGAAGCCACTCAAACGCTTCGAGGCCTAGGAGTGGTGACTAATCCCCATAGAAGTGCAATGGTATTAGATTGGAAGGATCCTGAAGGATGTGAAGGAACTATACAGCTATATGTATTGGATCATCTTCCCGTAAATTTATGGGGACGAGATGTCCTAGATCAATTAGGTTTGACATTAACAAATAATATCAACCAAAATGCACCCACTATTATGACTAGACAAGGTTTTAGGAAAGGAAAAAGATTAGAAAAACAAGAACAAGGTATAGCAGCACCAATACAAATAGATCAAGGAACAGACAGACATGGGTTGGATTTTCAGAAAGGGCCACTGAGACAATAAAAATTACTTGGAAATCAGAAAGACCAGTATGGGTTCCTCAGTGGCCCCTGACTAAAGAAAAGATACAAGCAGCCCATGAACTGGTCAAACAACAATTAGCAGAAGGACATATACAACCTTCTGTATCTCCCCATAATACTCCCATTTTTGTCATCAAAAAGAAATCTGGTAAATGGAGATTATTGCAAGATTTAAGAGCCATTAATAATGAGATGGTTATTATGGGACCTGCTCAATCAGGGATTCCTCAATTGTCTGCTTTGCCAAAAACCTGGTATGTTTTAGTTATAGATATTAAAGATTGGTTTTTTTCAATTCCAATTCATCCTGAGGATAGTCCACGTTTTGCATTTACTATCCCTGAACTGAATCATGAAGGTCCTGATCAGAGATATGAATGGAAAGTACTCCCTCAAGGGATGGCTAACAGCCCAACTATGTGTCAAATTTATGTTAACAAAGTAATCCAGCCACTTAGAAATCAAAATCCTGAACTACAAATATTTCACTATATGGATGATGTATTATTAGCACACAAAGATAAAAACACATTGCTAGACTGTTATGCCACACTTACAAACTTATTAAAAAATTATAATCTAGAGATAGCAATAGATAAAGTACAATTAAATTTTCCAATTAATTATTTAGGAGTTCTATTATCCTCAACCATGGTCCGTCCACCAAAAATTCAAATACGAGTAGATCAACTCAAATCACTTAACGACTTTCAAAAGTTATTAGGAGACATAAATTGGATAAGGCCTTATCTAGGTATACCAACAGGAGAGTTGGGACCTTTATTTGATATCCTAAAAGGTCCATCAGATCCAAATTCACCCCGAATGTTAACACCTGAAGCAAGAAAGGCATTAAAAATCATTGAAACATATATGGAAAATATGCATTTGGCTAGAATTGATATAAGTTTGCCTTTATTATTTATTGTACTACCAACAAAAAATATTCCTACAGGAGTATTTTGGCAAGAAGGTCCATTATTATGGATACATTTATCTTATTCTCCTAACACTATTCTTACTAGGTATCCTGAGGCTGTAGGACAATTAATACTCAAAGGAATAAAAGCAGCAAAGAGAGTGTTTGGAATTTCTCCCAATAAAATTATTACTCCATATACTATGAATCAAATTGATGAGTTAGATAATGAGTTAAATACTTGGGAAATAATCATGTGCAAATCTAATGTTTCATTTGATAACCACTTACCATCTAATCCTTTATTGTCTTTTTGGTCATCGCATCCTGTAATTTTTCCAAAAATGACAAGAAAAACACCTATCATGAATGCTCCAAATATATTCACTGATGGGTCAAATAATGGTACAGCAGCAATAGTTACACCTGATCAAACTTTTACATTTTTAGTACCCAAACAATCAGCTCAAAAGGTAGAGCTTAATGCAGTATTACAAGCTTTTGTGATGTTTAAAGATTCTGTATTTAATTTATTTTCCTATAGTCAGTATGTAGTTAATGCTATAGTATCCCTTGAAGATGCTGGCAGGATTTCCCCTTCCTCTACTGTTTTCTCTTTGCTTTCCACTATACAAAGTCTAATCTGGGACAGAAAAGATCCATTCTTTATAGAACATATCAGGGCACATACAGGATTGCCTGGAGCCCTTAGTTTGGGAAATGATTTAGCAGATAAAACTACACATGACATACATATTTTCTCTACACTAGAAGAAGCTACAAATTTTTATAAAAAGTTCCATGTCAATGCTAATACTTTACAAAAGCATTTTAAAATAGCTAAGGAACAAGCTAGACAAATAATAAAACAATATCAAAATTGTGTGATCGTTTTACCACAAGTTAATCTTGGAGTCAATCCTAAAGGATTGATACCTAACCATATTTGGCAGATGGACGTCCCACACTTGCCAGAATTTGGAAAATTAAAATATTTGCATGTTACAGTTGATACTTCTTCCGGATTTTTGATGGGCTCCCTTCATGCCGGAGAAAAAACTAAAGATGTTATAGCTCATTGCTTACAAAATTTTGCCACTGTGGGTGTTCCAAAACAGTTAAAAACAGATAATGCCCCTGGTTATAATTCTACCTCTTTTAAACAATTTTGCTCAACATTTGGCATTACTCATATAACAGAAATCCCATACAATCCACAGGGACAAGGCATAGTTGAAAGAGCTCATCAAACTATTAAAATGTACTTATTAAAGCAAAAAGAAGGAATTGGGAAGGGGTATATATTCCCCAAAGATAAACTTAAAATAATCCTTTTTACTCTAAACTTTTTAAATTTGGATTCATCAGGACTTAGTGCTGCGGAAAGGCATATGTGTCCAAAAAATGTGCATAAGCCCAAGGTACTTTGGAAGGATATTCTAACAGGACAATGGAAAGGTCCTGACCCAGTAATTGTCTGGAGTCGGGGGTCTGTTTGTGTGTTTCCTCAGGGAGAACAGCAGCCGATTTGGATTCCAGAGAGATTAACCAAGGTCCTGACCCAGTGATTGTCTGGAGTCGGGGGTCTGTTTATGTGTTTCCACAGGGAGAACAGCAGCCGATTTGGATTCCAGAAAGATTAACTAAAGCGATTTCTATAGACCAAAAAGAAGATGATTTGGCTCAAATCCATAACAACTGATATCCAAATCTCCAGTTTGGCTATTCTTACATCTGCGACAGAACCAGGATGCTTTTTTCAATATCTATTTTATTATTGCCCTTTGCCATATCATGAAGTTCTATTTTGTTTTTTGAGCTCATACAGATCTAGGTTAATGTTTTGCTGATCAGTTCTATTTTTTTGACTATAGAATTTTTAAACATTGCAATGGAAATTTCACCTGTAAAAAGTTATAAGGCCTTTACTATTATGTTATGTGTTTTATGTATTATATTGTGTGTGCACACTTGTGTTTTGTGTTATATGTTTGAATGTACGTATGTCCATATATCATATATGATGAGCGCTCATGAAAAAGTGGATCCAAATATATATTTTTTTATATTCACGTGATTTAAATGGTTCAATTTAAATTGGGTAAACAACTGTTGAGGATTGTTTTAATACGTGAACAAAAAAGAAGGTTAACAGATCTGTTTGTTTACTTTCACCTTTCCTTTTCATTATATTTAATAATTCTTAAAGATAATGTAAATTGTTAAGAAAATTGTTTTCTTTTAGTGCCTTCTGTAATGTTACATAATTTTTCTTTAGCCATTATTGCCAGAATTCCTATCTTCATCCCAGTGCTGGTGAAGTCAAAGATAAAACCAATCTACAGCTTCTGCAATAGCCATCACTGAACTGCTTGCAGAACTTGCCTGGACACATTGTGAACTCACCTGTATGCATTGTGAACTATCTGTTGGTGCAGCGACTTGTGGTAGTGTTGGGGTATTTTTGCTGATGATGTCATCGGTGGTACAATTTTTCCAAAAGGAGCCGTCAATTGGCTTGGTGTATCTTCCTCCCTTCTGCTTGTCATGATCGTCCAGCTAAAATTTGGGGGCCAACAGAGGTGAGGCAAAGAACCTCACCCCCCCCCCCGCTGGTACAAAGACCTCTCCACAGGTGTGGCTGTATACTGGACCGGTATCAGTGACGGGTAAGATCCAATTGCAATGGTACCAACCTAATGGTTAAGGACCATATGTACTATTGGTCAACCTAAGGCAGGCACGGTCCCTAAGCCACATGCTTGTTGTTTAAACAGAGAGGGGGAGATGTTGAGAGCCACAGCCGAAGGGGCCCCAGCAAACTTCCAGCTGCCAGCTGATGATTGGCTCACAATGGCCCCAGCAACATTTAGCTGATTGGCTCCTCTGCGGTGATGCTCATTGGGCTGTTTCCCTGCCCTTTCAGACCACAGAGCTGCTCATTGGGGGACTTTTTTGGCTCCGCCCACATGACTCAGCCAATCGGCCTCAAGAGCAGGAGGATTGTGGGAGGTGGAGAGAGGCTTGTGTTGGAGAGAGAGGCTTGTGGGAAGCTGGTGGTGGCAGTTGGGGCTCTGAGGGTTTTTCCTGAGAGGCTGTTTTGTTTGGCGTGTGTGGTTCTAAAAATAAAGTTCATTTCTTTTGACAAGTGGCTCCTGATTGTGCCCAGCCAGACTGCGGCAACTGGTATCATTTTCCTCTAAGGCTATTCATATATATCAATGTTTTTAAACTTTTAAAAATTCTTGTCTTCATATAAATAAGAAAGCACAGTAACAGTAGACTGTTTTCAAAAGACTAGGATATATCTACTAAGAGCAATTGATCCAACTCATTGCAGGTACTGGTGAATCATTTCACACTTTCTGTGCAGTCTACATAATAATAACATTGTTAGATTGTGTTTATATTAATAATTCATTTTTGTCTCCAACATAATGCCATAATATCTAAGTAGATTTGTTAAAGTATATAATGATACAAAGGAAAAAATGACCTGCCTCACCAGAAAGGTGTGACCCAAAATGCTCAGTCCCACCATCTTGAAAAATGGTCACTATTACAAAAGGCATAAAATGGAATGCTGCTTTTTAGCGCACCCTGTTTACCCCACTTTAAAATGAGACACTTGTAGCAGATGCAGATTTTTCTTGTTGGGCATCAAAGCTTTGCAGATGATACCTCTGCTCTTGGTAGTTTGGGTCTGGAGCACTGTTCCCATATGATCTCTACTTCTAGGCTGATTCTGAACAACTCTCCAAAAGTTCTTTGTTCATTCAGTTTTTTTTTTCATTTTCTTCATAAGATATGCAATGTGATCAAAAACTGCTCTGTATCATTAGGTCTATATGACCTTAACCAACTGACATAAACTTTTCTTGATCTGAAGAACAGGATAAGGAGAATTACATTGAGTAGTAGAAATGTAAGAATCAATACACATGTTGAGATTATTGTTTGTTTTTTTGTTCCTTCTTCGATGCTGGCAAATTTAACCCAGTACCATGTATAAGAATGCACTGTACCACTAAACTACATGGCAAGAATTTTTGTTTGTTTATTTATTTGTGTTAAAAGTAACAAATAAACCTCTTTTGCAAAAGAAAATCTTTGACATGCACCAGGAGAAGAAAATATTGACTTTACAGGTAACACTAATTTGTAGTGAGAAATATCATATTGTAATTTTTAAAACAATGACAGATACAATCTAGAGATCAGGAACAAACTAGTGACAACTTCAGTTCTAACCATGACAAAATATCATTTGATTGAAGCATAGTCATTTATAGTGGGGCTTGAGATACCTGGGAGAAGAAATAGATATAATCCATGTTCAAAAATTCATATCAGTAGAATCTTAGTTCAAAAGTTCACAATTCCATTGCAAGAGTGAAGTAAATATCTAAAGAAGAACCATTCTTGAAATAACCCAAATAATTCTGGAAATTTTTACTTTACCATGTCCCCAGTTTTTTATATTCCTCTCTCTTTTAATGTAGTGATAATAAATAAAACACTTGACAGAAGAAATGGCCCCACAAAGCTGTCTCAGAAAAGTAACATAGAAATGAATTTGATGGAAAGCATCCAACCAATTGGCTTTCCTTAAATGAACAAGACTTACAAAATAATAGTATATATAGGCGGGCTGGGATTGTGGCTCAGCAGTAAGAGCGTTCACCTAGCATGGGCGGGACCTGGGTTCGATCCTCAGCACCACATGAAAATAAAGGCATTGTGTTGTGTCCATCTACACCTAAAAAAATATATTAAAAAAAATAGTATATATAGGCAAGACAAGAGTCCAGTGTCTCCATTTGGTATGAGTAAATACACCAGGATAGATTCACTTTGGATCTAAACATGAGACTTGAGTCTAAGAATAAGCCCAAAGAGTTACATTGCATGATGAGAAAAGATATTACATTAGAAATCTATCTCAGACTGTGGAAAGAAAGATGAAGAGAAGGAAAGAATATAAGAAATGTGAGTAGGAAGAACAATAAGTAGAAAAAAAATCCTGAAATGGGGACAGGAATCAGAGTATTCCAAGTGGTTCTATTCAGCTTGTTATCCTCTTCAAGGTTCTCTTCAGAGCAAGTTTGACATCCTTGTTCCTGAGACCATAAATGAGGAAGTCCAACATGGGAAGCCCAAAAGTGCAAAACACTGGAAAAACTTCCGTGATTCCAAGATGGCAGGCCAGAGGTAGGCAGCATTCTGTGTTGCTCTGTAACACAGATCTCACCTAGTCAGAATGCTGCATCTCAGAGAGTGTAAGAAGACACCTATACAGCTCATTTCTGCAGAAATCACCAGCACTGTGACCCCGATGCAGGGATCAGAGTCTCAGTAGTTGAGTAGGACTCTGGACTCCTGATCCCTAAACCCAATACCCACAGTTCCAGCCCATGCATGGCTTGCAAGCATTTTAGCAGAATCACCTATTGGAACCTCTGCAGAACTCTAGACTGAGCTCTGCTCCCACACAGGTCACTTGACTACTATCTACCCACAGCACAACTCCATCACCTGGCTCTCCCACCTCACCAGACACCCTGGTGCTGGAAGCAGACCACCACCTTCTTGTATAAACTTTCTTGACATATTTGGTGGGAGCAGCTCTCAGATCGAATCACCATCTGTCCAGGTACCAGGTATCCAACTCCCCCCCATCCCCAGTGGGTGATAACTCAGCACAGTGACCACCCAACACAAAAACAGCTCTTATTTGGGCAGGTGTGCAGTGCAACCAGGGAACCGCCCACCTGGTGTGAACCTTGATGTAAGAGGTCCTGCAGTGGGGAACTGCTAAGTGAGAGGGAGATGGGACTAAAGTTTGGAGCCTAACAGGGAGACCAGGAACTGGGAAATCTCCAGGAGAGAGAGAGAGAGAGAGAGAGAGAGAGAGAGAATACCAGGTGCACAAGTCAGACAAGCGGTCCCAAAAAGAGACCCATGAAGTGCAATCTCTCTGCAGGGACTGGCGGGTGGCACTCTATGCTTCCAGATGCCCTACACCAGGATCAGTCTTTCCACCCTGGTTACCTACACCATCCTAAGGGCAGAGTTACCAACTTAAAACAGACAACCCCACCTATTGGATGAGAAGAGAAACAAAAAAGATATGGGTCTCTAAAACTAGCAACAACCCTGATTTCTTCTTTCAAGTTTTTTTTTTTCTCTTTCTCTTCTCACGCTCTATCCTCTGGCCCTCACTTCCCCAACATATGTGAAACCAAGAACTTTGCATGAAATAGGATTTTGAGGACTGAGACATCTGAATAATATAATATAAAGATGTTCTATATGCCCTTTTCCCCCCTCTTCTTTCTTCTTTCATCTTTCTTTCCCCCTCCAAATTTTACTATTTTAACATCCTGTATTTTTCTTATACATATGTGTGTTTGTTTTATGTACTCTAATGTCTTCCCATGTACTTGTCTACCCTAAATTACTTCCTGTCTATTCTCTTGCTACTAATCCTCTTCATTAGATTTCTCTTTCACACTACCTAAGATATATTAACTCTATATCCTCACATCCTTCCTCCAATGTCCTATGCCCCACTCCCAGTTTATTGTCCACTGTCAGAAACTGTATACCATTTTAAAACACTACTGATTATATTTTAGATAATAATTAAATACAACCTCTCTGTACATTGAGACTAAACTATAATGTCTTAATAACAACAAATTGTTCATAGATGATATATTGTTGATATTGGGATCAGTTAACATTATCCTTCCCCACAAAGGAGGGATCTTTGAACCCTACAAGGGCACTACAAAGCTATAGGGTAAAAACAATAAAACTCTAGACTCAAAGAGCTGGAAATAAAGACAAATGAGCAACATGAAAAGACAAGGGAAGAAAGTACCACAAATAAATCAAGACACCACATCATAAGAATCATTGGCAGCCACAGCAGAAAAAAATGACAGAGAAAGAGTACAGGGTATACATGGTTAAAATGTTCTGTGAACTCAAGGAAGATATAAGAGATCAAATACAAGCAGTGAAAGATCACTTAGACAATGAGCTACATAAACAAATCCAGAAAGCAAAAGATGACCTCAACAGGGAAATAGAGGTTCTAAAAGAAAAAAGAGAGAGAGAGAAATCCTTGAAATGAAAGAAACGATAAACCAAACTAAAGTCTCAAATGAAAGCATCACCAACAGAGTAACCACTTGGAAGATAGGACATCAGACAATGAAGATAAAATATATCATCTTGAAAAGAACATAGACAGCACAGTGAAAATGATAAGAAACCATGAGCAGAACATTCAAGAAATATGGGATAGCATAAAAAGACCAAATTTAAGAATTACTGAGATAGAGGAAGGCATAGAGGTCCAAACCAAAGGAATAAGCAATCTATTCAATGAAACAATATCAGAAAACTTTCCAGACATGAAGAATAAAAATGGTAATCCAAATCCAAGAAGCCTACAGGACGCCGAATATACAAAATCACAACAGACCCACACCAAGGCACATTATAATGAAAATGCCCAGCATACAGAATAATGAGAGAATATTAAAAGCCACAAGAGAAAGGAATCAGATCACACATAGGGGTAAACCAATTAGGATAATGGCAGATTTTTTCAACACAGACCCTGAAAGCTAGAATATCCTTAAACAACATATTTCAAGCTCTGAAAGATAATGGGTGCCAACCAAGAATCTTGTATCCAGCAAAACTAAACTTCAGATTTGAAGACAAAATAAAAACCTTCCATGATAAACAAAAGTTAAAAGAAATTATAGCTAGAAAACCAGCACTACAAAACATACTTGGCAAAATATTTCATAAAGAGGAAATAAAAAGCAATAATGAAAACCAGAAGAGGGAGGTAGTACACTAAAGAAAAAACTAATCAAAGAGGAAAACCAAGTCATGTTAAATAACAAACAACAACAAAAAATGGCTGGAAATACAAACCATGTCTCAATAGTAACCCTAAATGTTAATGGCTTAAACTCACCAATCAAAATTCACAGGCTAGCAGATTGGATTAAAAAGAATCTAACAATATACTTCCTACAGGAGACTCATCTGATAGGAAAATACATACACAGACTGAAGGTATAAGGTTGGGAAAAAAATCATACCACTCACATGGACTAAAGAAGCAAGGAGGGGTCTCCATACTCATATCAAATAAAGTAGACTTCAAGCCAAAGTTAATCAAAAGGGATAAAGATGGACATTAAATACTGCCCAAGGGAACCATACACCAACAAGACATAACAATCATAAATATATGTGCCGCAAAAAATGGTTGCAGCTATGTTCATCAAACAAATTCTTCTCAAGTTCAAAGTCAAATTGACCACAACACAATAATCATGGGTGACTTTAACACACCTCTCTCACCACTGGATAGATCTTCCAGACAAAACTTGAATAAAGAAACTATAGAGCTCAATAACACAATTAATAGCTTAGACTTAACTGACATATATAGAATATTTCAACCTGCATCAAGCAGATACACTTTCTTCTCAGAAGCATATGGATGGATTATTCTCTAAAATAGACCATACACTATGCCACAAAGCAACTTTAAGCAAATACAAAAAAGTGGAGATACTACCATTCATTTTATCAGACCATAGTGGAATGAAATTGGAAATCAATGACAAAATAAAAAATAAAAATTTTGGTATCACATGGAGACTGAACAATATGCTACTGAATGAACAGTGGGTTACAGAAGACATAAAGGGGGAATTTAAAAATTCTTAGAGGTAAATGAGAACACAGACACAACATATCAAAATCTCTGGGACACGATGAAAACAGTACTAAGAGTAAAATTCATTGCATGGAGTTCATTCCTTAAAAGAAGAAAAAGTCAACAAATAAATGACCTCACACAACATCTCAAAGCCCTAGAAAAAGAAGAAATCAGCAGCTAAAGCAGTAGAAGGCAAGAAATAATTAAAATTAGAGCAGAAATCAATGAAATTGAAACAAACAAACAAAAAACATTGAAAAATCTGATAAAACTAAAAGTTGGTTCTTTGAAAAAATAAATAAAATTGACAGACCCTAAAGCATGCTAACAAAGAGAAGGAGAGAGAGCACTCAAATTACCAGCATGTGTGATGAAAAAGGCAATATCACAACAGACCCTACAGAAATACACAGGATAATTAGAAATTACTTGAAAACTTATATTCCAATAAAAAGAAGACATTGAAGGCATCGACAAATTTCTTAAGTCATATGATCTGCCCAGATTGAGTCAGGAAGTTATACACAACTTAAACAGACCAAAACCAAGTGAGGAAATAAAAGAAGCCATCAAAAGATTACCAACCAAGAAAAGCCCAAGACTGGATGGATACACAGCCTAATTATACAAGACCTTTAAAGATAACTAATAACAATACTCTTCAATTTATTTCAGGAAATAGAAAAAGAGGCAGCACTTCCAAACTCATTCTATGGGCCAATATCACCCCAATTCCAAAACCAGAAAAACACACTTCAAAGAAAGAAAACTTCAGACCAATATCTCTAAAGAACATAGATACAAAAATTCTCAATAAAATTCTAGCAAATTGAAAACCTATTGAAAAGATTGTGTACCATCATCAAGTGGGATTCATTCCAGGAATGCAAGGTTGGTTCAGCATTTGGAAATCAATAAATGTAATTCATAACATCAATAGACTTAAAGATAAGAATGATATGACCATCTCAATAGACACAGAAGAAGCATTTGACAAAATACAGCACACCTTTATGTTCAAAATACTAAAAAACTAAGGACAACAGGAACATATCTCAACATTGTAAAGGCTATCTATGCTAAGCCTCAGGCCAACAAACAGAGAAAACTGAAGGCATTCGCTCTAAAATCTGGAACAAGACAGGGATGCCCTCTCTCACCACTTCTATTTAACATAGTTCTTGAAACACTTGCCAGAGCAATTAGACAGACAAAAGAAATTAAAGGGATATGTATAAGAAAAGAAGAACTTAAATTAACTCTATTTGCTCATGATATGATTTTATACCTAGAAGACCCAAAAAAACTCCACCAGAAAACTTCTAGAACTAGTAAATGAATTCACAAAGTGTCAGGATATAAAATCAACACCCATAAATCATTTCTGAATATCAGTGACAAATCCTCTGAGAAGGAAATGAGGAAAACTACCCCATACACAATATCCTCAAAAATATAAGATACTTGGGAATCAACTTAACAAAAGAGGTGAAGGATCTATAAAATGAAAACTACAGAACCCTAAAGAAAGAAATCAAAGAAGGTCTTAGGAGATGGAAGGATCTACCTTGCTCTTGGATAGGCAGAATTAATATTATCAAAATGACCATAGTACCAAAAGCACTATACAGATTTAATGCAATTCTAATGAAAATCCCAATGGCATTACTCATAGAAATAAAAAAAAGCAATCATGAAATTCATCTGGAAAAATAAGAGACCCAGAAGAACTAAAGCAATCCTAATCAGGAAGAGTGAAGAGGTGGTATTGCTATACCAGACCTTAAACTATACTTCAGAGCAATAGTAACAAAAACAGCATGGTATTAGCACCAAAACAGTCCGGAAGACCAATGGTACAGAATAGAGGACACAGAGACTAACCCACAAAATTACAATTATCTTATATTAGACAAATGTGCCAAAAACATGCAATGGAGAAAAGATAGCATCTTCAACAAATGGTGCTGGGAAATCCATATGCAACAAAATGAAATTAAACCCCTATCTCTCACCATGCACAAAACTCAACTCAAAATGGATCAAGGACCTAGAAATTAAACCAGATACTCTGTGTCTTATAGAAGAAAAAGTAGGCCCTAATCGTCATCATGTGGGATTATGCTGTAACTTCCTTAATAAGACTCCTATAGCGCAAGAATTAAAACCAAGAATCAATAAACGGGATGGAATAAAACTCAAAGATTTCTTCTCATCAAAAGAAATGATCTGTGAGGATAACAGACAGCCTATATCCTGGGAGCAAATTTTTGTCCCTCACACATCAGATACAGAAAAACTAATCTCTAGAGCAAAACTAATCTCTAGGGCATATAAAGAACTCAAAAAGCTAAGCACTAAAACAAACAAACAAACAAACAAATAACCCAATCAACAAATGAACCAAGGACCTGAATAGACACTTCTCAGAAGAGGATATACAATCAATCAAACAAATATATGAAAAAATGCTCATCATCTCTAGCAATCAGAGATATGCAAATCAAAACCACTCTAAGATGTCATCTCACTCCAGTCAGAATGGCAGCTAGTATGAAGACAAACAACAATAAGTGTCGGCAAGGATGTGGGGGAAAAGGTACACTCATACACTGCTGATGGGACTGCAAACTGGTGCAGCCAATTTAGAAAGCAGTATGGAGATTCCTTGGACAACTAGGTATGGAACCACCATTTGACCCAGCTCTTCCTCTCCTCGGACTATACCCAAAGGACTTAAAAACAGCATACTACAGGGACACAGCCATATCAATGTTTATAGCAGCACAATTCATAATAGCTAAGCTGTGGAGTCAACCTAGATGTCCTTCAGTGGATGAATGGATAAAAAAAATGTGGAATATATACACAATGGAGTTTTACTCAGCATTAAAAAATAACAAGATCATGGCATTTGCAGGTAAATGGATGACTTTGGACAAGATAATGCTAAGTGAAGTTAGCCAATCCCACAAAAACAAATTCCAAATGTTTTATCTTATATAAGGAGGTTGACTCATAGTAGGGTAGGGAGGGAGAGTATGGGAGTAATAGATGAATTCTAGATAGGAAAGAGGGGTGGGAGGGAAAGGGAGAGGACAGGGGATTAGCAAAAGTGGTGGAATACGATGGACATCATTATACAAAGTATATGTATGAAGACTTGAACTGAGTGTCAACATACTTTATATAAAAACAGAGATATGAAAAATTGTGGTATATATGTGTATAAAGAATTGGAATACGTTCCACCCCTGTTATGTACTTTTTAAATGAATTAATTAATTAAAAAATAAAAGGGATACTATGTATGTATAGTATCATAGAATGACTAAAATGTTGGATTTAAGCACAGACTGATTTAAGGATGTACTCCTATTCTTTAATCTCTTTGCTACAACTTCTCTTTTAACATCATATGTTAAACACATGGTGTAAGGTTTCTTAATGCAATCTCAGAGGTTTGCAGAAATATACAAGTTCTGTATGGTTCTGTAGGGCTGAGGGGGAAATTGACAAATGAGACCACACCCTAATCTGCCTAGGGATTTGGAATTCCTAGTGGAAAGTAACAAATTGTGTAGAACTTTGATTCTCAAAAGAACCAACTTTAGGTCTACTAAACAGGTGGTAAATGCAGGCTCAGTAATTTCTACCTCCAGGGGCTCATCCAATTTGGGATGAAGTCATAAAACACAGCATAATTTTCTGTGCTTTTAATGATCTTTCCTGGAACCATGGGGATTCTCAAGTGAATGAGGTGAAGTTTTGGAGGCTGGTATGAGATGGTTGTTTTCCTTTCTGCAAAGGAAGAGTAACTACAGCAGAAATGCTCAAATGGAATATTCCCCATAGCAGCTCTTCTACCATGTCAGAGAAAGATCTGAGGTTATTGTTACTCCCTCTTTCATCATCAGAAACTTGTCCTCTTACAACACTGAGGAGGAAGCCCTTGAAGTCCACCATCAGCGAGACCTCCAGTGCAACAGGTAAGCCCTGAACCATCTTTGTCATGATAATTTTCCTTCAAAGTCAAAGCTATAAAAATCATGGATGGTGGAGAAAACCACCTTTTTATTTCTCTTTTTAACATTGATCCTTACAGAAGAATGAATAGGGAAGAAATGATGTTCAGAGACACTGGGAAGTCAGCTAGCACTCATCCTTGATGAGACATACATGAAGGGTGGAGGAAGAAGGCAGGATATGGCAACTCCTCAAGTAGCAACACAGGAAGTCATACACGTTGTAGGCCTTGCTGCATGTCTGTAGACAACCTTCAGCCTGGAACCCAACAGCTTCTGCTTGCCTTCTGGGGTCAAAGATTTGAGGTCCATTTCAACATCGCCTTCCACTCTGGCTTCTAAGGATCTCACTCCAGAAGCAATGGCTATGGAAAATGACTCCTCAGTGGCAGAGTTTTTCCTTACGGGATTAACAAACAGACCTGAGCTGCAGCTGCCCCTGTTCTTCCTGTTCTTGGTGAACTGTACAGTCACTGTGGTGGGAAACATGAGCTTAATTGTTCTAATTTTCCTGAATTTGCACCTTCACACCCCCATGTACTTTTTCCTCTTTAACTTGTCCTTCATTGATTTCTGTTATTCATTTGTCTGTACCCCTAAAATGCTCCTATGCTTTGTTTCAGAGAGGAACATCATCTCCTTTGCAGGATGCATGACTCAGCTATTTTTCTTCTGCTTTTTTGTGAATGCAGAGTGCTTTGTGCTGACAGCCATGGCCTATGATCGCTATGTGGCCATCTGTCAGCCTCTGCTGTACAGGGTGGTCATGTCCCCTAGGGTCTGTTCTCTGCTGATGTTGGGTTCTTACTTGATGGGGTTTGCAGGTGCCATGGCCCACACAGGGTGCATGATCAGGCTTAGCTTCTGTGATTCCAACATCATGAATCATTACATGTGTGACATCTTCCCCCTCCTTCAACTGTCCTGCAGCAGCACCCACGTCAATGGGCTTGTGAGTTCTGTTGCTGTGGGGACAGTTGTCATTGTATCCAGCCTCATTATCGTAATCTCTTATGCTTTGATTCTTTACAATATCCTTCATATGTCCTCAGCTAAGGGTTGGTCCAAAGCCATGAGCACCTGTGGTTCTCACATAGTAACTGTTGGCCTGTTCTATGGATTTGGGCTGCTCACTCATGTTAAAACATCATCTCCAGGATCTGTGACCCAGGATAAATTCTTCTCCGTGTTTTGCAATTTTGGGGTTCCCATGCTTAATCCCCTCATTTATAGCCTCAGGAACAAGGATGTCAAACTTGCTCTGAAGAGAACTTTGAAGAGAATCACAAATTGAACTCTCCAGCCTTGTTCCCTGTTCCCATTGCTGGGTCTTTTTCTGTAATTCCCACTCTTAATCTTAATCCTTCCATTCTACCTCCTCATCTCCCTTATCTTTTATTCTACAGTTTGAGCTGTATTTTCACTGTAATTTTTTGTTTTTGCTCTATGCAATGTGACTATGTGGACTTATTCTTGGAGTTGAGACTTGTTTTTAGTCCCAAGAAGACACCAGATTTGTCTTTATTCCCTGTACCACATGGAGGCACTGGACTGAAGTCTTTTCTATCTGTATATAAAACTATCTAGTATGTTTTTGTATATCTTATCTATCCAAAGATTCTGGTGAGTTGAATGCTTTTTAATAAGTTTATTTCTTTAATCTTTTCCTGAGACAATATTGTAGATCTATTTTGTGTTTCAATGTTTTATTGAATAACAAATGCCTTAAAAAAGAAGGATCATAAGTTGTAGACATGTAAAGAGAAAATTCCAAAAGTTATTCAGGCTATTTAAGGAATGATTCTCTTCTATATATTTAGGCTCACATCTATAATGGAAATGTGTACTTCTGAAAATGGAAATCGACTTAGGGTCTATTCTTGTTAGTATTTGAGGATGGATGATTTCCAGGTTTCTTAGATCTCACCAATATTGACAATGCATTGGTCAACTGATATTTTGTCAGACATGGACCTGAAATTTTCACCAGTTTGCATCTAATCTATATTTTCATCATTGTTTTAAAATTTTTATAATGATATTTCTCTCTACAGATGATAGCATCATCATGATGTTAAACTAATTTTCCTGTTACATAAGAAGGAGTTCAATTTTCTGTTTTAAAAACAAACAAACAAAACTGATTACTTAATTTAGTAGTAGAGGGATGCTTGTATATGATCCGTAATCTGGTCCCTTGCATCCCCCAACAAAAAAGGAAAAACAACAAATAAATTCCTCATATATGGGTTTTTGTCTCTACTCTATTAAACATAAGTCTCCTCATTAGATTCTAAGGATTATAAAATCTTTATGTGACTTGTTCAGAGCCAGAAACTAACTATACAGAGCTCCGTTTTTATCCCATTATGCATCCTGAGAAGAAATGGAAAGAAAGAATTTTAAAAGAACAGACAGAACTTCTAGAAAGTTATTCAGAATGAGCCCAGAATTGTGTATTATATAGGAACAAAACTCTGAGCCAAGATGCCAGCAGCCCAGAGTTCTTATGCAAGGCTTTGGTGCCATTGTAGAAAAATCCACATTTGTTGTGGAAGTCTCATTTTAAAGAGGTCATATTTCATTAGCACTACATGTACCTCTTTATTGGTTTATAACAAACCTACATAATACTAGGATTTATTTTGACCTGACTATAAATGCATTTACTATATTTTGCTTCAATTAAGTCCCCAATACTTACACTTACCCTCTTCCTCTTCCCTTTACTCTACTGATATTTCTATTTATTTACATTAAAAAATTAGTACCCATAATGGTGAGAGTCACTGTAGTATATTCATATATGTATGTAGTCAAGTTAGGTCAGATTCTTTCCACGGTTTTTCACTTATCCTGTCCCTCACCCTCCCGCTTAATCCCCTTCTTCTACTCCCCTGATCCTTCTTTCAATTTAATGGAATCTCCCCACCCCATTTATTTTCTCTTTCTCTCTTTTCCACTTCAATTTTAGACTACTTCCTGTATATCAGCGAAAACATTTGTAATTGGAGACTCTAATGTTAAGTGTAATAAGTCAGATTCAGAAATTCAAGAATTCATTTTTTCACTGATTTGCAGAAGTAGTATATGCACTTTTCAAATCTACTAGATAGTACAGGATTGTTTGAAGACAAAGTGGATTATTAATATAAAAATAATAGAAAACCATGCTCTACAAAATGTTCTTATTGTGTCGGTGGCATAGAAATGTTCTTGCACAAAAATGTTGTCTGATGTTCATTATTACCCTGAATTGTTTCAGGGCAGGTGCCCGTCAGTGGAAAGATCCAAGTCACAGGACACCACTCCAGCATCACTGTAGTTTTCATATTTATATAAAGATAATGATGTTTGAAAAGTTCTAAAACATTTATTTATATGAGTAGTTTCAGAAGAAAATAATGCCAGTTATGAATTAAATTTATTTTTTATTATAATACATTTAAAATTTACTTCCTCTAGCATAGTCTGAATGCTTCCTATCAACTTCCACTTTTCTGTTTGTGCTCACTATAGGTATGTTTAGACAGAGTTCTTAAAACTGTTTTCAAAATTTCTCTGAAGCACATATTTGAATAAAGATACAGAAGACAGAGGATGATATGTAAAACATCCATGTCTATGAATCTTAAGTACTCAACAAAAAAATGTAAAATACAAGTCACAGGGATAGCACAAAACTTGTGGTCTTTGTTAATATTGCATTGTTGTCAACAGCACATTCTGATAGAGAATGTAGCATCCAATATTGTGGCTGAGTTTTATAAAGTCTACAGGGTTATTGTATTGGCTGAATTACTGGCATTCATTGCAAATTTAATTGATTTAACTTATAAATCAAATACACATTTAATGATATTTCTTGAATATATTTAAACATTTTAATCAAAGAATTTTAATTAATTTATTTAAAATTACTTAAATTTGAGTGCAGAATGTTTAAAAGTCATATAGGTAAATGAGAAGCAAAAATAATTTTAAAGCATTTAAATATATTTGACACTTATGAGTATTTGGAAGTGAATGTGTAATTAGTTAAAAGTATGGATTATAACTTTCTTATCTTTTTTGTGTTTGATAGTTCCCAATCAACACTATTTAAATATTTTTAAAAATGTCCTTAGCCCATATTAACATATATTAAGAACCTTTAAGTATTTTTTTAACATAAAAGATTTATTCTATCATAGTGATTTAACTAGATAGGTAAAAAATAATTTAAAAGAGTAATATCTTGAGATTTAACTTTCAGTAAATAAATGAAATTAGAAATCTCAGAAACTTCATATGTCAGTCCACATAGAATAGTACCTATTTCCCACCTAGTTTATTCAATCACTCAAAGTCATTGAAATGTCATCAGGTCATTTATCTGATATGTTACCAACATTTTTAGGTACTTCTCAAACAGTTCTTTCCTGTCATTCATGAGTAAAGACCAGAACAGGGCATTCTAAGCACTGCAAGGCAGACAGAATGGTGAATGGGCACAGGAGAAGGAACTATGCCCAGGCCAGTTGAGTTGGACCTCAGATAGCTGGGGTTTCCTTCTGGTTGTTCTAGAAGACTGTGGTCCAAAATGGGAGTCTTGGAGGTCAAGAGTAAGAGCATTTGAAATGATTGTTCACCATGACTTTGGAAGGAGCAAGAACAATGGATCACTATTATAGATTACGCCACAGCACACAGAACTTCTAATTTTGTGCCTGTTGACCTCATAGAATAGAGAGCGGGATGATGCTTACCAGAAGAGGAAAGGGGAGATGTTGGGTAAAGGGGACAAAGTTTCAGTTTGGAGGAATAAATTTTAGTCTATTGCACACACAGTATGTTGATTATAGTCAATAACTATGTATTCTATACTTAAAATTGCTAAAATAATAGATTTTAAGTGTTCTTACCACAAATCACAATGGAGATGTGAAATGATAGATATGATAATTTGTGACTCACACCTCACAATGTATATCTGTGTCATAACATCCTATTGAACCACATATATAATTTCATTTGCTCATGAAAATAAAAATTTACGTCATTTATTCTTTCACAATTTCGCACTGATTGTCCAGTGCCCACCAGTCCAGGTGCCTACCCAAAGATGAATGGATAATGAAAATGTGGTATATACACAATGCAGTTTCACTCAGCCATAAAGAAGAATGTAATTACTGCATTTTCTCATAAATGGATGGAACTATAAAACATCATAAGTGAAATAAGGTAGATTTAGAAAGTCAAGGACCAAATGTTTTCTCTCTTCTGTGGATGTTAGACAAAATAAAGAATAAAAGGGTGGGGGTGGAGCAGAATCACATTAAAATAAAAGCGACATCAGTGGAGTAAAGGAAGGGGATTGAGTGAAGGGAGGAAAGCAGAAAATTAAAGGAATGGTAGAATTAAACTGAACAAATGATGCTATTTTGAATATACTACAGTGAATTTTACTTTTATTTGTATCTATGAAGCATTCATTTTAAAAGCTCTACAAAGAAATAGAAGGAAGACCAGTAGAGTAGAGCAAAGGGAATAGGGGTTGGGGTGGGTTTGGGATGGGGAGGAGATTGGAGAAAGAGGAAGCACTGGGAAGTAGAGCAAATTATATTTCATGCACGTATGATTATGTCAAAATGAGCATTAATTTATGTATAATTATAATGAATTAATAAAACCATAGAAATTGAGCATTGACTCATAACTACAAAACAAAAGAACAAGTAAAAAGCCTGGAGAAATACAACCACCTACAAATGTTAGAATTTAGAGAGAAATTAAGTGAGCAATACTTTCTTTGTCATTATTATGACTTCTACCACTAACACAGAACTGAGGAAACTACTCATTTACACTGTACCCTCTCTCAGAAGCACAGAATTCTGTGACATCACAAATCTTATAAGTAAATAATTGAAAAACTTAAAAGATGTTTAGGGATGTATTAGATCTTCAGATTTCTTCTACCTCTCCATGCAGCAGATGCCAATCATTGTTTATGTTCAGTAAAGAATTAGAAGCTTATTTATTAAAGAAAGTGAAGCAGAGTTTCTAAATCATACCAGTATATGTGCATGTGTGGTAGAGTTCACTATGTTGACAACAAGGCGAAAAGTAGAGGTTTTGCCTCATGAAAATTGACACCTTTAGTCTTCTTCCTCCACTCAGATCAATGTTGAAAGCCGGGATACACTGCTTCAGGAAGACTCAAAGATTCTTTTCTGGGGAGTCGAAGCAGTCCACCTTAGAAGACCACTTGGTATTTCCATTAAGTATTTATATTGGAATGGGACAATGTGCAGTGAGATGCACAGTTATAAGTGCCAAGGCTCCACTTTGAGTTACTCATCAGCTTGTAGAACCCCTTTCCCAAATGATAGGGCAGGGGCAGGGATGCTGGACACGCTCAAGGAAACTATAGTAATACACATACAATTTAAACATACAGAAACATTTCAAAGAAAAAACATTTTGAAGAAAATAAATCTTCAAAAAAAATATAGGAAGACAATCTATGTTTTGAACATTTGTAATGAAAGCAAAAAATAAAATAATTGTGCAAATTCCAGAAAAAAAGTTGACGTTATGTTCCAAATTATAAACTTAATCAATGAAAAAGTAGACGAGAAAGTACTGTCCAGAAAAAATTTCAAAGATTTAAGCATTTGAAAATTCCAGAGAGAGAACTAAAGTAAAAGGAATGTATTAATAATTTATGCAATTAAAAAATACTTTTGGAACTGAAGGCCTTGTACTTCCCAAATGGACTTAGTTAATGATCTTAATGTTCAAATACAGAAACATATAAAATACAATATTTTGAATGTTCAAAACAATGGAAACAAATGTACGAGTGAAAGTAAACAGTATTAGAGAGTTACTGGGCTCATATTTGGTATGACTTCCAAATCACCTACTTATTGTCTGTTTTCAAGGACAATAAATGGGATGGTGCATAAAGACAATTTAGTGCATGCAAGGTTCGTTTAACTGGCATTCCAGTCATTATTTCCCAAGGAACCAAAGCACAATGTCTTGTAACCAATGAGTGAGACAACCAAGGAATTGGGATCACATATCAAGGAGATAGAGAATCCAGGACATGATAGAGATAAAGGTAATCCCATATATGATGATGACAGATGATCTCAAGAATTCAGAATTTTTGTCATATTCAGAAGTCATTCTATCAATATGGGAGTGGGTCAAGAAACTCCTGAAAATCTTATTTAAGAAGATGAAATTGATTACCTAGGGATGAATGCAATAAGGGGAAATTTAAAAAAAAATAAGGAAGACATTGAGAAGGATTCAGAGAAATACAGGGAATAGTATGGAAACCAAGCACAAAGGACATTATGGAAATGAAAACAATCACAGTGTATGATGTATTAACACTATATAGCATTTTTAAATGTCTTCCTAATGATAATAAGGATATTTATATAACTGAATGTGTGATTATGATCATAGTTATTGGGAGGAGGGAATAGGAATAACAGTGATCTGGGTATGTACTGTGGTGATGGATGGTTACATATGTCCCACTTCTTCTCATCTTCCATAGGTTACTCCTAGAGCAACCCAATTCAGAGATGGAAAGGAACTAAAGAAGTTGCCTGAGTGAAAGTACAGATCTTGGAAAGTGATAGATACTCGGGAACTGTGAGATTAGATAAAGATAGTGAGAGAGGAAGAGGTGCTAAGTTTAAGTTGTGCACTAGTGGCTATGTTAGTGGTGAAAGTAACTGAGAAAATGATGAGCTGAGGAAAAGCAGCCTTGGAAATCATATGAAAATCTAAATTTGGTTTGGGGCATATTGATCTTGAGGAACACAAGTAAGTATTAAATAGAACTGTGTGGAGTCTGTGGAGTAGACATAGCAGAAGACCAGGCTGCACAGAAGAACCAGCAATCCTCAAACATGGAAATTATGGCCCTGTAAGGAGAGGAAGTTGTGATCCCTTTCCCCCACACCCATCATAAGGGTCATGGCCAATATTCTTATGATGAAAGACAGACTAATGAGAAAAATATAACAGATTTGCTTAATCAAAATTTCATGTGACAAAGAAGCCTTAAGAAATGAAGACCTATATCCCAGGGAAGTCTGTCTATTTTTATGGTTAGATTTGAGGAAGTAAAACTGCTATGTTAGAAATGTGATTGGACAAAAGTGTATAGGCTAATGTAATATATGAAAGGGGAAACCCAGCATGGCCTATCTTTTCTGATTCTTCTTGGCCTTTCTGTATGGTATTGCTTCCTCTTGGTTAAAGGACATATTCCTTTCTAGAATAAGGGTCTTAGAGTCTCTTCTCTGACAAGAAAGACTTGAAAATATCCTTATGGTCAGCTCCTATACATAAAGGCAGGGGGAGATGAGTCTAGTATTTCTACACTTTAGGTCTGCCTTTGGGGAGACAGATTCTACTTCTTATGATCAGCCTTAATTAAGGAGAGATTCTTGGTATTTATGGCCTGTCTTGTGGGAGAAACAAAGCAGGAGGAAGAAGAGAATGAGAAGGACAGAAAAAAAGATTTTATTCTGTGTCCTCCCAATTTCTTTGTTTCAAAGTAGTCAGTATTCCAATGTGTCATACATTGGTGCAATATTTTCTGATTTCTGAACAACCCAATATATACGTGATAATATCTTGAGAAATTTTTGTTGGTCACAACTAGTGTGACCTTTTGTGTAGAAGGATAGTACTGGCAAATTATCAGCGGGACCAGACGTGCTGTGCATTCTGCTGTGCAGAGGACAGTCAATGAATAAAAAAATCACCAAATCCACATTACAGTCAAGCTAATGTTGAGAAACTCTGATTTATGTGAAGAATGTGGAACAGAGGAAGGGGTACTAACACCTATTTAACTGTTTTTTATATGTCAGGCACAGATACGTTATGTGAATTATCTCATTTAACTCCCACAAAACATTAAGATAGCTCTTTTATTTTACTTTTTAAAGCTGTATTATTTATTTATTTATTCATTCATTCATTTATTTATTTATTTTTGTTGGTGCTAGGATTTACCTGAGGACCTTGTGTATGCTAGTCAAAAGTTGTATCATGTTGACAACCCCTAGCCATTATTATGAACTCATTTTATAGATATATACAACTATATGTACATATAAATGTAAATATAAATGAACAAAGTTCATAGAAATGATATGTATCTGCAGTCTCAGAGTTTGGTAGGGGGAACTTCTAGATATAAACTCAGACTTGAGACTACTCCTTTTTTAAACTTCTTTAATACAACTTCTCATTGGTAGAGTGTTATACAACCTAGAATCTTGATGTAATCACAGAGGCTTGTAGGACATACTAGAATTGGCAAGTGATTCTGCCCTGGTCTCTCCTCTTGGAGGCTCTTCAGGGCATGAGGAGACTGATGGAGGGGACCACCCATTAATCAGCCTGGGGATCTGGGATTCCTGATGGGAATTTATAAATTAAGCAGATTGTGAGGTATTGGAAGATCCAAAGTTAGTTTTATTATATAGGATGTAACACAGGCTCAGTAATTAACACCCTCAAGAGGCTTATCCAGCTTGGGAGGAAATCTTAAAGGAGAACATTATTTTCTGTGCTTCTAATAAATATTCCCCAGAACCATGGGACATGAAATAGATTCTCATTTGAGTGAGGTGATATTCAGAGACTTATATAAAGTAATTATTTTCTTACTAGTGAAGAGAAATTTTCAAATAGAAACCATGGCTTATTCAAGAGAATCACTCTTCTAGGAAGTCAGATGCAGATTTTAGTTGATTGCAAGTGCCTCCTTCACCATAAGAATCTTTGTCCCCCTCAGGACAGTGGGGAGGAAGCCTTTAAGTTCCAACATCAGTGAGGCCTCCACAGGAACAAAGGTGAGCATTGAACCATGTTTGTCATGATGATCTCACTTCAAACCCAAAGCTGTATAAATCATAAATATGGAGAACACTAGTTATTTCTTGCTCTTTCAACCATAATCTTTAGAGAAGAGTAAGAAGGAAGGAAATGATGTTCAAGACATTGAGAAGTCAGCCATTATTCTTTTTGAACAGAGACACACATCATGGGTGGGAGAAGCATGAGGAAATGGGGACTCTTCAAGAATCAACAAAGGATATCATGCTTTTTGGATGCCTTGCTGTATGTCTTCAGACAACCCTGAAACTTCTCCAGTTGTGTAAAGAGTAAAACGTTCATTGTTAACATGATCTCCTACCCTCGTTTCTACAGATTCCATCCATGAAGCCAATGGCTATGGAAAATAACTCCTCTGTGACAGAGTTCATCCTTCTGGGACTAACAGACCAACCTGAGCTGCAGCTGCCCCTGTTCTTCCTGTTCTTGGTGAACTATGCTGTCACTATGGTGGGAAACTTAAGCTTAATGAATCTAATTTTCCTGAATTCACACCTTTACACCCCCATGTACTTTTTCCTCTTCAATCTGTCCTTCACTGACTTCTGTTATTCATTTGTCTGTACCCCTAAAATGCTCCTGTGTTTTGTTTCAGAGAGGAACATCATCTCCTTTGCAGGATGCATGACTCAGCTATTTTTCTTCTGCTTTTTGGTGAGTGCAGAGTGCTATGTGCTGACAGCCATGGCCTATGTTCGCTATGTGGCCATCTGTCAGCCTCTACTGTACAGGGTGATCATGTCCCCTAGGGTCTGTTCTCTGCTGATGTTGGGTTCTTACTTGATGGGGTTTGCTGGTGCCATGGTGCACACAGGGTGCATAATCAGGCTCAGCTTCTGTGACTCCAATGTCATCAATCATTACATGTGTGACATCCTTCCCCTCCTTCAACTGTCCTGCAGCAGCACCCACGTCAATGAGCTTGTGAGTTCTGTTGTTCGGACAGTTGTCATTGTATCCAGCCTCATTATCCTAATCTCTTATGCTTTGATTCTTTATAATATCCTTCATATGTCCTCAGCTAAGGGTTCATCCAAGGCCATGAGCACCTGTGGTTCTCACATAGTAACTGTTGGCCTGTTCTATGGATTTGGGCTGCTCACTCATGTTAAACCATCAACTGCTGGGGCTGTGGGTGAAGGGAAATTTTTCTCAGTGTTTTATACTTTTGGGGTGCCAATGCTGAATCCCCTCATTTATAGCTTCAGGAATAAAGATGTCAAACTTGCTCTGATGAGAACCCTGAAGAGAATCACAAACTGAGTGATGAAATAGGACTGTCCCCAATTCTTCATCTTCTTCCCCATTGGTGCTCTTCTTCACCACATTCCTTCTGTTCTTCCTTCCTTCTCTTCATCTTTCATTCTATAGTTTGGGCACGATTTCCATTATAATTTTGTTTGTCTCAGCTTGCAGTATGACTATGTGGGCTGACTCTTGGACTTGAGCCTCATCCTTAGTCCAAAGGTATCTATCTCCAACGTGGTCTTTATTCCCTGTACCAGATGTAGACACTAGGCTGATGTCCATTTCTTTCCAGATGTAACACAGTCTTGTACTTTTTATATGTCTTCTCTGTCCAATGAAATCAGTGAGTTGAATGCTTTCTTACAAGTTCATTTTTTTATTGCTCTTCTGAGATGATTTTGTAGATCCATTTCCTATTTCAATGGTTTCTTTTATATAACCGCACTAAAAGAGATAGAAATAACTAAAATTGTTGACATGGTAAAGTATACATTTCTAAAATTATTCAGTTTATTTTAAAAAATGTTCTTGCTCTAGAATTTTAGCCTCACTTTATTTGACAAAGTTTTCATTCTTATGGCTATTTGAGGATAAATGAGTCTCAGCTCTCTGCCCAGGTTTGTTTGTTTGTTTGTTTACTTGCTTATTTATTTATTTATTTATTTGGTGGTGCTGGGGATTGCACCCAGGGCGTTGTGCATGCTAGGCAAGCATTCTACCAACTGCACTCTCCCATCCCTGCCCAGGTTTCTTAAAATCCTACCAATAATGACAATGTCTTAGTTAAATGATGTTTTCTCATACATAGAACTGAAATTCTCATCAGATAGTTCCTGATTTCTAGATTTTGTCTATCATATTTTTAAAAAATTAGAGGATGACATTCCTCACTATAGTTCACAATATTACCTGTAACATCATTTTTTTTGTTTCACCTCTCATATAAGAATTCTCCTTGGAAAAAGGAGTTCTATTCGCTCCTTTCAAAAAATATGTAACAATAGCTGGGTATTTAATTTGGTAGTAAAAGTATATACATGTACATGATCCTAGGTTCAATCCCTAGCAACAAAATATAAAAAATAAAAAAAAGAAAAAGGAAAACCACCAAGCAACACCAACAAAACCAAAGAAGCAAAACCCACCCCTTGTTTATGCTCACCCTTTTAAAGGTAAGTGCTGCCTAGTTCTGTAGATGAGAAGGTAGTCTTGTGACATAATGAAGACATCAAAGCTGATGATACAGAATACATATTTTGACCCAATTGCACATCTTATGAAGAAGTGAAAGGAAAGAATGGAGAATTATGAAGGAACAGAGAGAACTTCTGGAGACATGTTCAGAACAGGCCTAGAAGTGGGAATTATATAGAAGCAATGTCCTGAACCAAGATACTGAGAGCATAGAGACACTCTGCAAGGCTTGATGCCCAACTAGAAAAATGTGCATCTGCTGCAAAAATCTCATTTTAAAGTGGGATAAAGAGGGTGAACTACAAAGCAACATTACATTTCATTCTTTAATAACAGTAATCACTCCTTAAGGATGCTGAATCTGAAGATTTTAGGTCAAGCTTTTCTGGTGAGATGTGTAATTTTTTCCTCAATAGTATATGTACTTTAACAAATCTATTAGTTGTTACATCATTATTTGGAGATGAATACATATTATTTATCTTAAAGCTATATAAAACTGTGCTTTAAAAATGTTCTTATTGTGTATATTGCACACAAGGTATGCTATCTATTGTTGAACACTACTTAAAATGGGTTCAGAGCAAGTGTTCTGTGTAGATATATCTTAGTTGTGGAACAACAGTCCATTATCACTGTAATTTAAATATTCATATGATGATAGTGAGTTTTAAAAAGTTCTAAAACATTGGTTTATATTAATTAGCTTAGAGGAAAATGATGCCAGTTAGGAACTCGAATTCACTCTGATTAAATGTATTGTTATTAGAGCAGAGTTGAGAATTAATATTATTGTGATTTCATTTTACTGTTATAATTAAATTGAATTTCTCAAGCATAGTCTGAATGCTTAATGTCTACTTCTACTCTTCTGTTTATATTCATTATACTGCATGTTTAGACAGTTCTTAAAACTGCAACTTTTTCTAAGCACCTACTTGAATATAAACATAAAATGTTTTTTAAAGATAGGGAATATATATATATATATATATATATATATATATATATATATATATTTCTTATCTTGTTACCATAGTTTCTCTATAAACATAATCTGAATTGAAAGGACATGATTTTTCCAAATTCTATCCATTTGCCAGCAAATGCCATCATCATTTCATTCTTCTTTGTGACTGTATCAAGCTCCATTGTGTATATATACCACATTTTCTTTATACATTTCTCTGTGGACAGGTATACCCGCTGGTTTTTGTGAATTATACTGCTGTAAAGAAAGTGCCTGTATCCTCACGTTATGCTGATTGTAGGTTTTTTTGGATATAGAACAAAGAGTAGGATATCTGGGTCATGTTGTAATTTCATTTCTAGTCTTTTGAGAAATCTTAATGCTGCTTTCCAGAGTGATTGTACTAATTTGAAGTCCTACTAACATTATGAGTGTACATTTCTCCCTATATCCTAAAATCAGCATATTATAATGATACATACATACTGATGTTTATAGTAGCACAATCCATAACAGCCAAGTTATGGACCAGCTTGGATGCCCATCAGTAGATGAATGGAGATGAATGGTTAAAGCAAATATGGCATATATACATAATGGAGTTCTACTCAACCAATAAGAAAAATGAAATTATGTCATTTGGTGGTAAATGGATGGAACTGGAGACCATCATACTAAGTGAAATAGGCCAGACTTGGGAAGCCAAGGTTCAAATGTTTTCCCCGTATATGGGAAGCTAAAGAGAATTAAGACATCAAAAGGGGATCTCATGAAAATATAAGGAAGAGCAGTAGAGTAGAAGCAGGGAATTGAGGGTGAAGAAAGAACTGGAAAATATATTTGACCGAATTGTGAAATGTACAAGTATGAAGAAGTCACAATTCAGTCCGATTTTTTATGTAACTGTAATGCACCAATTAAAAATAAACAAGCAAGCAAACCAATAAATAAGTGGAATATCAATTGAGTAGAGGAAGCGGGTCAGGGGAAGTGAGGAGGAAAGGGATGGGGATAGAACCAGGAGTTGAAATAGATAAAACTACATCATAAGCACTTATGATAAAATCCTGCAATTATGCAATGCACTAAAATAATTATTAAAAGTACACTAGTATAAAAAATAGAAAACAGATACTAGTACACAACTCTTTAGAATGATTAAAATTTGAAAAACTGACAATTCCAAATTTTGACAGGATATATGATAATAAGTACTCTCATTTATTTCTGATGATAGCTAATAGGAATGCAAAATGGTGCATTCACTTTGGAGGAGACTCCAGCAATTTCTTATAAAGTTAAACAGTATTATTGTACGATCCATCTTCTTCAGGATATTAACTTAATTGATTTGAAAATATCCTTCTACACAGAAACCTGATGTGAATGTTTATAATAACTTTATGTTTGCCCCAAACTAAAAGTATCAAAGATGTTCTTCAAATGGAAATAGAGAAACAAATTGCAGAATGTCCTTACAAGGGAATTGAAACAAATGATCTCCCTGAATTCCCAAAAGGTATACAGGTGTTTTAATTGCACATTGCTAACTGAAAAAGCCAGTCTGAAAAAGCTAGATGCCAGGCACAAATTATATGGCCCGGTAGGAACAAAAAAAATCTGTAAAAACATTGAAATATGAATGGTTGCTAGGGCTTTGGAGGGAACAGGAAGGGAAAAATAGAGAAACATGGATTTTTTATGTCAGAATTCTTCTGAATGATACTGTCATGGTGGCTGCACAACACAATGCATTTTTCCAAAACTGTATAACTTCATAGCACAAAGAGTGAACATGAATATATGAAATTCAAAATTCAAGGCATCTCAAAAAGAAATGAAGATTATGAAAAGAGAATCTAATTGTATTACAAATTCATGAAACAACTTCACTGAGGACAGTAGGGGAATAGACGCTGACTTAAATAATGCGGAAAATGAATGGAGTATGTAAAGCTAAAGGAAAAAGTCACTTTATACAAGTTGAGTGAGGAGTATAACAAAAATTGAGTATCACTTTAGCAAGTTCCTATGAATTATACAAGCCTATTGGTAATGAAATTGTTCTTGTTGAGCACAGGTTAGCAATTCTGAGACAGCTGTACCTGTATAGTGGAAGTGAACAGCTACATAAATAGATGATGAAGTGGGAGCCAATTTTAACTCTTGGAGTTGGAATTTAAAGATACCCAAGAAGAAGGGCTAGAATGATCTATGTGATAACAGATTACTATCGAAGACATTAGTAAAACTCTAATTTATCTTAATATACAGATAGTTTCATATGGAAACATTTATAGGTATGTGTTTATGCATGAGTTAGTATGCCAGTATTTTTTTCATTCTTTCAACTAAGGGACCCTAAAAGAAATGAAGCCCTGATAACAATGAGCACACATAGAAATCAGCTCGTTGTATTTATTTATTTTTTAAAAAATATATATATTTTTAGTTGTAGATAGACACAATACCTCCCTTTTATTTATTTTTATGTGGTGCTGAGGACTGAACCCAGTGCCCCACACATGCCAGGCAAGTGCTCTGCCACTGAGCCACAACCCCAGCACCAGCTTTTTTTTTTCCTAATAACATCATTATTCAGTAAAAGCAATCAGGCTTTTTATAGAAATGGATGATTATAGGATGGAGATTCAGCCTCTTATAATGTCAGAAAGTAAAGAGGTGCTCAAAACTACAAGGAGTTTTGGCGTATAGCTCACTACTAAGGTATTTGCCAACACGTGAAGTCTTGGATTCTATTCCCACCAAAGTAAAACAAAATAAAGCCCTATACAACAACTTCCAACACACAGACACACACACGCACACACACACACACACTCACACACACTCAGTGGGGGGTGGGGCATCCTAAAGAGGCACAGGAACAAACTAAAAGAGCTCCAAACAGTCAAAGTGTTGCTGGAGTCCTAGGTCAGAGGGGTAATAAAATTGGGAAGTCCTACACTTTGGAAGATTCTTTATGGATGAAGTTGAGTGAGGAGTATCACAAAAATTGAGTATCACTTTAGCAAGTTCCTATGAATTATAAGCATTTCAAGATAAAAAGTTAAAAATTTGATGCCCTGTTACATGCACAAGCACATGTCCATATATACAGGAAACTCTAATGTTTTCTTAAAATGGTAGCCCATGAATAGTGATTTTTGCACCTATTTGATTTTAAACTATTGACAAAAATATATTGAGTTAGAACTTTCTAAAATAATTAAATTGTCATGAAAAAAATATTCTTATTTTGGATAATATTATTATTAAAATACCTATGATCAATGAGTACTTTTTTCCTATAAAATATACACACTTTATTACTGATTATTTAAGGGACTAAATTTTTTTAAATGAGCATAACAAATAAACTTAGCTAAATTATACATAAAGATTTAGTAAAACTATTATACCCCCTAGATTCATGATTAGTGAAAAATTTAATGATTTTAATTATATTTACATCGTCATAAATAACAGCAGAGGCTCCTTTACTGTGTGCCCTTGGGATTCAAGAGCCCTTGAGGGGAGGATCATGTCTACTGTCGTAAACTAGTATGTAAACCCAAACACCAATGTTTCTTTTCTTCCTCATTTATCACCATGGGGTGATCTCATCCTAAGGGACCACACATTCCTGAATTTCTAATCAGGCCCCAAAGAACTATAAGTCCTTATCAAATGCAATATGTTCTGTGTTGTGTTGGCTCTGATGTCAAGCCCATGGCTTTTCTTTATACCTTTCAGAAAATTTTTAACTAGAAGTTTCATCTACATTTCAGAATGAGTCTTGGAACACTCAGATTGTGAAATCTGTGTTCTGATACCTTTTTCAGTAAGGAGGAAGAATCTTGCAAAGCAAGTGATCAGCTCAGATACCTGGAAGCCAGTTCCTGCTCCAGGTCAGTAGAGGTGAAATATGTATAAAGGGTGATCTCTTGAGTTCTTTAAGTGGAAGGAGGGTGAGTTCATCTGATCTCTATCTCTCACTCTCCATGTGAGTAAAGAATGAGTAGAATTATTACACTGAATAACAAAAAATTTAGCAGCATGGAGCCCTGGATCTACTGCTTGCATTTTTCTCATCTAGATCTTGCTGTGTTGGCTTCTCTCTCGGTTTTGTAGTAGGACAGATACAGCAGCAGTTTCAGGAGTATAACAGGAATACAACAACATAAAGCCCTTTACAAATATTGCTGGGTGCCATACATACAGAGTTTAATGTTGTAAGAACACAGTTGGGCAAATTTTTCAAACTTAACTAATATAATCAGCACTCATAAATATTATGATTCTGCTTTATCTCCTCATATTTGATCTTTGAAAACACATTTGTCATCTTTTTTTCTGGCCTCTGTGTAGCCAAGATGCAGTAGAAAAATATGTGTACCAACACTGAGGTATATATCATTCTAAATCTTAAGCTGCCAAGGATCTTCTCCATACCTATTATCAATTGTTGACTTTATGGATTCTTGTAGTATGGTATATGGGATCTCTACAGACTAGGGGATACTCCTTTCTAGGAAGAATAATATTGATATATTCTCTTCCCTAAAATAATTCTTCCCTTAGTTAGCACAGGAGAACTGAGGTGTCTAGTAGAGTAATGGAAATATGATCAGGGGCAAGGAATTGAAGGAACAGATGAAGTAGAGGGAGTTTGGAGAGAGATATCCCCACTACGTAGCTCATCGGCAGGTGGGTTTGCGTCACAGCGGTTCCACCTCTCTACTACTCAGGACAGGAGCAATTATTTTTTCACTTTCAGTAAATACAGAAAAAAGAGAGAGTGATTGAAATGTTGAAAAGGAGGGTTCATTCAGATGACATGAAGCAAGGGATAATTTACAGGAAATCTGCCAGTACCCTCCCCATCAATGACAAAAGCAGATACATGGGTCCTCTATTAATGAAGATTTGTTCTGTTCTCCCAGACTCTCAACAAAGAGAATGCTGACCGGAAATGACTCCCTGGTGACTGAGTTTGTTCTGGCTGGATTAACAGATCTTCAGGAGCTTCAGCTTCCCCTCTTTCACCTGTTCCTAATGATCTACATTGTCACCATCCTGGGCAACTTTGGCTTGCTCACACTTATTGGTCTCAACTCTCACTTGCACACCCCTATGTACTACTTCCTCTTCAACCTGTCCTTCATTGATCTCTGTTACTCTTCTGTTTTCAGCCCCAAAATGTTGATGAACTTTGTCTCCAAGAGGAATGCCATCTCCTATGTGGGGTGCATGACTCAGCTGTTCTTCTTTCTCTTTTTTGTCATCTCCGAGTGCTACATGTTGACCTCAATGGCCTATGATCGTTATGTGGCCATCTGTAACCCATTGCTGTATAGGGTCACCATGTCCCAGCAGGTCTGTTCTGCATTGTCTCTTGCTGCCTATGTGATGGGATTTGTTGGAGCCACTGCCCACACGGGCTGCATGCTTAGACTGACCTTCTGCAATGCCAGTGTCATCAACCATTACTTGTGTGACATACTCCCCCTTCTCCAACTTTCTTGCACCAGCACCTATGTCAATGAAGTAGTTGTTCTTGTTGTGGTGGGCATTAATATCACAGTCCCCAGCTTTACCATATTGACTTCTTACATTTTCATTCTTACCAGCATTCTTCACATCAAATCCACTCATGGAAGATCAAAAGCCTTCAGTACCTGCAGCTCTCACATCATTGCTATTTCTCTCTTTTTTGGATCAGCTGCATTCATGTATCTTAAATATTCTTCTCCTGGATCTATGGATCAGGGAAAAATTTCTTCTGTTTTCTATACTAATGTGGGTCCCATGCTCAACCCTTTGATCTACAGTTTGAGGAACAAGGATGTCAAAGTTGCACTTAGGGAAGTCATGACTAAATTAAAAAGAGAGACAAATTTTAAATAGAAGAACTAATTGTATAGAAAAATTGAAGGATCTTAAAACTTCTACTGGTGTTTTTCATGAAGAGATTTTGCTCATGTGATTTCTGCAGATAGTGTTTTTTGTGGCTAGTACTGTTGTTTTGACATTCCTCTTAAAAATCTCATTGTTTTGTTTCTCTCTCTCAAACAGTTTTAGCAATTTTTAAAAAATAATTAATTGTAAGGAGCCATCCGTGGGCTGTGTGTGGACTACATCCGCATTGCAGCCTAGTGAATAGGAGAATCTGGTATTTGGGAACTTCCAGTGGAAATTTCCTCTGGATAAGACCACCCAGACACATTGTGAGTTCTATTGAAGCTCTGCCTGGTCCCACACAGCATTGGAGATGGGATGACTTGCTACAACCACCTAGCCACACAGCCTATCAGAGATGGGTGTGACCTGCCAAGATGTCAATCAACCTGCTGACTGCAAGACACCATGAAGCAAGATTCCATATCTGAATCCTTATATCCTTATATCTGCCTTAAATAAACCCTGGAGCCATTTTCTAATTGTCTAGCTCCAGCTCCTGTGTGGGCTCAATATTTCAGGTATTTCATCCTTTAAAACTATGTTTTCTGACTCTGTGTCTTTGTTCTTCACTATTGTTCTAGATTTTAATTTCATAGGTGGCTTACATCCTCCTTAGCAGGAAGAAGAACCCCCTAATGATGCACTTGATGCCTTCCCGTAATTAATAACACATTTGCAAAGCAATATACACCCTGGTGTTTTTCATTAGGATTAAATACAGACACCATTATTTCTTCCCTTCCTGGATTATTTCCAGGGCTCTTCTTAATATGAAAATGTATAGAAAATTTCATAAGTTACAAAAGTTTAAAATTATGGTGTTCTCACCTAAATATAGAAATATGACAAATGACATATAGAAATGACAAATATTATTTGGGATAAGGTTTCAGGGGTGGAGTCTTGCTTTGTGGTGTCTTGCAGTCAGCAGATTGATTGACATCTTGGCAGGACACATCCATCTCTGAAAGGCTGTGTGGCTGGGTGGTTGTAGCAAGTCATCCCATCTCCAAAGCTGTATGGGAACCAGGCAGAACTTGAATAGAACTCAGAATACATCTGGGAGGTCTTATGCAGAGGAAATTTCCACTGGAAGTTCCCAAATACCAGATTCTCCTATTCACTAGGCTGCAATGCAGATTAGTCCACACACAGCCCACGGATGGCTCTCAGCAATTAATTATTTTTAAAAATTGTTAAAAGTGCTTGAAGAATTTTCATTGTTATCAATATTGTGATAGGCATGAGGATATGGTGAAAAGTCTTCATTTTTCATCTCCGTAAAGCTTGATACAATAAGATAAAATAGAAGGAATTTTTGGATTTCCTTTCCTCATTATTCTTGCTTTTTGTTACCCTTGTGAATGAAATGGCAAAACTTGTATCACATGACACTCTTTTGTGAGAACCTATATCATTCATTTATTGTGGAAGGGTGTATATACACCTACACTTTTATTACTGACAAAGGCAGCATTATCAGAAGATGATTAGAGACATGATATGTGTGTATACCAGATTTCCAGTAAGGGGTATGGTATTTCATATTATTTATCCTGCATCCATTACAATCTAAAATGGCTTCTGACATTTTCATAAGAAGCATACCATTCTCATAATAATTCTTTTTTTTTTTTTGATCACTAACACAAATGTACTGTACATTAAGTTAATAGAACTATGTTAGCCAGTGTTTTACTTATCCAATGAGGGTCATTAGGAAAAATAAATATATGTTAGTATAAATAAACTATATTCTTATTAACAATTTGTGAGCTTACTTAAACTTTGTACATGAATAAGACATAAAACACCTTTAACATAAGGGCTGTTTCATATCATTTCTGTATTCCTCTAACACTTTTGTCATCTTCATATTTAGATTGTTACTATACACATGTTAAGAAATGTTCCTTGGAAGAGTGTTGTTTGGTTAACAAAAATCATAAATTTACAATTATTATTAATGACTATAAAATGTAATAAACAATAGCAACAAAAATAAATCATAGAAATTTTGCATTTTAATTATCTTTTTGGTGGTGAAATGTCAGCTTTATAAAATCCTCCTTAGCTCCTGTCAAGAGAAACAGCGGTGAGGAACATAGGTGGCTGAGAAATCTGTAGCTAATACTCCTTTGGGATAAATAAGCAGAGGCCGTGCTTATTCTGAGAAGACTCACACAATGGTCCAGCAAGGTGAGTGGGAAGTGCCTGGGCTGGCTGATTTCTGCCTAACACAGGTCTCTTTTGATAGGAATCTTTGCTTGCAGACTTCCTATCATCCTCACCATGACCTTTTAGTACTGTATTGCAGTATGATCTTTTCTACCCAATCCTTCCATTTCTTTGTCCTTTCTAAGGTGACACTTTCACCCTGGTCTGAGGTGCTCATCAATAGGTTCTGTTCTCTTCCATTTTATCCTTCACAGGTGTTTACCATAATAAATACCTCACATGTCTTATTTCTTGGCATCTTCTTCCAAGGGGATGTTCCTGCTCTCTATATGAGAGAATGCTATGTTATTTAAGGCCTCAGAACTAGAGTCCAGTTTTTAAACTCATTGCACATCTTCTGAAGAAATAGAAGGAAAATGGAAAATTGTGAAAGACCAGAGATAACTTCTAGAGAGTTGCTTCAGAATGAGCCAAAAAGCAGAGGTTGTATGAAAATGATGTCCTGAGCCAAGATGCCAATACCAGAGAGATGATCGACAAGACTTTGATGTTCAACTAGAAAAATGTACAGGTACCTACAGAAGTCTGCTTTTTAAAGTGTTTAAAGTGGGTTAAGAAGGGTAAGGTGTGAAGGAACATTTCATCTTGATCTTTTAATGATAATGATTATTTTTCTGGGATAGGAGTTTAGGTCAAGCCTGTTTTGGTGAGACCTGTCAATATTTCCATTGTACTGAAAGTCTTTTGGATATTATGCTAACATTCGGAGTAACTAAAATAGTTATTCATAATAAAAATAATAGAAATCTTTCCTCTATAAAATTTTAAGATTTCTTATGTTGAAAGAAGATAAATTGAAGATAAAATGAATAAATTTCTTGAATCAGTTTAGAGCAGATGCTCCTCAGTGACTATATCCTTGTCACGGTAAATGGTTCATTTTCGCTGTAATTTTTATATTTATATGAAGATATTATAATTTTTGAAAAATTCTAAAATCCTTGTTATAAAAGAATGCCCATTAAAGAAAATGAGGTCTCTTTTAAGAACTTCAGTATGATTAAAATTATTGCAATGAGAGCAGAGTTTGTTATTTATATTTATTATAATAATTTCACTATTTTAATTTAAAAAATACTCTGCAAACAGATTCTGAATGCTTAGTATCCAATTCTACTTTTTATCTACATTCATAACAATGATTTGTGAAACAAAAAGCTTATTAGTAACGACTTTTTATGTTTTTATAGACAGAATGAAATGTACACCATCCATGTCTATAAGCCCTGGGCAGCTGGTCTGAGCACTATATTGTATTCTGAAGCATAGCATGGTAGACAATGAACCAACAAATAACCTGACTCAGTTCTGTCAAGTTTGTAGCCCCAAATGGGGCTCTTAGGAAGTCGAGAGTGAGTAGGTCTAATGTGACAGTGCATCATGTCTTTAGTAGGTGTAAGAACAATGAGATAAAATGGCATCCTTGCTCCATTCTCGTAGCCAAAGTGGTGCTACAACAGTCATAGGCCGAGGAGACAGAGCCTACAGTTGGCAAGAGGCCTTTGGGCTGCTGTTGGAGTTTATGATTCAGGTGTCCAAGGAGCACAGTGCTAAACCTCAGGACCTGTCCTGCATGGTAGCTTGAGGCCAGGAGGCGAATCCATGACAATCACTTCTTCAGAAAGAAGCCCAAACTTCCATATCTCAAGGGCACATAACTTCTGCCCATTTCTAGCTATTATTAGCTGACAGAGGTCTAATGGCATCTAATATAGTTGCAAAATGTTTACTATAACTATCCACAAATCTTCTACTAATTAGAGACCTTTAGTTATTTTGAAATACTTGGAAAAAAGTGAAGGTGATTCTAAATATTTGTTCAAAGTTAAATAAGTCAGTGAAAGAAGAACTCTTACATTATTTAAATATAATTCAATTTCAAATTTTCAAATGGTCTTAAAAATTATTTAGCCAGGTGAGGTGGCACATAACTTGTAACCAGTAATCCAAGCCACATGGTAGACTGAGGCAGAAGAACTGAAAGTTCAAGGCTAGCCTAAACAACTTAGTCAGACCCATCTCAAAATAAAAAGTAAAAGGGGCTGGGGATGTTGCTTAGTGGTATAGCACCAGGGTTCAATGCTCAGGATTGCAAAAAGAGAAAAAAGAATTTAATGGAAAGATTTAACACTCAGACGTGTTTTTAGATATGTTATGGTTTAGATATGAGGCATTCTCTAAGAGCTCATGTGTAAGACAGTACAAGAATATTCAGAGGTGAAATGATTAGATCACAAAAGGTATAATTTAATGAATGGATTAAACGACTGAAATGGATTTGCTGTGTTAACTGTAGGCAAGTAGGATGTGCCAAGGGGAAATAGGTCACTGGGAGCATGCTGATGGAGCTTATATTTTGTCCCTGGTGAGCAGAGCTCTCTGTCTGCTTCTCGGTTGCCATGTCTTGAGCTTCTTTCCTCTGCCACGTCCTTTTGACGTGATGTTCTGCCTCACCTCAGGTCCAAAGCAATGGAGTGGGCCACACATGGACTGAGACCTATGAAATTGTGAGCCAAAATAAAGTTTTCCTCTTCTATGTTCTAAAAGTATGTTTTTCTTTCCTGCACCTTCATGAAAATGGAGCATAATATCAAGCTTTTAAAGTTAAACTCCCACTGACTTTGAGAAACTGAACATATTGGGTTTGAAAAGAGGAATGAACAAAGATATTGTGGCACATCTCAGTGAGAAGGATGACCACTGGATGTACTTCATTATAATTGAATCAGTCTGATGTAACCATTATGCAAATGGAAGAAAGGAAGGAATAAATTTTTCAATACAAGGAGAAGCTTAGAATCTCTACATTCATTCAATGTTTGTCCATAGGTACCCTAAAGGTATTAAAATCTAAAGAATGACCTTCATCTTAAGCTCTAATTACAGCCTGATTTAAAACTCTTCTCACAATGTGATTTTCTAAAATGTGTACTTGGAGCATTTCATATTCTTGCATCTCCTAAATAAGATTTCTTAGCATTTCCATAGAAAATACACATTTTAATGAATCACCAAGGTCCTCTTCAATGTTGTTACTGAAGGAACGTCTGCCATGTGGAATGTTTCAAGTTTCCCCCAAGGAATTTTTGTTCCCTCAGTTATTTTGGGTAGTCTGAGAATAATAATGGAGACTCATTTTTCAGCAATAGTTGGGTTTTATATCATCTTTAGAAAAATATAAAGTGTAATTTATAAATGTAAAATAATCAGGGGAGCTCCAATTTTCCCCCCTTGCTTTTGGTGTTTCTTAGTTTACTTCCTCACTGAGCGTACCATCCATGACTTAATTGGAAATGACCCACAACACTTTTCATGTTCTAATCTTTCTCCTGAGCTTCATTTAGCCATATATATATATATATATATATATATATATATATATATATATATCCTCCTCCATACTTGTACTAGGATGCCATTTGTTCAAAACTGAATGTGTAATTATAGCAATATTTCCTATCTTTGTGAGTTCTCTCGGTATTAAGACTCTAATTTACCCAAACACCTAGAGCAATATGTTGGGAAATTTTATTGTCTATGTCAATCCTCTTTGTGAGACGTCCTGCTGAATCTTCTCTTACAATGTCTCCTGTTTGTTTCTTGGAATTACAATAGTACTCTAAATTACGCCCCGACTTCCTTAACAAGATTGCTAAAGTGCAAGAAATAAAATTAAGAATTAATAAATGGGATGTGTGGGGCTCTCTCTTGTCCAGTGAGGCAGTCCATGAAACAGGGTAGAGGAGAGTGTGGCTGCAGAGTCACTCACTATTCAAGACCTACAGAGACCACACAGGGAGCAGGTCTGATTTTATTGCAGTTACCATATATATATATATATATATATATATATATATATATATATATATACTCAGGCAGTAGTTACGCAGATTACAGGCAGCCACAAATACAATTTCTTGCTAACTGTTCTTGAAGTAACCAATCGAGGAGTGGGCCATGGAGGAAGCACTGGGACTGAACACATGGCCTCATGCCCAGGGCTATGCCTACAGGGTAAGTGGCCTGTAGCTCACATGCCTAGCTTGAGGGGAGTGGCCTGCCCCTCAGATGTCCTTAACATGCCATGTATGCAGTACTCCATTTACTTGTCCCCATAGGGATGGACTCAAACTAAAAAATTTCTTCTCAGAAAATAAATCACTGAGGTGAACGGAGAGCCCACATTTGGGGAGAAAATTTTTGCCATGTGCACATCAGATAGAGCAGTAATCTCCAGGATATATGAAGAACTCAAAAAACTTAACACCAAAAAAAAAAAACAAACAATCCAATCAACACATGGGCTAAGGAGCTAAACAGGCACTTCTCAGAAGATATACATTCAATTAACAAATATATGAAAAAATATCCAACATTTCTAGTAATTATACAAATGCAAATCAAAACTACTCTTAAGACTTTCATCTCATGCCAGTCAGAATGGCAATTACTTGAAATATAGACAACAATAAGTGTTGATGAGGATATGGGGGAAAAGTTACACTCCTGGTGGATATGGAATTGGTGCAACCACTCTGGAAAGCAGTATGGAGATTCCTTAGAAAACTTGGAATGAAGCTATCCCACTCCTTGGTTTATACCCAAAGGGCTTAAAATCAGCATACTATCGTAATGTAGCCACATCAATGTTTATAGCAGCTCAATTCACAACAGCTAAACTGTGGAAACAACCTAGATGCTCTTCAGTAGATGAATGGATAAAGAAACTGGTATATATACACAATGGAATATTACTCAAGATTAAAAGAGAATGAAATCATGGCATTTGCAGGTAAGTGGATGGAGTTGAAGAATATCATGCTAAGTGAAGTAAGCCAATCCCCCAAAACCAAAGGCTGAATGTTCTTTCTGATAATTGGATACTGATCCATAATGGGGGGCGAGGGTATTCACCAGAAAAATTAAGTAACTTTGATTGGGCAATGGGTGGGGGGGTGGGGGCAGGAACAATGGTGGATTGAGATGGATATCATTACCCTATATACATGTATGACTGCACATATGGTTTGATACTACATCATGAGCAACCAGAGAAATGAAAAGTTGTATTGCAATTGTGAACAATGAATCAAATTAATTCTGCTGTCATACAGACCTAATTAAAATTAATTAATTAATTAATTAATAAAAACACAAAGGGTTGTATGATGCCTTTTGTTTTTATTTTTGCTTCCTTAATGCTGGAGATTGAACCAGCAATAATCTACCACTGAACCACATCTCCTGCCCACCTTTATTTTTTATTTTGAGACAGTCTCATAAGTTGAGTTTGAGAACTTCCTCAGCCTTCTGAGTCACTGGCATTATGGGCATGTGACACCTTGCCTGGCTTCTTTCTTTTCTCCTCCTCTTCCTCCTTCTCCTTTCTTCTCTTCTTCTTTGTAAATCATCCATTGACTGCTATAATGGCCTCTGCAGCTTATCTAACCTTCGTCTCTCTAATACTAGTCATTCCTACAGGTGCCACCACATTAATCCTTATAAGTCAGGGCTGTGGTTACTTATGTTCTTTGCCAAAAATAAATAAATAAAGACCTAAGTGGCCTCCCGTAGGGAATAATCCTTCATTTGGTTATGCAGGAGCTTCCTACACTACACTGATCCAGGTTCTGATCTGAGACTATGCTGCAGTACTGTAAGAGAGATGTTGGGAGCTCAAGGAGAGGCTGTGCAAGTCATCAGGGTGACATTCAGGGAGCTGGAGACTGCAGTCTTTTACTGAACTCAGTAACTTGGATCCAGAGTGCCCCTAGATGACTTTTGTGAGTCCAACACTGGTCTTTATGTAAACATCTTACTGATATTTTCTTCTGCCCTGCATTCTAATCTAAAACTAAAAGCATTGGCTCTGTATAACCCTTTGCCAATGGGAAAAATATCTGTGTTGTATCCAGTTCAAGTTCCAAGAATAATAAAGAGATCTTCATTAATTCTTTCTTTAATTCTACACATAGAGCATTTACTGATGTGCCAGGTATTGTTCTAGGTGATATAGAAATAGCACTGAAGTAAATAGACAAAATCCCTGCCATTCGGGAGATTAGACTCTAACATATATAGGTGCATGTATTGGGGGAAGACTCAACAAGTAAAAAAATGAATGTATGGTGTTTCATCTAGTGATAGGTGAAGGGAAAATTCTATTTGGATATGGAAAAGTTTTTTTGTATTTCTTTTCTAGGGATGTGTCCTGTTTGGTGGGGAATCAAAATATATGCAAAATGGTATCCTACCAATGAGTTATTGTTTGGTAGATAATTTCTTTTAGTTCTGAAAACTAATCTGTAGAGAAAACACTGGAGAAACACTGGTCTTCTGATTTTCAATCAGGTCCCTAGGATTTCCAAACTCACAAAAACCCCTTGGGATACTTTGGCATCAGTAGATGATGCTATTTACCTAACCTCATAGGATAAAGAAGACATTAGGTAAAGCCACCATCAGAAATCATGATCTGTACCTTAGGGTGTTTCAGAGTTTGGGGTATGGAGTTTTGTGCTCTGGCTCTCTCTATTCATAATTTATAACAAACAAAAGCAATACCAAAAAAATGTGTATTTTCTGGTTTGTAAATTCATCAGAGCTACCTGCCATTCATAAGAATGGAGCAGAAGTGTTATCAAGAGGCTCTCCTGAAGACCTGACACAGAGGGTTGAGATCTGAATTGTACCCATCATGCTATTCTTCTAGACCTCATCTCTGGAAGCTGGTGAATGTTTGAAAAGTCTCATCTCCTCTCTGCTGAGCCCACCACTGACTTTGAGGTAGAGGTGGGAGGTGGATTATAAAGGCAGAAGTTTAGCTGAGATGAAGTAGTCATTGCCTTCTTGACCATTTTCCCTTCAGAAACTGCCTTAAAAAACTTTACAGATTCTCTAAAACTTATAAAATGGAGAAAAGACAGAGAAGGATGAAGGAAGGATTTAATTCATCTTCTATTCTGGATCTCCATCTCACTGTGTTGGGGCTGGGTGGAGAGAGCTGGCTTCTCCTTTTAATATTACTATTTCTCCTTTTCTCACAGACTCAGTCCAGGAAGGAATGGCCTCAGGCAATGGCTCCTCAGTGACCCAGTTTATCCTGCTGGGTTTAACACAGCAGCCAGAGCTCCAGCTGCCTCTCTGCCTCCTCTTCTTAGGAACCTACTTGGTCTCTGTAGTGGGGAACCTGGGCTTGATTGTTCTGATTGTTCTGAATCCTCACCTGCACACTTCCATGTACTACTTCCTCTTCAACCTTTCCTTCATTGATCTCTGCTACTCATCCGTCTTTACCCCCCGAATGCTGATGAGCTTTATAAATCAGAACATCATCTCTTATGCAGAGTGCATGGCTCAGCTCTTTTTCTTTGCTTTTTTTTTTTTTTTTTGTAATTGATGAGTGCTGTATTTTGACATCAATAGCCTATGATCAATATGTGGCCATTTGTAAGCCCCTGCTTTACAGGATCACCATGTCCCATCAGGTCTGTCTCTTGCCGATGGTGGGTGTGTATGTCATGGGGCTTATGGGTGCCATGGCCCACACTGTATGCATGATGAGACTCAGTTTCTGTGACAGCAACATCATCAATCACTACATGTGTGACATACCTCCTCTCCTGAAGCTCTCCTGCACAAGCACCTCCATCAATGAGCTGGTGGTTTTCATTGTGGTGGGTGTCAATGTTCTAGGGCCTAGCATTATCATCTTCATTTCTTACACCTTGATCCTGTCCAACATTTCCGGCATCCATTCCACAGAGGGTAGGTCCAAAGCATTCAGCACCTGCAGCTGTCATATTATTGCTGTTTCTCTTTTCTTTGGAGCATCAGCATTCATGTACCTTACACCATCTCCTACTGGGTCTCTGGATCAAGATAAAGTCTCCACAGTTTTTTATACCTTTGTGGGACCCATAATGAACCCTTTCATCTACAGTTTGAGGAACAAAGATGTCCATATTGCACTGAGAAAGACTTTGAAGAAAAGGATGCTTTCCTAAACAGAAACTGTGTTTGGTATAGATGCCAGATCTTCATTAGGGCAAATGAGATATGAATCATGGAGTGAATAATAGGAAATGGAAATAAAATGTAAATAATGTAATAATATAGATAATTGTTAACTACACAAATCAGTTCATTGGCTAAGGCAACATAAGGAAAAGAATGGTCAGTTTCTTCATTCTTTCTTTGAGAAGGGAGAGTAAGTCTGTCTTACATTCTCTAGGGTATTCTCAGAAACTATAAAGTGTTAAGTAGAATAAGGTTTCATGATAATAAATTAAGAAATGATAAGATGATGAGATCTGACTAGGACACATCTGGAATTCTTGACAATTGTGTCATGGAAATATTTGACTTTTGTGGACTTGGAGGCAGTCATTTATTCTTTCACTTTGGGTAATTAAGTGGCTTTTATTTTGGAGATTCCTTTGTTTCCACAATTGAGGGAATACTTGGGGGGTGCTCTTTTCAGGACATTTTCTCTTTTTGCTTCATTCTGAGAGGAATTAGGTAAGGGGAAGTCAAAGATGTTCTTGTGATCTTAGTTCCTAAATCACCATTTAGAGCCACCAGGATAAAGGGACTTCCATTGTGTTTGACCTCATGGAGTCCAAGAGAGGATTGTGTGTAGGAGGACATGCTATTTCTTCACTGGGAAGAAGTTTACTGCAAATGTTTATCAATAATCAGCTGCTTCGTGGATTTCACTATAAATCACTCAGGGAATCATTAACCTATTTCCAGGGTGGGTGTAAAATGAACATAGGCCTTCAAAATAGAGGAGGAAGAAGAAAGCTAAATCTTTTGTGTGGTTAATATCACAAGGAATTTTATTGTTCACCCATTCCTTTCCCTTACGAGATCCTAACACGTCAACCTCCTTTCCTAATTCTTTTCCCACATAATGTGTACATCTCCTAACACCTCTCTCCCTGTTCCTTTCTGTTTCTCCCAACTTCCTTTCTGTTCCTTCTTCTCAGATATCACTGTCTGTCAGTTATTGTACCATCTGTTCCTTCTGCCTGGAATGTCCCTGAGGCTCTTGTCACTGAGATCTCAGTTCACATGTGACCTCCTTAGTAGAGTCCATATTGATCACCTATTAAAATAGGTATACAGTTATTCTCTTCCCTTCTGAAGTAAGTACACAGTTATTCTCTCAAATGGTAAGATTGTGAGATTTTAACTAGGACACTTCTAGATCTTACCATTGAGATATTTTTGACTTTTCCTTGAATAATATTTACAGTCTTTATTCATTAGCAGTGAGATCTTTCCTATTAACATTTCACTCTCTTTTGTCTTCTGAGTTTACATGATATAACTGTAGCTTATTTAATAATTGGCAAACGTAAACTGAGCTTCTATTCTATTTTAGACATCAAAATATCAAGAATTTGTTGTTAGTGAGAAAATATAGTGGTGAAGAAGACAGAAAATTGTGTGTGGGGGGGGTGGGGAGGTGAGGGGGTGTGCATGAATATATCAGAAAAAACTATAGAAAGTTTTCAGTTAAGCTGATAATAAAGAGAATAACTGTGTATTTACTTTAATGGGTGGGGTCAGGATGGGCTCTACTAAGGAAGTAGCATGGGAGCTGAGATCTCAGGGACAAAAGGAAGACAGCCACATGGACATTCCAGGAAGAGGGAAGAGTTGATATAAAATCAAAGCGGCACTGACATCTAAGTATGAGCAATAGGAAAGAGGTTGGTGTGTCAGGGGTGTAATGGGAGAGGGGTAAACAATAGGATATATATGTATTATGTGGGCAAAGAATTAGGAGAGGAGGTTGAAGTATTAGCATCTCATAAGGGAAGAGTGGGTGTTTTGAAAGCACAAAAAATCCATGTGATATTAACCACACAAAAGATTTAGCTTTCTCTTCCTCCTCTATTTGGAAGGCCTGTTTTTGTTCATTTTATAACCACCCTGAAAATAAGTTAACAGTTCTGTCAGTGATTTGTAGTGAAATCCATGAAATAATATAGTCTAACATCAAACTCTCATGTCCTGCAGGAGAAATAATGGTTTCTTTTGCTAATTTTCTACACATACCAGAAGACGCATCAGAAGCTACAGCATCTCAACTGAAACAAGAATAGAAGGTGAAGCTCCCCTGATTTGGGGCTTTCATCCTCAGTACAAATGGCCCAACATGGAAAGAACACTGGAATGGGTACTACAGGATCTGCTCTTGGTTCCAGATTCCGCAAGTGTTGTGCTCTCTGTTCTCTCAGTTTTACTTTCTTCATGGCTAATATTAAAAGTGCTGTGGTGAGATTAAATAAAATGTTACATCATTACAAAGTGCTTAGTGTTCTAAAAATTATACTGAAGTGATTCTAAGAAGCACCTGTCTTTTCACATAACTTACCCAAAATCAATATTGTACCTTATACTCAAGGACATCTCATTGTTACTGATTTGCTGGCAAGGCTGATTTAGCTGTCATTGCTTGTGTCTGGCAAACGTGATCATATGTATCAATGTTGCTGTCACTGCAAGTGTGTCAGGAGCATTGTGCAGGGAGGTAGTTCATTGTCATTTAAGATTCTTTTAAGTATATATATATATATATATATATATATATATATATATACACACATAAATATATTATTTTATGTATATATGTACATATACAAATATATGTATATATACATGAGTTTAGTTATATAGTTTTTATAACTGTAACTTCACTATAAACTTAATGCAGCATTGAAGTATGTAGTTATCAAATACATTCAAGGATATGGTGAAAAGAGCAGTGGGTATAATTTTGTTATTGCATTTCATTTCATTTTCTATTTCATTTCTGCATTGGGGATTGAACACAGGGGTACTTCACACTGAACTATATTTCCAGAAGAACAAATTTGAAAATAACAGTTTGAAATACTGATCACAAGAGTACCCGTAACCTGGAATACTGTTATAGTACCACATGGTATGGTGAGAGATGTGTACTGAGTTTAAGGGAGGCACTGGTGTTACTCTTAGGACTTGCTGAAAATTAGGCTTGATTTGAATAAATATCCTTCTCAGGAATTTAAAGAGTGAGGGAAAGTAGTCTTTTTTAAATTTTTTCAATAATAGTGGAGAGCATAGTCCAATTTCACGTTTGTGAATTTGAGTTAATGAATACAATTATAAACAAAAGATCACAAGACTGCGGGTACCCCACCACTATGCCTCCAATTCTTTCAGTTCATAAACTCTCTTGTCTCTTTTTGAGTAATTCTTGTTCTTCCTGATTTAGGTGAACAATTTCACAAAGCCAGGTTATTTTCATCAGAGTTCTGAATATCCTTTTACAGTCCAATGGCATGATTTTAAAGTTATCAGAAACATGGATTTGCAGAATTATTCCATGAAACTTCTTAAAGACATGGTTTCCAGATAGTCAGTTCTGAAATTCATGTTAATTTAGGTAAAGCAACTTATCTATGGGCAAAATTTAAAATACCCATGGTTGATATCTGATGACTATTCAAAATTGACATTGAAATTTAGTTATTCCTGTAGAATCCAATAGTTTTATCATTAGAAATATGACTGATAACATATCAAGATGCCACAACACGAGACGAAATCAGTCAGGGTCACTCCAGGTGAATTGGGCTGGCACTAAATAATCACACAGACACAGAGACACAGAAAGTACCTTTTTCTTGGGGTTCAGTGACAACTTTGCTGCCCCAGCTCCCAAAAGGGAGGAAAGAGAAGCATGCAAAAAAATAGAGAGAGAGAGGGAGCACACCTGAAACCATCCTATTTATTGAGGGGAAGACATTTGAGAGAGTTCAACCCAAATAAGGCAAGGGATTGGGTTTCAGGAGATTGCTTGGTGATGTCTTGCAGTCAGCAGATTGACTGAAATCTTAGAAGGCCACACCCATCTCAGGTGCTATATGGGATCTAAGACAGAGCGAGGGAAAAGGACACATATGTCACACAGTCCAGTCAGAGCAGCAACGTCAGTCCAGTCCCCTCATGAGCTCAAATACTCGTAGCTCACACACAGACCGTGGCTAGCTCACCACATCAAGTTGCATCTGATTTTTAGGAATCTCATACATTTTTGGGACACATATTTATAATAAATTATATAAGCATAAGTCTAATATTTCTTCATAGTTCCATAGGCCTTTGGACAACCCAAATCTAGTTCTAGGTCAAAGAACTTAATTTTAGAATTTAATTTTTGGAAGCATGTTAAAAATATCAAGAAGATTAGGATACTTATTCTAGAATGATCTTGGTTATCTATTTAGTCAAAATGAAAAAAATTGTAAGAGCAAATTAGATTATTCAGTTTTACAAAAACACTTCTTTCAAGATTGAAAAAATTCACTTTTCTTAAGGAATCAGAACTTAATAAAAGATGGCACAAAAATTATCTTGCTAAAACAAAGAATCTTTCTGTCCTAGGTAAGTTACCTAAAAAATGAAAAAGAATTCAGTATTTTCTATTATGGATAAATAAATACACTTGGAAACCCTCATCATTTTTAATACAGAAGATTATATTTTAGATTTATATTAGTATATTTTTGATACAAAACTTAATCTATATATATAATGCCGTATGATTTTTGGCCAACTTGATGACACATAAAATTGCTTTAATAAGATTCATCTTCCAAAAACCTACAACTTGGAGCTGGAGTTGTGGCTCAGTGGTAGAACACTTGCCTAGCACGTGTGAGGCACTGGGTTTGATCCTCAGCACCACATAAAAGTAAATAAAATAAAGGTCTATTGACAAAAAAAAAATACTTACAACTTGCTCTAACTACAATTTGCTTAAACTTCATTTTATTCTATCTTTCTTTCTCTAATCATTTTGACTAAAACAGATTCTTTCTCAAACAAAAATTGCTTTTTTAAATTTTATTTTAATTCTTTAAAAAATAAATCTTCATACATATAATTTGATCAAATACACCTCCATTTACTCAAAAAGGAATTATTTCCCTTCTTAGTTTTAGTTTTATTTAACACATAAAATCCTTAGAAATTATGAATCAATGCCTTGTAAATGAACACAAATTTATAATTTCTAGAAAGATGTGCTTTTTCATTACATAAATCTTGAATGTGGAAATGCACCCAATATACTTCACAATTAAAAATCATATAAACAAAATATTAAAGAATATAAAGATTAAACTTATGTTCAATAATTGATAATTTAATATTTTAAATAAGGATCTGGGAGACTTTGTGTCCCAAGAGAAGTCTTCTACCCGCGGTCCTGTATTGAGCCACTGGAGCTAGAGAACACAGTGGGTTCAATCCAACAGCTAAGTCCAGAGAAAGTTCTTGGGAAGCAAGGACAGTCACTTTGGGCATTTGTTTGTGTCACCAAATTTGTTGTTTTACAGATTAAAACAACAACAACAACAAAATGAAGAAGAAGCAGGTTACAGCAAATTTGTTGTTGCAATTGCATCAGTCACCAATAATAACTCAGGGCATTTATTGATAACTGGTAATATATGTTATATGTTCTGGGTAAGAATTGAGATAAGAAGAAACATCTGTCCTGAGGTTACTTATTATCTTTATGGATCAGGGAGTCCTCAGACCTATTGTGCTATGCTAGTATGACCTAGGTGACGATATCTTATGGCTTCTATTTGCCCTGGGCTAAAGAATTTTGAGATCTCATTCTTGCAACATTTTTTCTTCCATTCTGTAGATTGTTTCTTAATTCTGTTGGTTATTTCCCTTGCTGTGTAGAAGCTTCTTAGTTTGGTAATATTCCTCATTTGTCTATTTTTCACTTTTGTTACTTTGTATCTTTTGTATAAAAATATCAATGCATACACAAAATTCTTGAAGGATTCTCCTTATATTTTCTTGTAGTAATTTTCTATTTTCAGGTTTTGTAGTTAGGTCTTTGAGTTTGTTTTTGTGCATGATGTGAGAAAAGAATCTATTTTCATTCTTTTGCATAAGTATATCCAATTTTGCCAGCACCATTTGTTGAAGAGACTGTCTTTTCTCCTCTATATGTTCCTGGTGACTTTGTCAAAACTCAGTTGACTATATGAATATGGATTGATTTCTGGATTAATTTCCATTCCATCTCTCTGTGTCTTTTTATGCCAGTATGCGTGGTCATCTCAGCAACCTCTGGGTGGTGCCACTACTTCAGTAGTTCAAGCACCAGCTCTAGCACACCTCCAGCCTTCAGTAGTTCAAGAACCAATCTATCAAACTTCTTTTCTTAGATTCTAGAATCTGATTATGCTTTCTTTTATATTTGCACCAGTCCTGGAATAATAGATATTTTTCTCTAGATTAAATATATTTGCATTTTCTCATTATTAACCTCTTTCTTTTTTCCTTGCAATATTTATATAACTATCTCTGTATTGTAATTTCCTTTGTTTGGAAATGTATAACTTGCTTCTTTTTTTAACTTGACCTTGTCTGATACAGGAAACATACTTTATACAAATAGACTGTCTTCCCACATCACATAATATAATCCTGTCCAATTAGTTCATGCCAAAACCATGATGACAAGGAGTCATTAAACATAGTAAATTGATAATAGTTTGTTTCTGCCAAAAAAAAAATTTTAAAGTCATTTCTCTCTCCCTCTCTCTCTCCCCACTCCTTTTTTCCCCTGAAGTTACAATTACATGTAGGGATTTATTGGTTCTCTTTTTACCACGTGGTAAAGCTCAACTGAAATTAAAACCAAGCAGGACCAAACAGGAAAAAAGTGTGAAGAGAGAGCCAGGCTGATGACATGACTCTACCCTGCCATTTACATCCTTGATTTATCAGTTGCCTACACCTTTTTGGCATAGGCTGCTTTGTATAAGCAAGTTTGACTTAGATTCATTATTTAAATTGAAAGATCCCTGAATGCACATGGTACAAACTTGTTTTTTCTGTGCTGTATAACACAGTACTGCATAGTATAGTGGTTAAAGAAAACAATTTTAGATATTTGGGTCTAAATATAACTTGGAACAATGAGTTAATACCTCCCATCTCTGGGTTCCTTATGTGTGAGACAGGGATGGTTGGCTCAGAGGGTAACTGTAAGCACGAGATGAAGGATGGTATATAAAGAGTTTAGCACCATGACCATCTTTCTTGTCAGATTGAGGGGCCCCAAGGCAAGGCTTATGTGTCACTCAGTTTGTTTTCACAGTGACTTCCTGATCAAAACAACGAAAAAAAAAGTTATTGGATAAAATAAAGAATTAAAACTCTGAAATCAAAAGAGACTATGGGTTTTAGGCCACATGTACCTTCTGCTCTGAGTAGATCAGAGGTGTTTGAGACATGGGAGATTTAAGCATTGGTGTCCAGGTTATAGTGTGTTTCTTGTGCTCGAAGTTGTCCTGGTGATATAGCCAAAGGACTCTGATTAAAGGTGGAGTAATTAATGTAGACATGTTGTCTTTATTCCCCTTCAAATTCATTAACATGGCAAAAAGTGATTGAAAATGTCAGTAACTCACAAGTAAAAAACAAAGAACAACAATAATAACAAAAAAAAATCCATAGAGATTCACAATTTCCAAATTCAAGAAGTTATAAAGTAAATGAGTGAACAATATTTGGTTTGGCATTCTCACAACTCCTGATGCTAAGATAGAAATGGAAAACCAAGGAAACTTCTGATTTACACTGTACCCTCGATCATATTCTCAGAACTCCCTGGCATGAGGTATCTTTGAAAGAAATGAAGGTGGGAAATTCTTTTTTTTAGAAGAAATTATATCATCAGATCCCTTAACCTCCTCATGTAGCCAATGTCTACCTTTATTTACATTCAGTAAAAGACTAAATTTTATTAATTAAAGAAGTAAAACAGAGTTTCTCTACCAGAAGACCATATATTCATGTAAAAATTATTTATTATATTTAAAACAAAGCAAGAAGGTAGAAGTTTTGACTCATGAATATTAGAACCATTAGTCTTTTTCCTTCACTCAGGTCGCACAATGTTGAAGCCTAGGATTATATTCTTCAGGAATTTTAGAAGATTTTCTTTGAATAATCAGCTTGGATAAAATGAGCTAAAGGCACATAAGTAGGTATTGAAAAGAACTATGTGTAAGGTAGATATAGCAGGCATCCAGACTGTACAGATAGACTAGTGATTCTCAAAAAGGGAAATTTGTCATTGTAGGGATGGAAAAGTGTGATTGTTTTCTTTCTCATCATAGAGGTCATGACCAACACTCTTACAATAAAATACATATTAACAAAAGAAAATATTAACAAATTTATTTAGTCAAATACAGGACCAACAGCCATTACCCAAAGAACAGGGAAAAGTTCTATTTTTATAGTTATGTTTGAGGGAAAATGGGCAGTAACCATACTACCAAAAGCACTATACAGATTTAATGCAATTCCAATCAAAATCCCAATGACATTTCTCATAGAAATAGAAAAAGTAGTCAGGAAATTTATCTGGAAACCTGAGACCCAGAATAGCTAAAGCAATTCTTAGCAAAGAGTGAAGCAGGTGGCAACACTATACCAGAACTTAAATTACACTGCAAATCTATAGAAACAAAAATGGCATAGTATAGACTTGTAAACCAATAGTGCAAAATAGAGGTCACATAGACAAACCCACATAAATACAGTTATCCTATATTAGACAAAGGTGCCAAAAACATATATTGGAGAAAAGAAATCCTTTTAAACAAATGGTGCTGGGAAAACTGGAAATCCATATACAACAAAATAAAATTAAGCCCCTATCTCTCATTATGCACAAAACTCAACTCAAAGTGGATCAAGGACCTAGGAATTAAACCATAGACCCTGCACTGAAGAGAAGAAAAAGTAGGCCCAAATCTCCCTCATATCAAATTAGGTCCTGAGTTCCTTAATAAGACTCCTATAGTGCAAAAATTAAAATCAAGAATCAATAAATGGGATGGATTCAAACTAAAGTTTCTTCTCAGCAAAAGAAACAATCTGTGAGGTAAATAGAGTGTACAGAAGTGGGAGCAAATTTGTACCCCTCACCCATCAGATAGAGCACTAATCTCTAGAGTATATAAAGAACTCAAAAACTCATCACCCCCCAAAAAATAACCCAATTGATAAATGGGCCAAGGACCTGAACAGACATTTCTCAGAAGATGATATATAATTAATCAACAAATATATGAAAAAAATGTTCAACATCTCTAGCAATTAGAGAAATGCAAATCAAAACTACTCTAAAATTTCATCTCACTCCAGTCAGAATAGCAGCTATCAAGAATACAAAGAACAGTAAGTGTTGGAGAGGATGTGGAGAAAAAAGGCACACTCTTACATTGCTGGTGGGATTGCAAATTGGTGCAACCACTCTGGAAAGCAGTATGGAGATTCCTTAGAAATTTTTGAATGGAGCCACCATTTGACCCAGCTATCCCACTCCTTGGTTTATATGCAAAAGATTTAAAAACAGCATGCTACAGGGACACAACCACATCAGTGTTTATAGCAGCACAATATACAATAGCTAAATTGTAGAATCAACCTAGATGTCCTTCAGCAGATGAATGGATAAAGAAACTGTAGTATATATACACAATGGAATATTACTCAGCATTAAAAGAGAATAAAACCATGGAATTTGCAGGTAAATGGATGGAGTTGGAGAATATAATGCTAAGTGAATAAGCCAATCCACCAAAACTAAAGGCTGAATATTCTCTCTGATACGTGGATGGTGATTCATAATGGCGATTTCAGGGGAGCATGTTAAGAATAGACAAACTTTAGATAGAGCAAAGGGGAAGGAGAGGAAGGGAGTGGGTGTGAGGGTAAGAAAGATGGTGGAATGAGATGGAGATAATTATCTGTATGAATACACGAATGGTGTGACTCTACTTTATAAACAACCAGAGACATGAAAAATTGTGTTCTATATGTGTACAATGAATTGAAATGCATTCTGTTGTCATGTATAACAAATTAGAATACATAATTTTTTTAAATGGGCAATCATGTAAAATTAATGAGATTGGACAAAAATATACCATCTAATATACTGGGTTGAAAAAGGAAACTCACACATCTTGTCTGTGCTGTTTCTTCTTTGCTTCACTATGTGGCATTCCTTCCTCTTGGCTATGAGAGAGAGAATGTCTTTTAGAATGAAAGTCTTATGATCTACTATCTGACCAGAAAGATCAGGGGATTTCTTTGTGTCCAGCTTTTATACAGAAGGATGAGAAAAGGTTTTAATATGTTTCTAAGTCTCATGATTGGCTTTGAGAAAGAGGGGACCTCGTTTCAATGGCATGCATTTAAGAAGAGGAATTCTTAGTTTCTGTGGTCTGCTTTGGGGAATCAAGGGGAACAGAAGGAAGAAAGATGGGAGACAGTCAGGAAGAGACTTCTTTCTGAGCCCTTCCAATGTCCTTCAGTTCAAATACCCAATATGCCAAAGTGCTATATATTGGAAATAATTCTCTGAGTTCCAAACTTATCAAGGGGTCATTTCACAATGTCTTGGGAAAATTTTGATGATCACAACTAGTTATTTCTTTAAAGAGTTTTTATGTGGGAGTTTGGACAGGATAGTACTATCATCTAATGGGCAGTAGCCAGGAATTCTGTGCATTCTACACTATACAAAATTAGCCCCACAACAAAAACCCACCTCATCAGTCAACAGTGTCAGGGTTGAGAAACCCTAATTTATAATGAATATTTATGTAGAACAAGGGAAGGGATTAAAAGTAATATCATCTATCAGTCATTTTTTACATGTAGACATGGGTCTGATATGGTCATGTAACTTAACTCCCACAACTCAATTAGTTAGGTCATTTATGAGCCTCATTTTGTAGATATGCACATGTATATGTAGAAACAAATATAAACAAGAATCAGTGAAGTTTTATCACTTGTGAAAATTTTTAGAGTCATTGAGTTGAAAAGTCTATTTAAACTCATGCAGACTTGAAAGCCTACTTTTATTCTTTCAGCCTCTGCTGCAACATCTCTTTATTAAGGTGAATTGCCCAAGCATGTTGAGTGTTAAAGTTATTACCCAATGGTTATTAACACAATCCCAGAGGCTTGTAGAAAGGAATAGAAATAGCAAGTACTATGCCTTGGACCTTCTTCTTGAAGAGCTGAGCAAGGTATGACAAGGAGAGGGCCTCTTGGAGTCACCCAGTACTTTGCCCTAGATATCAGGAATTTCTGGTAGGAAATTATAAGTTGAGTAGAACTTTGATTCTCAAAATATCCAATGTTCTGTTATTCAGGGTGTAAATAGAATCTCAGTAATTTCTTCTCTCAAGTGGCTCATCCAACTGAGGAAATCACAAAGGACAGCAGAATTCTCTGTGCTACTAATAAAGTTTCCCAGAACCAAGGGGCAGAAAATAGATTCTCATTTAGGTGAAGTGATGCTTTGGAGGATACATAGCTTCATTATCTTAATCTCATATACTTTGATTCTTTATAACATCATTCATATGTCCTCAGCTAAGGGGTTATCCAAGGCCATGAGCACCTGTGGTTCTCACATAGTAACTGTTGGTTTCATCTATGGGTCTGCACTGCTCATGTATGTCAAACCATCATCTTCTGGGTCTGTGGACAAGGGGAAATATTTCTCAGTGTTTTTCATTTTGGGGGTTCCCTTGTTAAATTCCCTCATTTATAGCCTCAGAACAAGGAAGTCAAATTTGCTCTGAAGAGAACCCTGAAGAGAATCCAAACAGAGAAGAACCACTGGGGATGCCTTAGTTTCTGACATAGGCTATAAGACTGGATTTTTAAAAAAAGACCCAACAATATGCTACCTCCAGGAGACTCATCTAATAGAAAAAGACATACACAGACTGAAGGTGAAAGGTTAGGAAAAATCATGTCACTCACATGGACTGCAGAAGCAAGCAGGGGTTTCCATCCTCATATCAAATAAAGTAGACTTCAAGCCAAAGTTAATCAAAAGGGATAAAGATGAACATTACATACTGCCCAAGGGAATCATACACCAACAAGACATAACAATCATAAATATATATGCCTCAAACAATGGTGCAGCTATATATTTCAAACAAATTCTTCTCAAGTTCAAGAGTTAAGTTGACCACAACATAATAATCTTGGGTGACTTTAACACCTTTCTCTCACCACTGGATAGATCCTCCAAACTAAAGTTGAATAAAGAAAATATAGTACTCAATAATACAATCAATAACTTAGACTTAACTGATATGTATAGAATATATCAACCTGCATCAGGCAGATACACTTTCTTCTCAGCAGCGCAGAGATCCTTCTCTTAAATAGACCATATACTATGCCACAAAAAAGTAGAGATACTACTATGCATTTTATCAGATCATAATGGAATGAAATTGAAAATAAACAACAAAACAAAAAATAAAATTTTTCCAACACCTGGAGACCAAACAATATGCTACTGAATGAACAATAATGGGTTGCAGAAGGCATCAAGGAGGAGATTTAAAAATTCTTAGAGTTAAATAGGAACATAGACACAATATATCAAAATCTCTGAGACACTATGAAATCAGTACTAAAAGTAAAGTTCATTGCATGAAGTTCATTCCTTAAAAGAAGAAAGGCCAAGAAATAAATGACCTCACATTACATCTCAAAGCCCTAGAAAAAGGAGAACAAATTAGCAGCAAAAGCAGTAAAAGGCAAGAAATAATTAAAATTAGAGCTGAAATCAATGAAATCAAAACAAAAGAAACAATTGATAAAACAAAAAGTTGTTCTTTAAAAAATAAATAAAATTGACCTTAGCTATGCTAATGAAGAGAAAGAGAGAGAAAACTCAAATTACCAGCATACATGATGAAAAAAGTAATATCACAACGGACACTATAGAAATATAAAGGAAAATGAGAAATTATTTTGAAAATTTACTCCAGTAAAAGAGAGACATTAAAAGCATTGACAAATTTCTTAAGTCATACAATTCACCCAGATTGAATCAGAATGATATACACAATTTAAACAGACCAATATCAAGTGATAAAATAGAAGACACCATCAGAAGCTTACCAACCAAGAAAAGCCCAGGACCGAATGGATACACAGCCGAGTTCTACAAGACCTTTAAAGAAGAAATAATACTAATACTCTTCAGTTTATTTCAGGAAGTAGAAAAATAGGCAGCACTTCCAAACTCATTCTATGAGGCCAATGATCAGCACTTCCAAACTCATTCTATAAGGCCACCCTGATCCCAAAACCAGGCACATCAATAGACTAAAAGATAAGAATCACATGATCATCTCAATAGATGCAGAAAAAGCATTTGACAAAATACAGAAAAACTAGGGATAACAGGAACATATTTCAATATTGTCAAGGCTGTCTACGCTAAGCCCCAGGCCAACATCATTCTAAATGGAGAAAAATTAAAGGTATTCCCTCTAAAAAACTGGAACAAGACAGGGATGCCCTCTTTCACCACTTCTATTCAACATAGTTCTTGAAACACTGGCCAGAGGAATTAGACAGACAGAAGAAATCAAAGGGATATGTATAGGAAAAGGTGAACTTAAATTAGAACTGTTTGCTGATGATATGATTCTATACCTAGAAGACTCAAAAAGCTCCATCAGAAAACTTCTAGAATTGGTAAATAAATTTAGCAAAGTAACAGGTTATAAAATCAACACCCATAAATCAAAAGCATTTATGTATATCAGTGACAAATCCTCTGGGAAGGAAATGAGAAAAACCACCCCATTTACAATAGCCTCAAAAAATAAATAAAATAAAATACTTGGGAATCAACTTAATGAAAGAGGTAAAAGATCTATACAACAAAAACTACAGAATCCTAAAGAAAGAAATCAAAGAAGACCTTTTTAGATGGAAAAATCTACCTTGCTTTTGGATAGGCAGAATTAAAATTATCAAAATGATCATACCACCAAAAGCACTATACAGATTTAATGCAATTCCAATCAAAATCCCAATGACATTCCTAATAGAAATAGAAAAAGTAATCATGAAATACATCTGGAAAAATAAGAGACCCAGAATAGTTAAGCAATCCTTAGCAGGAAGAGTGAAGCAGGTGGCATCACTATACCAGATCTTAAACTATGATGCAGAGCAATAGTAACAAAAACAGCATGGTATTGGCACCAAAACAGACTGGTAGACCAATGGTACAGAATAGAGGACACAGAGACTAACCCCCAAAATTACAATTATCTTATATTAGACAAAGGTGCCAAAAACATGCACTGGAGAAAAGATAGCCTCTTCAACAAATGATGCTGGGAAAACTGGAAATTCATATGCAACAAATGAAATAAATCACTCACAAATTGCTGGTGAGATTGCAAATTGGTGCAACCAATATGGAAAGCAGTATGGAGACTCCTTGGAAATCTGGGAATGGAGCGGCCGTTTGATCCAGCTATCCCTCTCCTCGGTCTATACCCAAAGGACTTTAAATCATTATACTCAGAGACACAGGCACATCAATGATTATAGCAGCACAATTCACAATAGCTAAACTGTGGAACCAACCTAGATGCCCTTCAGTAGATGAATGGATGAAAAAAATGTGGCATATATACACAATGGAGTTTTATTCAGCAATAAAAGAGAATAAAATCATGGCATTTGTAGGTAAATGGATGAAGTTAGAGAAGATAATGCTAAGTGAAATTAGCCAATCCCCCCCAAAAAACAAATGTCAAATGTTTTCTCTGATATAAGGAGGCTGATTCATAGTGGGGTATGGAGGGGAAGTATGGGAGGAACAGACAAACTCTAGATAGGGCAGAGAGGTGGAAGGGAAAGGGAGGGGGCAGGGGGTTAGCAAGGGTGGTGGAATGTAGTGGACATCATTATCCAAAGTACATGTATGAAGACATGAATTGGTGTCAGCATACTTTGTATACAACCAGAGATATCAAAAATTGTGCTGTACAGCACAATTCACAATAGCTAGACTGTGGAACCAACCTAGATGCCCTTCAATGGATGAATGGATAAAAAAAATGTGGCATTTATACACAATGGAGTATTACTCTGCATTAAAAAATGACAAAATCATAGAATTTACAGGGAAATGGATGGCATTAGAGCAGATTATGCTAAGTGAAGCTAGCCAATCCCTAAAAAACAAATGCCAAATGTCTTCTTTGATATAAGGAGAGTAACTAAGAACAGAGTAGGGTCGAAGAGCATGAGAAGAAGATTAACATTAAACAGGGATGAGAGGTGGGAGGGAAAGGGAGAGAGAAGGGAAAATGCATGGGAATGGAAGGAGACCCTCAGAGTTATACAAAAGTACATACAAGAGGAAGTGAGGGGAAGGGGAAAAATAATATAAGGGGGACAAACGAATGTCAGTAGAGGGAGCAGAGAGAGAAGAGGGGAGGGGAGGGGAGGGGAGGGGAGGGGGGATAGTAGAGGATAGGAAAGGCAGCAGAATACAACAGACACTAGTATGGCAATATGTAAATCAATGGATGTGTAACTGATGTGATTCTGCAATCTGTATATGGGGTAAAAATGGGAGCTCATAACCCACTTGAATCAAATTGTGAAATATGATATATCAAGAACTATGTAATGTTTTGAACAGCCAACAATAAAAAATTTAAAAAAAATAAAATAAATAAATAAAAAAAAAAATTGTGCTGTATATGTGTAATAAGAATTGTAATGCATTCCACTGTCATTTATTTATTTATTTATTTAAGAGAGAGAGAGAGAGAGAGAGAGAGAGAGAGAGAATTTTTTAATATTTATTTTTTAGTTTTTGGTGGACACACATCTTTGTTTGTATGTGGTGCTGAGGATCGAACCTGGGCCGCACGCATGCCAGGCAAGCGCGCTACCGCTTGAGCCACATCCCCAGCCCTGTCATTTATTTTTTTTAAAAAAATTAATTTAAAAAAGAGAGAAAAAATTCCCTTCATCCACAGACCCAGGAGATGATGGTTTAATATGAGTGAACAGCCCAAATCCATAAAATAGGCAGTTACTATGTGAGAACCACAGGTACTCTTGGCCTTGGATGAACCCTAAGCTGAGGACATATGAATGGTATTATAGAGAATCAAAGCATAAGAAATTAAGATAATGGGGCTAGATACAATGACACTGACCCCTCAAAAACAGAATTCACAAGCTCATTGATGTGGGTGCGGCTGCAGAACGTTGAAGGAGGGGGAAGATCTCACAAAGGTAGTAGTTAATAATGTTAAAATCACAAACCCTGAGTCTGACTATACATCCTTTGTGGACCATGGCACCTGCAAACCCCATTAAGTAAAAACCCAACATCTTCAGAGAACAGACTGTAGGTGACATGATGTCTCTGTATAGCAGAGGCTTACAGAAGGCCACATAGCAATCATATCCACAGCTGTTAGCAAATAACACTCTGAGTTGATCAAAAAGCAGAAGAAAAATATGTGAATCATGCATCCTGTAAAGGAGATGATGTTCTTCTCAGGGGAAAAAAAAATCAATATTTTGGGAGTAAAGACAGATGCAAAACAGAAATCAGTGAAGGAAAGATTGAAGAGGAAAAAGTACAGGGGTGTGTGAAGGTGTGAATTCAGGCAAATTAGGTTGATTAAACTTAAATTTCCCACCACAGTGACTGCATAGTTCACCAAGAACAAGGAAAACAGGGGCAGCTGCAGCTCAGGTTGGTCTGTGGAGTCATAAGAATAAACTCTGTCATAGAGGAGTCATTCTCTAAAGCCACTGACTTCAGAGGTAGGATCTATAGAAGCAGGAATAGAAGATGACATTAAGAATGAACCCCAAGTCTTTGACCCCAGGAGCTGCTGGTTTCCAAGCTCAAGATTGTCCAAAGACACACAAAAAGGCCTCCAAAGAGCAAGACTTCCTATGATGATCCTCGAGAAGTAGCCATTTCCCTCCTGCTTCTCCCACAAGATGTCCCTATTCAAGGAGAATAGTTGACCTCCCAGTGTCTTGAACATTATTTCCTCCCTTCTCCTCAGTCTTCACTAAAGATTAGGACCGAAATGAATAACAAATAAGTGGTGGTCTCCACACCCATGGTTTATATAACTTTGGGCTTAAAAAAGAAATTATCAAGACAAAAATGATTCAATGCTCACCCAGTTCCCCTGGAGGTCTCACTCCTGCTGGACATCAAGGACCTTCACCCCAGTGTTCTATGAGACAAAGTTTCTCATGATAAGGGAGGTAATAGCAATCAAGTCAGATCTGTCTCTCACATGCTAGAAGAGAAACTCTCAAGAATGTGCCTGGATTTCTATTTGAAAATATCTCCTGAAAGTTCTCTTCGTTTGGACGAAGGAAAACAATAACTTTACGTGAGCCTCCAAAATGTAAATGAGAATATTTCATGCCACTTAGATATGAAAATTATGTTCTCCTTTTTAATTTGTTCTCAAGTTGGATGAGCCCCCTTGAGAGTTGAAATTACTGAGTCCATGTTTACATCTTGTATAATAGACCTAGCATTGGACCTTTGGGGATTTAATCTTCTACTCAGTGTATAATTTCCCACCAGAAATTCCTGATCACCAGAGTGAATTACAAAGGAATTACAAAGCCCCTATTGTTGATCTTCTCCTAATGCCCTCAGAGGGAAGTCCAGGGCAGAGTCACTTTCCTTTCCTAGCATGTTCCTAACAACCCCCTGGATTTCATTAAGAAACATTAAATTGTATGTTTAATTCGATCAAACAGAATTGCAGCAAAGAGATTGCAAGAATTGAAGACTCAAGACAGTATGAGTTTAAATCCAGCTTGTTCATGTTCCTGTTAGACTGTGAGCATGTATCATCACTTCAGTGAACATTTTTCATTTACATATTTGTATTTCAGTTACTAGAGATTGAACCCAGAGGCACTGCACCACTGAGCTAAACCCACCAGCCCTCTTTAATTTTTATCTTGAGACAAGAGTCTGGTTAAGTTGCTGAGGATCTCACTAAATTGCTGAGGCTGGCCTTGAACTTGTGAATCTCCTGCCTCAGCCTCTCAAATCATTGGGATTACAAGCATGAGTAACTGTGCCAGACAGCCCCCATACCCCTTTTTCATTTTTATTTATTTACTTGCTTTTTTGTTTGTTTGTTCTAATTAGGTATATATTACAGCAGAATGCAATTTGATTCATTGTACACAATTGTAGCACAACTTTTCATTTCTCTGGTTATACACAATGTAAAGTCGCACAGTATGTGCAGTTATATATGTACCTAGGGTAATAATGTCCATCTCATTCAACCATCTTTCCTGCCCCCACTCCCCTACCCCCTCTACTTCCCCTTTGCCCAATGAATTTTCCTCCATTTTTCCCACGCCCCCCATTATGGATAAGCATCCACTTATCAGAGAGAACATCTGGCCTTTGGTTTTTTGGGGATTGACTTACTTTGCTTAGCATGATATTCTCCAACTCCATCCACTTACCTGCAAATGCCATAATTTTATTCTCTTTAAATGCTGAGTATATTCCATTATGTATGTATACCACAGTCTTTTTTTATCCATTCATCTATTGAAGGACCTCTGGATTGCTTCCACAATCTAGCTATTGTGAATTGAGCTGTTATAAACATTGATGTGGCTGTGTTACTATAGCATGCTGATTTTAACTCCTTTAAGTATAGACCAAGGAGTGGGATAGCTGGGTCAAATGGTGGTTTCATTCCAAGTTTTTTAAGAAATCTCCATACTATTTTCCAGCTTGGTTGCACCAATTTGCAGTCCCACCAGCAATGTATGCATGTGCCTTTTCCCCCTACAAATCCTTACCAACACTTATTGTTGCTTATATTCTTGATAATTGCCATTCTGACTGGTGTGAGATGAAATCTTAGAATAGTTTTGATTTTCATTTCCCTAATGACTAGAGATGTTGGACAATTTTCATATATTTGTTGATTAAATGTGTATCTTCTTCTGAGAAGTGTCTGTTCAGCTCCTTAGCCCATTTATTGATTGCATTATTTGTTTTGGGGGTGTTAAGTTTTAAGTTCTTTATATATCCCGGAGATTACTGCTCTATCTGACGTGTGTGTGGCAAAAATTTGCTCCTTTCATTGGCCTTTCCTTTAGTGTAGTTCATCCCTTTGCTGATTTTCATTGTTGTTTTTTATTTCCTCCTCATGCAACATTTTGCTGAGAACGCTCTGTAATGCAGGCTTTCTCACTGTAAATTCTTAACTTTTTTATTATGAAAAGTTTTTATTTCATCATCAAATCTGAAGCTTAATTTTGCTGGCTATAAGATTCTTGGTTGGCATCCATTTTCTTTCAGAGCTTGGTATATGTTGTTCCAGGGTCTCCTGGCTTTGAGGGTCTGGATTGAAAAATCTGCTGAGATCCAAATTGGTCTCCCCCTTTATGTGATCTGATTCCTCTCTCTTGTGGCCTTTAAGATTCTGTCCTTATTCTGTATGCTAGGCATTTTCATTATAATGTGCCTTGGTGTAGATCTGTTGTAATTTTGTACATTTGGTGTCCTGTAACCCTCTTGTATTTGATCTTCCAATTCATTCTGTATGTTTGGGAAATTTTCTGATATTATTTCATTGAAGAGATTGTGCATTCCTTTGGTTTGAATCCTTGTGCCCTCCTCTATCCCAATAAATCTTAGATTTGGTCTTTTGATGCTATCCCATAATTACTGGATGTTCTATTTATGGTTTCTTACCATCACTATTTGGTCAACTTTATTTTCAAGGTTGTATATTTTGTCTTCCTTACCTGATATTCTGTCTTCTAAGTGATCTATGCTGTTGGTAATGCTTTCTATTGAGTTTTTTATTTATTTGGTTTATCATTTCCTTCATTTCAAGGATTTCCTTCATTTCAAGGATTTTTTTTTCAGAATCTCTATCTTTTTCTTGAAGTGATATTTTGCTACCTGTACTTGTTCCCTTATCTCTTTGTTGGAGTGATCAGTTTTTGCCTGTATTTGCTCATTTAGGTCATTATTTAGTTCACAGATCATTCTAATTATGTATATTCTGAACTCCTTCTCTGACATTTCATCAACTGTGCTGTGCATGAATTCTAGTATTGTAGCATCTTGGTTTGTTTGGGGCACTTTCTTCCCTTGTTTTTTCATGTTGTTTATGTGTCTTCCTTTCTTGCAGTTCATATCTAAGGTATTATAGTTTCTACCCTATAATCTTGTAATGCCCCTGAAGATTACCTGTACCTCACCTTGGTGTTGGGCTTCCAGTCCCCTCTGGTGTCTCACTTTGGATGCTACTGCAACTAAAAGTGGTGGCAGCAATAGCAGCAGTAACTCAAGATAGCAGTGAGGGTGTCCCAAGATGGATGCAACCACTTTCAGAGATAGGGCTGAAAGGGCAGGACTTAAAATGGGTTTGGGTTGCCTGTTCATAGAAACAGCTGCCTCCAGGCTCTGTCTGTTGTTGCAAGGTGAAGGCTACTGCTTGGACAGAGCTATGATGATGGCTTCAGTGTCAAGATAGAGGTAGGCTAGGCCTGGGCTCCCAGGTGAGTCAGTGGAGTGGTTCTGGTCCTGACCTGGGCCTGGGCCCCCTGCACTGTTCAGCAGGGGCAATCCTGGGATCCTGGGTAGGTCTACTGGTCATCAGGGCTGTCCTGGGCCTAACCTGGGCCTAGACTCCCGTGTGGGTCCTCATTTTGGTGCTGAGACAGGGTTTCACTAAGTTTCCCTTGTGACTTTTGAGGAGCTGTAATTATAGGCATGTTCTGCAGCACCAAGGTTTTACATTTGTGTGTGTGTGTGTGTGTGTGTGTGTTTACCTCTATGAAAGGAATGTCATCAAAAATAGCTAGGTGTATGTCTCTTGAATAGCTTTTTGCCTAAGATACAGAAGGACCTCAACTTGAGCCACATAACAAAATATAATAATTATTATTATAAAATTGGAATCACATTAAAAATGCAATTCCATCATGTTGTGGGAATTAAGTAAGATGATTCACATAAAGTATTAAAACTGTGCCTGCCAGGTAAAAACAGCCTGATAGAAATTAGTACCCCTTCCCTTCTTCAATTTGCTTCTTCATATGAATCACGGATTCTCCACTTTGGCACCATTAAAATTTGGGTGAGCTGAGTCTTGTTGTAGGGCTATCCTGGGTAATATAGAATGTACGGCATCCCTAGTCCCTGCCCTTTAAATGCTTGTACTGTCCTCCCTACCCAAACCTACTCACCACTTGTGACCAACAGTAATTTCTCCAGTGATAGATTCCTTGGGATGTACTGCTGCTTAGAAAAAGGTGTGCCAATATATGGCACATTGGCATGCTGAGTACTTTAACTGAAGGACATTGGAAGGACTCAGAACAAAGTCTTTTTCTGAACTTGTGATGTGCTTCTCCCTCCTATTCTCCTTCTCCCACAGTGCAGGCCATTAAAAAAAATTTCCCTTCCTCAAGGAGGGTTATAGAAAAATGGAACCATTTTTCCTCAAAGTCAGTCCTAAATCATAGAATACTTCCCCCTTACTTTCTGAGTAATAGCTGGTCATGAAGAAATTCTCAGATGTTTCTTGTATGAGACATGATCATAAGAGCCTCACCCTAGAAGGGGTTCTGACTATCCCAGGAAGAAGGAATACCACACAGAGACTTTAGGAAGAATCAGAAGACAGTACTTGCTGGTTTTCCCCTTTCAGATATTACATTAGCTCCTGCACTTTTGTCCAATAACATTTCTATAGAACTTTCCTTTCTGCACCAAACCCATCCATAAGAATGGAGAGGTTTCCCTGGTTTATGGGTCCTAGTTTCTGAAGTTTCCCTTGTCAAATGATTTTTTCTCTTTTTTTTTATTGGTTGTTCAAAACATTACAAAGCTCTTGACATATCATATTTCATACATTTGATTCAAGTGGGTTATGAACTCCCATTTTTACCCCAAATACAGATTGCAGAATCACATCCGTTACACATCCACGTTTTTACATGATGCCATATTAGTGACTGTTGTATTCTGCTATCTTTCCTATCCTCTACTATCCCCCCTCCCCTCCCCTCCCATCTTCTCTCTCTACCCCATCTACTGTAATTCATTTCTCTCCCTTGATTTTTTTCCCTTTCCCCTCACATCCTCTTATATGTAATTTTGTATAACAATGAGGGTCACCTTCCATTTCCATGCAATTTCCCTTCTCTCTCCCTTTCCCTCCCACCTCTCATCCCTGTTTAATGTTAATCTTTTTCTCATGCTCTTCCTCCCTGCTCTGTTTTTAGTTGCTCTCCTTATATCAAATAAGACATTTGGCATTTGTTTTTTAGGGATTGGCTAGCTTCACTTAGCATAATCTGCTCTAATGCCATCCATTTCCCTGCAAATGCCATGATCTTATTATTTTTTTAGTGTTGAGTAGTATTCCATTGTGTATAAATGCCACATTTTTTAATCCATTCATGCATTGAAGGACATCTAGGTTGGCTCCTCAGACTAGCTATTGTGAATTGTGCTGCTATAAACATTGATGTGGCTGTGTCCCTGTAGTACACTCTTTTAAGGTCTTCTGGGAATAGTCCGAGAAGGGCAATAGCTGGGTCAAATGGTGGTTCCATTCCCAGCTTTCCCAGGAATCTCCATACTGCTTTCCAAATTGGCTGCACCAATTTGCAGTCCCACCAGCAATGTACAAGAGTACCCTTTTCCCCACATCCTCGCCAGCACTTGTTGTTGTTTGACTTCATAATGGCTGCCAATCTAACTGGAGTGAGATGGTATCTTAGGGTGGTTTTGATTTGCATTTCTCTGACTGCTAGAGATGGTGAGCATTTTTTCATGTACTTGTTGATTGATTGTATGTCCTCCTCTGAGAAGTGTCTGTTCAGGTCCTTGGCCCATTTGTTGATTGGGTTGTTTGTTCTCTTATTGTCTAATTTTTTGAGTTCTTTGTATACTCTGGATATTAGGGCTCTATCTGAAGTGTGAGGAGTAAAGATTTGTTCCTTACTCTAAAAGTTTTTTAGCCTGGACACCTATTGCAGATTCTCATTTGACATTTGTAACTATTCACCACCACCACTGCATATACACACCCTTGTTCTTCCTGTTCCCAATTTAATAACTAACTATATGATTATCATTATAAATTGAGTTATGTCAATATTTCTGTTATTATGAAGACTATTTAAAAAGATGTCCACAACTAATTGTATTCTTTCATTTTTTCATTTCCATAACCCCCTTTCTTGTTGGTTTTCATACTGTTCCCTGTATTGTTCTGATGTATTTCCAACTTCCCAATTTTTTGTAAATCTTTCCTTAGTACATTCAGTCATGGGTATTCAATTTTATCTTCTTAAATAAAATTTTCAAGAGCTTCTGACTCCCTCCCCTACTGAAAGATTATCTTATAACCATGATACAAAACCTGAGATCATCACAAAAAATCTTGAGATCATCCATCATCATCATGTTCATGTTCTATTTCAAGGACATAATTGATTTGTTGAAGACGGGAAGGTCTCTCTTTCCACTATTTATTCTGCTTGGTTCTGCTTGGTTTTAATATCAGATGATCTCTCCCAGGTAGTAAAGAGAGGAATAACAGAACCCCTAGGTGGCTGTAAAGAATACAGAAAAATGACTATTTCTTTTCTTTTTCAATTTTTAGTTAAGATGGACACAATACTTTTTTGTATTGATTTATTTTTATGTGGTGCTGAGGATTGAACCTAGTGACTCACAATGACTAGGCAAGAGCTCTTCCACTGAGCTACAACCCCAGCCCCAAATGACTATTTTAAACGAATCCTTGTCATGGTTTTGGCCTGTGTCAATCAGACTTGATTATATCATGTCTCATGAGGACATTGTTTATCAAAATTGAATAAAGTGTGTTCCCTGTATCAGAAATAATTCAATCAAATAATAAAATGAGAATAAATAGAATGTTATGCAATTTCAACAGAGGATATTAAGACAGAGTATTAGTTGTGCCAATATTACAAGGGACAAAGAACAAAATGTTAACAATGTAAAAATATAAAGATTTATAGATTAGAGGAAAAACACTACCATTCCCAGATCTAGTGAGAAAAATAGAAAAGAAAGGAGAACTAGATACTAGAATATAAGAGGAACTCCACAGGATTACTGCTTGGATTGAAGTAGGTTTGAAGGTGACCTAGATTTGATGCTTGGCATTCTGTAATAGATGTTCCCAACGGAGGAGACCAGATGTGAGGCCTGACAAGTGCTCTAGACACTCTACTGGCAATGCCTAGGCAACGCAGTAAGGGCAGATTGCATGGTGGGTTAGAGAACGCTATTCAGATACTGTCTACACAACTAACCAGGTGCTGCAAGTTAAGCATATGTGCACGTGCAGGCCATTTGCATGCCTTCTTTTAGAATTATTTAAGGCAATGACAGTTCACTTCCAAAAAAGAAACACTAAAGTGTTTTTAATTTATTAATATCATCATTCATTACATTTTATTAATAATTAATTAAATAGTAAATTTATTATCTAAATAAGACATTTCAGTTAACAGCTATTTCTTAATATAAAGTATATCGCACATTCTGAATATACAGATGGAAAAAGCATTTCAGGAATAGAGAAACTATATAATGGATTCCATGTTAAAAGTGCCATATGTCTTATTCATGATAAAAAGTTTAAATAAGCTAAAGAAATATTTGTAGAAATATGGATTATTATCATTCACATACAATTAATTTTCATGATAAAACTCACTGCATAAGTAAACTATGGCTAAAATACTTTTATTAACTTAATGTTTATTCTGTTCCCACCAAGTGAAAAAAAAAAACATTTACAATAAGAACCACAAGCTCTCTTTCAATGCATTTACTATTTCATGTGGTATTACTATAAATTTTATGAGGTGATCCAACATACCCCATTGTTGGGATACAGAAACACACTTTTATTATTTCGCTCTGATCCTCTGTTATAGCTGTTTCAGGCAACAAAACCTGAAGTTAAACATTAACTTTTCAATATTTAATGCATTGAACTGCTAAAGGTTCTCAGAAGCAGATAGCATATGCTACAAATTTTGTGTCATTTATCAAAGACAATGAAAAAATCAGAAGGATTAAGGAAGGAGGGTGAGAAAAATAGAAACAGCCAAAATCAAAGGGATCTTATTCTGCTTTAAACTTTACACAGCGCATAATGAAGACATTTATCAAATCATGTTACCTATAGCAGTAACAATATTCATAATAATGAAAAAGACTGAAAAATTTGGCACTTCATTGTTTCTGCCTCGCGACCAGGCCGTGAGCTTCCTAAAAGAAGGTTCGAAGCATAGAAATTTACTAGTGAGTTTTAAAATTAAAGAGACATACTCTCATTACCTTTAATTCCCAGCTCCGGAGACGGCTTCTCCTAGGTTCCCTCTCCAGCCACCTAATGCTGTGATGAGGTTTACAGAAGAGACTAGCAAGAGAGGGAGAGCACGTCAGGGAGTGAGCTTTTATTGGGGAACAAAAAATTCAAGGGAAAATCCCATCCAATGAAGGTCCAGGGGGGCAGCATCCCAAGGTCAGAGCCAGCTATTGAGTCTTCAGGTCAGTGGCCAGGCACGCCTCCACACGGACAAACCCTTGTACCTGGGACAGGGTGAGAAAGGCTCTGACACAGTTGCATCTAAGCGCCTCTCACCCGGCCAGGGAGGTAACTCAAATCACGTGCGAGGATGGCCTCCCACAATTGTTGAGACAGGAAGCCATGTTTCTGAGCATTTTGTGATACAAAAATTCACCATATTTTTCCAAGATAAGGAATAGCTCAGGAGACAGAAAGGGTATAAAAGAATAATGAAAAACTTCAGTGCATATGTTGCTTTAAGACCATGCCTTTAGTTATTTTGAAAATTGTGAAAAGTGCCAGAGATAAAGAAAAATGAGATTAGATTAGCTGTAAGAGAGGTGGTAAGACAACTCTACTGAACCACGCATAAGACTATCAACAGAAGTCACCAATAAAAACTTAATGCCTTTCAATTTATGGACATGATTATTGCTTCTAATTAGAATAATAAGCCTCTGCTCTGAATTTTAATCCCAGCATTCCTCAGTGCAATTTTGACATCCTTGTTCCTCAAACTGTATATGAGAGGATTGAGCATGGGAACCACATTAGTGTAGAAAACAGAAAATATTTTTCCCTGGTCCATAGACCCAGAAGAATATTTAAGATACATGAATGCAGCTGATCCAAAAAAGAGAGAAATAGCAATGATGTGAGAGCTGCAGGTACTGAAGGCTTTTGATCTTCCATGAGTGGATTTGATGTGAAGAATGCTGGTAAGAATGAAAATGTAAGAAGTCAATATGGTAAAGCTGGGGACTGTGATATTAATGCCCACCACAACAAGAACGACTACTTCATTGACATAGGTGCTGGTGCAAGAAAGTTGGAGGAGGGGGAGTATGTCACACAAGTAATGGTTGATGACACTGGCATTGCAGAAGGTCAGTCTAAGCATGCAGCCCGTGTGGGCAGTGGCTCCAACAAATCCCATCACATAGGCAGCAAGAGACAATGAAGAACAGACCTGCTGGGACATGGTGACCCTATACAGCAATGGGTTACAGATGGCCACATAACGATCATAGGCCATTGAGGTCAACATGTAGCACTCGGAGATGACAAAAAAGAGAAAGAAGAACAGCTGAGTCATGCACCCCACATAGGAGATGGCATTCCTCTTGGAGACAAAGTTCATCAACATTTTGGGGCTGAAAACAGAAGAGTAACAGAGATCAATGAAGGACAGGTTGAAGAGGAAGTAGTACATAGGGGTGTGCAAGTGAGAGTTGAGACCAATAAGTGTGAGCAAGCCAAAGTTGCCCAGGATGGTGACAATGTAGATCATTAGGAACAGGTGAAAGAGGGGAAGCTGAATCTCCTGAAGATCTGTTAATCCAGCCAGAACAAACTCAGTCACCAGGGAGTCATTTCCGGTCAGCATTCTCTTTGTTGAGAGTCTGGGAGAACAGAACAAATCTTCATTAATAGAGGACACAGCTCTTTGTTTCTAAACTCATATTTACAATAAGGAGACTTGTAGCTAACCTGAAGAAAGTTCTCCTTTGTTTGTAGCATGCAAATGCTTACTGCTACATGTTCCCCTTCTGTCTTTTGTCTATGAGTGAAATGTGGCAAACTATGGCTCCTGTCCTTACTTAATAATAAAGAGTTAGACTGATGGAACTACAGCTTGCTAAGGAGCTTAGGTAGTGGAGACGCCTGTGTCAGCTCTACCTCTACTTCATCTGGCCCTTCAATTTTTACTTACTACTTATATTTCCTTTATTCTACTAGACATCTCAGTTCCCTTGCAATGACTAGTAAAAAAAAAGATATGATTCCTCGAAGGCAGAGACCATACCAATATTCTTCCTAGAAGGGAGTCCCTCCTATCTGAATAGATTACATGTACCTTATTACAAGGATATATAAAGTAAAAAATTGATAAAAGATGAGGAGTTCTTTCATAAGTAAGGTTTATATTTAACCATAAATCTGGGTGTTTCTACACATTTTCCTCTATTCCTCCCTAGTTAGAGGAAGAAGAAAGAATGGTAAATATGCTTTCAATGGTATTTTTATGATGGCATAAAAGAAAATATTCAGATGCTTGTTATATTAATTGTAAAATTTGAAAAAAATGTCAAACTCTACTCTTAAGACGCTTAAACTCTTAAATGCTTAGCACACATTAACACTTTTTAAAAAGACAAATGTCTCCCCCCTGTGGTATTGCTATGTTTCTTGTGTATCACCTGGAGCTGCTGGTCTGTCTTCTGGCCCGATTGAGGCAGAAGCCAACCTAGAGGTTAAGATGAGACAAGAAAAGGAACTAGAGTCAGAGCTCTGAGCTGCTGAGCTGTTATTTAAAAGCATAGTTCTTCACATTTTTTCACACATGGAGAGTGAGAGAGACAGAGACCAAGTTAACTCACCCACCCGCTACTCAGAGAACTCAATGGAAGTTATTTATTCATGTTTCACCTCCACTGTTCTGGAGGAGGAACTAGCTTCCAGGTTCAGATGCAGTCACAGATCCTTCCTACTTGACTGGCAAAACTGTCAGAGAACAGATCTCCTAATCTGAGTGTTCTGGGACTAATTCTGAAGTAAAATCAAATTTCTAGCTATAAATTTGTCCAGAGGATGTGAAGGTAAGCCATAGACTTGACACCAAGGCCACTATGTCATATACATGGCCATTGCTAAGGCTTATTAATCTATGGACTTGATTAGAATTCCTGGAGTGTCTCCTGGGACCTCCTCTTGGTGATGAACTAGGAGGGGAGGAACTAATGGTGTCTCTGTTTACACCCTAATTCATGAGAGTAGATGTGAACTACCCACTAAGGATTCTACAGTCCCCAGGCATATTATAGAAGCCTCTGCTCTCATTCATAAAGATGTAAATATAATTAATATTCACTGATTATAATCCTAGGTAATACATCAATTTTAGTAAAAAGTATGTAGAATTTTGTAAATTTTTTTGCTCATTTTTAATAATTTGAATCTTTTTAAGTGGTTAGTAACTATACATATTTTAGAGATACAAAGAAAAAATGTACTTTGATTTCAGGTATTTTAAGAAAAAAGTTATGTAATGTAAGAGTGATCCTTTATTTCATGAAAATGTAATTATCTTGAGTATTCCGATGCAATAAGTCTTTGTGTTTAACAGATTGCAATCAAATCTGTGGGCTGGGATGTAGCTCAGCGGTAGAGTGCATGCCTAGCATTCATGAGGCTGACAGCACTGCAAAAATCAAAACAAAACAAAATAAGAAAAAAATCACTATTCATTGGCTGACATTTCAAGAAAATATGACTTTAGAATTTCTCTGTATACATGAATATGTGCTTGTGCTTGTGAGAGAGTATCTACTTTTTAAGATTTTTATTTTAAAATAGCTATAAATTCACAGAAAATTGCAAAAGTGATACTAAGTTCCCTTGAATTCGTCACCCAAATTCTTCCCATATTGACATTTTCCACCACTGAAGAACAAAAACAAAATTAAGAAAGTGACATTTGCATAATAATGGTAATTACCCAGCATAACTCATTTGGCTTTCAGAAACTCAACCTGCACTTGTATGCATATATGGAACCTACTTTTCTATGTGATTCAGTCCTATGTACTTAGAGCAAACATCACCATGACCAAGATTCATAAATGTTCCACCACAATAATTGAACTTCCTGGCACTACCTTTGTATTGTTCCACCCAAACCCTCCCATTTTCATCTCTGTCCCCTGGCAACAACAAACTTGTTCTCCATCTCTTTCATTCTGTAAATGATGTATAAACCTACACAATGTGTCACCTCTGAGTTTTTTTTTCTAACCATAACTCTTTCTAGGTCCATCCAAATTGTTGGCGTATCAACAATTTTTCCTTTAACTGTTGGGTAGTATTCCATTTTTGACAAACCAAGTTTATTCAGCCTTCTTTAGCAATTTAAAGTATACTAGAAACTGGATACAGTGGCTTATGCATATAATCTAAGCTACTTCAGAGGCTGATGCAGGAGGATGGAAAATTTAAGGACAGCCTCAGCAACTTATGGAGACCCTTTTTCAAATCTTAAAAAATAAAAAGGACTGGGGATGTATCTCAGTGGTAAAGCACCCCTAGGTTCAATGCTCAGTACCAAAATACTCTTACTACTAATAATAACAATAATACTTTAACTAATGCCTTAACCAGGTGCACATCCCTGATAGTAACACTAACAAGTAGATGAAGTTAATCCAATGGAACTTGCTATTTTTGAATGTGTGCTGCTTTCTGATGGTCACAGCTTTCTTTATTAGGAGTTCAGAAACCACCACTTTATTAATCTGCTCTACAATCTCACTCTGGATCAATTATAATTCATTCGATTAAGTACAATAAATATAAATAAGGGGTTTTTTAAAACAAAATAATTGTATAATATTCAAGATATATCAGAATTAAAACTAGATGGACATGCTAGTGCATACATGTAATCTGAGTTACTTGGGAGTCTCAAGCAGGAAGATGGCAAATTCAAGGTAATCCTGGGCAATTTAGTGAGACCCTGTCTCAAAATAAAGAGTAAAAAGGGCCAGAGATGTGGCTTAGTAGTAGAGCACTCCTGGGTTCAAGCCCCAGTACCCACCCCTGAAACACACACACACACACACACACACACAAACACAGATACACACTAAGTATCTGTCTTGACACAAAACTAAATCTGGTTTTGTTGTGGAAAATGTTTCAGGGAAGGGGTGAAAGATCACAGTGGAGTCTGATTCCCCTCAGATGTTCTTAAGTCAAGTGAGTCTCTTTCTTTTCCCCCCAAGATTAAAGACTGTCACCTTCAGATTTGCATAGGTCTCACAATCTGTCAAAGACATGGTGAACACAGAATATGTACCACCATTACTTTTTGTGAAAGTACACAACATAATTATCTGTCATAAGCAAATCACTAAAGAAAAGGAGGGGATCCAACATGGCGGCCGGCAAGGAAGCAGCACTTTCAGTATCTCCACATTAACCGGATCAGAAACACCCATTAAAACAGCTACATTCTACCTACTGAGGAACTTCTAGCAAAATTCCGCTGAAAGGAGACCTGCCAGGAAGTAGTAAGTTATATTAGAGGTGGCCCCAGACAAGTGAATCTTGGCCGGCCACGCGGGCGCAGAGGTCCAATCAAGCAGCCACCGCCCAACTGGCTCTGCAAGCAGCCCCCAGCGGCCCGGGGCAGCGAGAATGGTCCCCGCCTGGCCTGGCAGACGGCTCCCGCCATCCTGGCTCTCCTGGCGGCCCCGCTCGCTCTGTGATCGGCCACCCCGCCCGCCCGGCTCTTAGCCACAAGGCCACTGCCTACCGGGTTCTACAAGCGGCCCCCGGTGGCCGGCACAGCAAGAAGGGTCCCCGCCTGGCCTGGCAAACGGCCTGCGCCCTCCTGGTTCTGCTAACGGCCCCGCCCACCCGGCAAACGGACTCCCCCCTGCCCTCCCGGCTCTGTTGGCGGCCCCGCCCCCGGCCAGCGCAGGCTCGGCTCTGCAGGAGGCCCCCGGCGGCCCGCGCAGCGAGAAGGGTCCCCGCCTGGCCCGGCAGACGGCCTGTGCCCTCCCGGCTCTGCTAACGCCCCGCCCGCACGGCTAACGGCCCCCTGCCCGCCTGGCTCTGCAAACGGCCCCGCCCACCCGGCAAACGGCCCCCCGCCCTCCAGGCTCTGCTGGCGCCCCGCCCGCGGCCAGTGCCCCAGGCTCTGCAGGCGGCCCCCAGCAGCCCTGCGCAGCGAGAAGGGTCCCCGCCCGGCAGACGGCCTGTGCCCTCCCAGCTCTGCTAATGGCCCCGCCCCCACTGCGAACAGCCCCGCTCACCCGGCAAACAGCTCCCCCCCCCCCAGACGACGTGAAGGAAATCTAACCAAGCCTTTATGAAATAGCGAACTGGGAACTAAAACCAGAGATTGGGTCAGACCAGAGACAAGCCAGTTCCACCCCTCCCTTCGGACACTCCAGCAAGGAGGCAGGGGCCCGCCATTGCAGAGAGGGGAAGTCACCAAAGTTCGGCCAAAGAGATTCCTTCCCAGCGGAATCAACTTTAGCAGGTGTGTGACTCCCACCCGCATCAGATACAAACAACCGGGAAACTTCAAAATCTCTCTGTGGGCATGACTGTAAGGGCCAAAGGACTCTCGACCCCCAACTCCCAATACTGCCAGTGACGTGGGCGTGACTGTAGGGGCGGAGGGAAGCAGAGAAGACTCCCCACCCCCAACTCCCCCAACCGCCAACTGAGAGGGCGTGACAGTAAGGGCGGAGGGAAACAGAGGACACTCCAGACCCCCAACTCCCCCTACTGCCAGCGGAGTGGTCGTGATTGTAGGGGCTGAGGGAAGCAGATGGGATCCTCGATCCCCAACTCCCATTACCACCAGTGGCGACACCAATGGTCTTAGCCGCCAGACTCCGAAGGTGTGCCCACCAAAGGGGTCCGGAAAAATTAAACTATTGACTCCCAGAACACAGCTCCACAGCACTGGCGCTTAGATGAATGACAGAGAGAGTGCTTAGTCATTAGGGAAATAGAGCACCCAGAGGGGCTGAAAGTGTAACCAAATCCTTGGAGAACCTCCTCCGGTGCACAGGACCTGGCTGGCTGGCAGGAGGAAGGGGAGGAGGGGCTGTAGAAGTGAAACGGCTCTGGACCAACAGGATTGAGAGACTCCCAGGAGCCGCCTTACAGGGATTGCTGTTGACACATTGAGGGCAAATCTCAGCCCGGAGGGCACAGCTTTGCCTACAGGAAGAGAAGAAAATGGATCTCTAAGACCTAATTTTATTTCTTATTTTATTTTATTTTTTCTCTCCCCTTTTCCCTCTTTCTCTCCCCTTCCAAGTTTTATTGTTCTTTCCATTCTCCTCTATGCTATCTAACTCCCCCTCCTTCTTTCTTTTCAAGAGCACCTTCCTTCCCCTTCCCCCCAACTTTCATCCCAAGCATTACATCCTCCATTTCGTGTAACTGTATAAATGCAAACAGGTGAATGTTTCGAGGCCGTCTATAGTGCTCCTAAATACCTAGCTACTACCAACACCCTGATCCAATTGACGGTTAGCATCCCCCTTCAGTAGAGCAATCTTCTAAAGTAGCCAAGACATACTAACCCTTATACCTTCATAGCACCCAACATAAAGTCCTAAGAACAAAAAACAAATCACTATATGCATACAAAATCCAGAAGCCCTTTATAAATTGAATGAATCAGCTCTAAAGTACAATAAAGCCCAACATCTATAGGCATAATCTCCCACCACAAAGGAGAAACAACAGATATAAACAAAGCCAAAACAAATGTATAGGAGAAAGCAGTTACAAAGCAGTCAAACAGAGCTGGAAAGTAACGTGAACAACATGAAAAAAACAGGGAAAAAAGGAGTACAGATAATGCAGGACAACTTAAATCTACAGGAGGACCTAGAAGCATCAGAAACATGGACAGGGAAAGAAATCAAGGCATACCTAACTCAGATGGAAAGGAATATTAGAGAAGACATGAGACAGCAAATCCAAGAATTGAAAGTATATTTTGAAAACCAACTAAACAAACAAATTCAAACTGCAAAGAACGAGCTTTACCAGGAGATAGAGATCTTAAAAAAAAACCAAACAGTGATTTTAGAAATGCAAGAAACCATAAACCAGATTAAAAATGCTAACGAGAATATTACAAATAGACTAGATCAAGTAGAAGTCAGAACATCAGATAATGAAGACAAAGTTTATCAACTTGAAAAGAATATAGTCAATACTGAAAAGATGCTTAAATCTCACGAGCAATCTATCCAAGAGATATGGGATCTCATCAAAAAACCAAATTTGAGAGTCATTGGGATAGAAGAAGGCACAGAGATTCAAGCCAAAAGAATGGACAACCTATTGAATGAAATAATCCTAGAAAACTTTCCAGAGATGAAACATGGAATGGATTGCCAAATCCTGGAAGCCTACAGGACCCCAAACATCCAAAACTGTAATAGGCCAACTCCAAGACATATAATTATGAAGATAGCCAACATACAGAACAAGGAGAGAATATTAAAAGCTACGAGGGAAAGGAGGCAGATTACATTCAGGGGTAAACCAATTAGGTTAACGGCTGATTTTTCATCACAGACTTTGAAAGCGAGAAGATCCTGGAACAATGTATTTCAAACGCTGAAAAATAATGGATTCCAACCAAGAATACTGTATCCAGCAAAATTAAGCTTCAGATTTGACAATGAAATTAAAATCTTTCACGATAAACAAAAGCTAAAAGATTTCGCAGCCAGAAAACCAGCACTGCAAAGCATTTTGGGCAAAATTCTACAAGAAGAGGAATGGAAAAAGAGTGCCCAAAACCAACAGTAAAGGGGGAGGAAAACAACCAAAAAGTAAAAATTAGCCAAACTAAAATAAATAAATAAATAAACATGACTGGAAGTACAAATCATATTTCAATTGTAACCTTAAATGTTAATGGACTAAACTCACCAATCAAGAGACACAGGCTGGTAACCTGGATCAAAAAAACAAATCCAACAATATGCTGCCTTCAGGAGACTCATATGATAGGAAAAGACATACACAGGATGAAGGTGAAAGGTTGGGAAAAATCATACCACTCACATGGCCCTCGGAAGCAAGCAGGAGTGGCCATACTCATATCGAATAAAATCAACTTCAAACCTAAGTTAATCAAAAGGGATAAAGAAGGACACTATATCCTGTTAAAAGGAACTATTCACCAACAAGACATAACAATTATCAATTTATATGCACCAAATAATGGTGCAGCAACGTTCATAAAACAAACTCTCCTCAAGTTCAAGAGTCAAATTGACCACAACACAATAATTATGGGTGACTTCAACATACCGCTCTCGCCATTAGACAGATCCTCCAGACAAAAGTTGAATAAAGAAACTATAGAACTCAATGACACAATCAATAACCTAGACTTAACCGACATATATAGAATATATCAACCATCATCAAGTGGCTACACGTTCTTCTCAGCAGCACATGGATCGTACTCAAAGATAGATCATATATTATGCCATAGGGCAACTCTTAGTAAATATAAAGGAGTGGAGATAATACCATGCACCATATCTGATCATAATGGAATGAAACTGGAAATCAATGAAAAAAGAAGGAAGGAAAAATCCTGCATCACATGGAAAATAAACAATATGTTACTGAATGATCAATGGGTTACAGAAGACATAAAGGAGGAAATCAAAAAATTCTTAGAGATAAACGACAATTCAGACACAACATACCGGAATCTATGGGACACAATGAAAGCAGTTTTAAGAGGGAAATTCATTTCCTGGAGTTCATTCCTCAAAAAAAGAAAAAACCAACAAATAAACGAACTCACACTACATCTCAAAACCCTAGAAAAGGAAGAGCAAAACAACAGCAAATATAGCAGAAGACAAGAAATAATTAAAATCAGAGCGGAAATCAACGAAATTGAAACAAAAAAAACCATTGAAAAAATTGATAAAACTAAAAGTTGGTTCTTTGAAAAAATAAATAAGATCGACAGACCCTTAGCCATGCTAACGAAGAGAAGAAGAGAGAAAACTCAAATCACTAACATACGGGATGAAAAAGGCAATATCACAACAGACACTACAGAAATACAGAAGATAATTAGAAAGTATTTTGAAACCCTATATTCTAATAAAATAGAAGACAGTGCAGACATCGATAAATTTCTTAAGTCATATGAGCTGCCCAGATTGAGTCAGGAAGACACACACAATTTAAACAGACCAATAACAAAGGAAGAAATAGAAGAAGCCATCAAAAGACTACCAACCAAAAAAAGCCCTGGACCAGATGGGTATACAGCGGAGTTTTACAAAACCTTCAAAGAAGAATTAATACCAATACTTTTCAAGCTATTTCAAGAAATAGAAAAAGAAGGAGCTCTTCCAAATTCATTCTATGAGGCCAACATCACCCTGATCCCGAAACCAGACAAAGACACTTCAAAGAAAGAAAACTACAGACCAATATCTCTAATGAACATAGATGCAAAAATTCTCAATAAAATCCTGGCGAATTGAATACAAAAGCATATCAAAAAAATTGTGCACCATGATCAAGTAGGATTCATCCCTGGGATGCAAGGTTGGTTCAATATACGGAAATCAATAAATATTATTCACCACATCAATAGACTTAAAGATAAGAACCATATGATCATCTCGATAGATGCAGAAAAAGCATTCGACAAAGTACAGCATCCTTTTATGTTCAAAACACTAGAAAAACTGTGGATAACAGGAACTTACCTCAACATTGTAAAAGCTATATATGCTAAGCCTCAGGCTAGCATCATTCTAAATGGAGAAAAACTGAAGGCATTCCCGCTAAAATCTGGAACAAGACAGGGATGCCCTCTCTCACCACTTCTATTTAATTTAGTCCTTGAAATACTAGCCAGAGCAATTAGACAGACAAAAGAAATTAAAGGCATAAAAATAGGAAAAGAAAAACTTAAAATATCACTATTTGCGGACCATATGATCCTATACTTAGAAGACCCAAAAGGGTCTACAAAGAAACTACTAGAACTAATAAATGAATTCAGCAAAGTGGCAGGATATAAAATCAACACGCATAAATCAAAGGCATTCCTGTATATCAGTAACAAAACTTCTGAAATGGAAATGAGGAAAACCACACCATTCACAATATCCTCAAAAAAAAAATAAAATACTTGGGACTCAACCTAACAAAAGAGGTGAAAGATTTATACAATGAAAACTACAGAACCCTAAAGAGAGAGATAGAAGAAGATCTTAGAAGATGGAAAAATGTACCCTGTTCATGGATAGGCAGAACCAACGTCATCAAAATGGCGATATTACCCAAAGTTCTCTACAGGTTCAATGCAATGCCAATCAAAATCCCAACGGCATTTCTGGTAGAAATAGATAAAGCTATCATGAAATTCATATGGAAAAACAAAAGATCCAGAATAGCAAAAGCAATTCTAAGCAGGAAGTGTGAATCAGGAGGTATAGCGATACCAGATTTCAAACTGTACTACAGAGCAATAGTAACAAAAACAGCATGGTACTGGTACCAAAACAGGCAGGTGGATCAATGGTACAGAATAGAGGACACAGAGACCAATCCACAAAATTACAACTTTCTTATATTTGATAAAGGCGCTAAAAGCATGCAATGGAGAAAGGATAGCATCTTCAACAAATGATGCTGGGAAAACTGGAAATCCATATGCAACAAAATGAAGCTGAACCCCTTTCTCTCGCCATGCACAAAAGTAAATTCAAAATGGATCAAGGACCTAGATATCAAATCAGAGACTCTGCACCTGATAGAAGAAAAAGTTGGCTCCGATCTACACATTGTGGGGTCGGGCTCCAAATTCCTTAATAGGACGCCCATAGCACAAAAGTTAATAACTAGAATCAACAAATGGGACTTACTCAAACTAAAAAGTTTTTTCTCAGCAAGAGAAACAATAAGAGAGGTAAATAGGGAACCTACACCCTGGGAACAAATCTTTACTCCTCACACTTCAGATAGAGCCCTAATATCCAGAATATACAAAGAACTCAAAAAATTAGACAATAAGATAACAAACAACCCTATCAACAAATGGGCGAAGGACCTGAACAGACACTTCTCAGAGGAGGACATACAATCTATCAATAAGTACATGAAAAAATGCTCACCATCTCTAGCAGTCAGAGAAATGCAAATCAAAACCACCCTAAGATACCATCTCACTCCAGTAAGATTGGCAGCCATTATGAAGTCAAGCAACAATAAGTGCTGGCGAGGATGTGGGGAAAAGGGTACATTTGTACATTGCTGGTGGAACTGCAAACTGGTGCGGCCAATATGGAAAGCAGTATGGAGATTCCTAGGAAAGCTGGGAATGGAACCACCATTTGATCCAGCTATCGCCCTTCTCGGTCTATTCCCTGAGGACCTTAAAAGAGCATACTATAGGGATACTGCCACATCAATGATCATGGCAGCACAATTCACAATAGCTAGACTTTGGAATCAACCCAGATGCCCTTCAATAGATGAATGGATTAAAAAACTGTGGCATTTATACACAATGGAGTATTACTCTGCATTAAAAAATGACAAAATCATGGATTTTGCAGGGAAATGGATGGCACTAGAGCAGATTATGCTAAGTGAAGCCAGCCAATCCTTCAAAAACAAATGCCAAATGTCTTCTTTGATATAAAGAGAGCAACTAAGATCAGAACAGGGAAGAAGAGCATGAGGAAAAGATTAACATTAAACAGAGACGAGTGGGGGGAGAGAAAGGGAGAGAGAAGTGAAACTATGGAAATGGAAGGAGACCCTCATTGTTACACAAAATTACATATAAGAGTTTGTGAGGGGAAAGGGGAAAAAAAACAAGGGAGAGAATTAAACAACAGCAGATGGGGTAGAGAGGGAAGATGAGAGGGAAGGGGAGGGGGGATAGTAGGGGATAGAAAAGGTAGCAGAATACAACAGTCACTAATATGGTATTATGTAAAAATGTGGATGTGTAACCGATGTGATTCTGCAACTTGTATTTGGGGTAAAAAATTGGAGTTCATAACCCACTTGAATCAAATGTATGGAAGATGATATGTCATGAGCTTTGTAATGTTTTGAACAACCAATTAAAAAATAAAATAAATAAAAATAAAAATAAAAAAAGAAAAGGAATTTCAATACGAAATATGTGTAAAAACAATGGGAACCTTTGCATTTTTGCATAACCCTCTAATCAATCACCTCTCTCTCTCTCTCCCCCCATCAATGTGGTTGATGCAAAAATCATGCAAAGGTGGGTGCAGATAAGGATTAGCAACCATCCTGCATAGAAGTCTGACCCCAACACTGAGCAGATGCAACACACACCTCATGTACTGTAGCTGTGTGTTACTCTTAGTGACAGGCAAGGAGAGATGGTCAGTGACTCCACTAGCTTGCAGTTGTAGTTATGCTTAGAGCAAGTATGCTCTAGACCCTGCAGGAATGCACAGCACAGAGTGGAAAGAACCTGTCATCCACACATTCCTGGGAGACCAGGAGGCTCCATAGATGCTCCCTGGAGATAGAAACATCCACAGGATAAATTACACATTAATTTAACGTAGCCTGAGTTTTGTACACAATCCCCTACTCACCACACATGCTGGCAGCAGTCAGAAACAAATATAAAATATATTTTTTAATATAATACCTACTTACAACAGCCAAAACTAAAGAAAATGCTGCCTCTCCCCCATGTCATCAGGCTAAGTGGAGAGCTAAAGTTCTACTTCCTGCTTCATGGTAGCAGGGGGTTCTCCGATTCCCTCATGGGTGATATCAGCAGGGCCATGTGGAGGCTGAGCTTTGCCCCGTGTCTGGAGGCAGTAGGTGGAAATCCATTGCCCTCACTGGGGCCAAGAAAAATCCAAACTTCCTCCCTCACCCATGAGCAACAAAGTTGAACAGGGCGATGCTCATTGGTACTCCACTTTCCCTGCCAGTGGCACATCAGTGAGGCCAAGCAGGGAGCTGAACTGAGGTGCACTGCTGCCCATGCCACACTAGGCCAGCAAGGTCACCTGGGGAGCTTATCATGCACTTCCACATGGGATATTAGTATACTGAGCAGCATTTCTTAGTGTTTTTCTCACATTTAATATATAAGTTATAAAAAAACTCAAAATAATTCATATCTTTAAAAAAAACTGTGTGTAGATTAAAACCTCAGTAAAAGTGTCAGGATTCTTTTATTTTAAGGAGTTTGAGGATTTTCTAATTGACCTGATCTTCCAAGGGGATAAATTCCCCTCAGGTAGGAAGACTTGACTCCTGAAAAAAAATTCTCTTTCTTACTAAAAGAGAGAATTTAAAGGTACCTAACAATGAAAAATGGTAAATATTTAAAGTGATGGAAATACTAATTACTTGATTCGATTAGTACCATCGAATACATTGAGCAAGGACACTAATGTCAAAAGGATGGCGTCACAAAACTCTTTTCCTCCAGGGAAACACAAGTCATGAGACCACGGTGACTGAGGTCATCATAACCTTGCAAAGCATATTTCTACAGACTTCCTGATGCCATGAACATAATAAGTAATCCTAATAAAACATTTCCAGCTTATGGCAATTCTTACCTGAAAGGAATAGCATAATTGATAAATGACCAATCCTTATCCTATGCTATTTATGTACATCAATGCAATTGTAACAACCAGTTTGCTCTAATTTTATTGTCTGTTTTATTGTTTTAATATATTAAAATGTAGATTCTTTGGATTTCGTTTTGGGAGAATTTATTTTAGGCAACTAGAATCGGTGTTGCCTTGTGTGGCAAGACACTTTGTAGCTCAAATTAACTATTATCACACTTGGTTTGCATCAACTTGCCTCTTAGGGTAATGTATTTAGTGACCATGAATGGAATCTAAAGTGACTATCTTTGACTCCCCAGAAGCTCAATTAAAAGAAGAAGGAGGAGGAGGAGGAGGAGGAGGAGGAGGAGGAGGAGGAGGAGGAGAAGAAGAAGAAGAAGAAGAAGAAGAAGAAGAATTATTATTCTCGTTCTTTGCATAAAATCTAGTACTTTCAATGTTTTGGTCTGTTTTATCTTTTTCCTTGTTTCACTGTTTTGTTTTTCTCAGTATACTTTTTAAAGGAGAAAGTTATATTTTACTCTTGTATTAGTTTGCTAGGTCTACCATAACAAAATACCACAGACAGGGTAACTTAAAAGGCAGAAACTTATTTATTCACAGCTCTGGAGGCTAAAAGTTCTCAGCCTGGTTATCAGCAGATTTGTTATCTTCTGAGGTTTCGCTGCTTGGCTTCAAGATGTCTGCCCTTTTCCTGTGTCCTCACCAGATTTTTCTGCTGTGTATGTGCATTTTCTTGGTGTCCATGCATCCAAATTTCCTCTTCGTATAAGGACACCAGTCAGATAAGATTAGGGTGCACCCAAAAGGTTCATTTAAATAATCACATTAAAGACCCAGTTATGTAAGTATCAACAAAGAATAGTGTACTAGAGGAATGAACACCAACACCTCATTTTGCAGGAACACAAGTAAGCCAATGACAACCAGTGTTCACTAAACAAGGTCAAGATAATGTGGAATTTCACTGAAATATCAGGATCAAAACTTGATGGACGTGATATCATGTTTTGATTTTCTGAGAGTAAGAGGTTGTCAAACATACATTGGCATGAAGTCACGTGCTACTTAGAATGTCCATTTCATATTTAATAAAGATACTTCTTTTTAAAATTTATAGATAGTCCTGTGTTATCCTGCTTCCGATTATATGACTCTTAATAATGCAAGGCATTTTTTCACATGTCTCTGAAATGATGACATACATTTAGCAAATTGCCAATATTTTGCTTTTTCAAGAATTGTTTCACAATGAATGAATGAATTGATGAATAAATAAAACTGTTATTATTCTTTTATTAAGGTATATTTCCAGCTGGGATTAAAACGCAGAAGTAGAGAGCTTGCCTAGCCTGAAAAAGCCCTGAGTCTTAAGCCTAGTGTGCAAGAAAGAAGAGAAGGAAAAAAAGTTATTTCCTTAATTATTAGAAATTTTCATTTCTCCATAGTCTTATGTGTGTGTGATAACTTTAGCATAATATAATACCTTTAATTGAAGTTGTACCTATAAAAAATAAAATTAAACTCATATTTAAAGAAAATATACATGTATATACAAAACACTCAGAACTGCCAGCACGCCAACAGTGAGATGTCTTTGAGTGTAATATGCATGTTGATTTTAAGGAAGTTATGTGAAAATACATTTGCATCTTAGTTTATCCCTGAATATGATCTGACCCTTGAATATCATTACACTGACCATAGACAGCACTTTTTAAATATGTGCCACTTCATTTCAGCTGCACCACAAACTTTGAAATGTTCTCCATGCAGACACCAAGACTGAGAGAACATAAACACAAAAATTGCAAGAATCTGGAGCCAAATCAGATCACATGGTACCAATTCCAGTGATCCTTCCACTTTGTGACATTTGTACCAAGAGGAGGAAAAAACAGGACCCAGGGCTCTTCCACAGAATTCTTGTTCCTGTTTCACTTGACATCCAGAACCTCTGACTCATCTTTCAGGTTAGCAAAACTAGGAAAAAATCATCTTCCCTCCTGAACAACCTGGCAATTTGTTGTTAAATAACATTCCCCCTACAAGGTGATAAATAGCTTCTACTGTTGCCAAAAGAGCCACCTGCTAATAAGACCCAAGGGGTTTTATGAGTAGTTTGAAAATCCTAGGTATAGCACTTCATGAATTTCACTACAAATTATTCATGGAACCCTTAACATTTTTTCAGATCAGTTAAAACTACATAGACAAAGCTTCAAAACAGAGGAGGAGAAAGAGAGCTAATTCTTTTGTGTGATTAATAACACATAAATTTTATTGTGCTTTAACAGCATCCACTTTTTTCCCTCACAAACCCCTAATACATCGACCTATTTCCTAATTAACTATGTACCACACACACCTCAACTACACCACAGACATGCTGGTCTGTTTTCTGTCCCTCATAATCATCAAGATTTTTATGGCCTCAGGGACTGTGACCTACCTCTTTCCTGTGAGGAAAATGGTCTACAGGTGACTGTCTTCCTCTGTCAGTGCTGTCTCTGCTCATATGCCACCTCCTCAGAAAAATCCCCTCATAACCACCCATTCCAAAGTAAAACACAGTGACTTTCTGTACCATCATCTTAATTTGAGACTTTGTGTAGCATTTTCTGATATATTCACATGTGTGTAAATATTTTTGCTTATCAGCTACCTTTCCCTCCAGCCCACCTGCATCTCAAGTGCACTCACCCTAGAAAATGAGCACTCTGAGAGCACAGGTACTTTCTTTCTTCCTCACCAGTCTTTTTTTATATTTAAAACAGATCCTGGATGCTTTTGTGTCTAAAACAGCATATATTCTCAGTTTATACCTGCCAATTAAATAAACTACATCATCTGTACCATATAAAACTCTGAGACAAAATGAGAGTGAAAATGTTAAAGGGAAAGACCTGTTAATGAATTGAGAATTCATTAAAATCTACTTGAATAAAGAACAAAAATTCCTCTACTGGGAGTTGGTGAACATTTGCAGCAGCAAACTGCTTGTGAAAGAAGATAATAGTGTGTCCTCCTACCCACATTTCTGCCCTGAAGTCTTAGGGGTGAATCCAGTGGAGGGTCCTTTTTTCTGGCTTCTCTGAGTGGCTCCTTCATTTCCTGTCCTTAGGAAGTAGGATCACAAGAAAATCTTTGGCCTCACTATACCACATTCCCTTGAGGCTAAAGGGAACTGACCAGAGATCTGTTTTTCTCCCCTTTATAGAAACAAAGGTATTTCCCAAAACGTAGTCTCCTAGAACACTTGATAGAGTTTTATCTATCTTAGAGTTACTGACTCTAAGACTTTGAAAATCATATTCTCCATGTCATATCTATGCAGGAATTCTAGATGAGACCCTATCAAAAAATCTCACAAAAGTACTGGGAGCATGGCTCACCAGAAGAGCCTCACGCCTAGCATGGACAACAGACTAGGTTTGTTGGACAACAAAGCAAAAAGACTTAAATTTAAAAAGCTTGACAATTTTTCCATTTCTGGCTTATTATAGTCCAACTTTTTGTACTTAAAATTTTATAATTTCTAGGTCTGGGGGTAAGGCTCACTGGAATTCAACTTGCACAAAAAGTGGGGGTTCAATTCTCAGCTCTGCAACAAATATATTTACATACATATACATATATATGTACATATAAATAATTTCTGGAAAATGACAGAATTAACTGGTCTCTCTACTCTCTGAAAGGATGATAGACTAAGCTTCCGGAATATATTGTCTTCACTTCTGAAATGATTTCTACAATTAATTTAGTTTTGTGTAATATTAAATCACTTGCATTTATTTTGATTTCTTACTATACTTTCCTTAGTTCCTTGGATGGTTGTAACTGCAACTGAGGCTGTTTTTCAGTGCTGGGGATCAATTCCTGGGCCTCATGCCTGCTTGGAAAGCACTGTATGTCTGTGCTACACCTCCAGCTTGCTCCATAGTTTTAAATATCATTTGCCCAACATAAGATTTGACATATTTAACAAATACAGCTTCTATTTAGAAGTGCACCCTTTTCTTCAAAGTCTTTCTCAGTGCAATATGGACATCTTTGTTCCTCAAACTGTAGATTAAAGGATTTATCATTGGTCCCACAATGGTATAAAAAACTGTGGATACTTTATCTTGATCTAGAGACCCAGTAGGAGATGGTGTAAGGTACATGAATGCTGATGCTCCAAAGAAAAGAGAAACAGCAATAATATGAGAGCTGCAGGTGCTGAATGCTTTGGACCTGCCCTCTGTGGAATGGATGCCAGAAATATTGGACAAAATCAAGGTGTAAGAAATAAAGATGGTAAGACTAGGCACTATTACATTGACACCCACCACAATGAAAACCACCAGCTCATTGATGGAGGTGCTTGTGCAGGAGAGCTTCAGGAGAGGAGGTATGTCACACATGTAGTGATTGATGATGTTGCCACCACAGAAGCTGAGTCTCAGCATGCATCCAGTTTGGGCTGTGGCACCCACAAGCCCCATGGCATACACACCCACCATCAGCATGAAGCAGACCTGATGGGACATGGTGACCTTGTAAAGCAGAGGCTTACAGATGGCCACATATCGATCATAGGCCATTGATGTCAAAATATAACACTCATCAATAACAAAGAAGCAGAAGAAAAAGAGTTGAGCCATGCATTCTGCATAAGAGATGATGTTCTGATTTATAAAACTCATCAGCATTCGGGGAGTAATGACAGAGGAGTAGCAGAGATCTGTGAAGGAAAGGTTGAAGAGGAAGTAGTACATGGGAGTGTGCAGGTGAGGATTCAGAACAATCAGAATAATCAAGCCCAGGTTCCCCACCACAGAGACCACGAAGGTTCCTAAGAAGAGGAAGATGAGAGGCAGCTGGAGCTCTGGCTGCTGTGTTAAACCCAGCAGGATAAACTGGGTCACTGAGGAGCCATTGCCTGAGGCCATTCCCTCCTGGATCTGGTCTGTGAGAGAAGGAGAAATAGTAACATTAGAATGAGAAGCCAGCTCTCTCCACCCAGCCCCAGTACAATGAGGTTGAGACCCAGATGGGGAGATGAACTCAAGCTCACCCTTCTCTCTGCCTCTGTTTTCTCCATTTTATAATCTTCAAAAAATGTATAACAATGAATACTTTAAAACACACACAGAAGGTAGTTTCTTAGGGAGTAAGGCTCAGCTCCACTCTGCTTTTACAGTGGACCTCCCACTACAGGGAGGCTTTTCAAGGACTCTCTGGCTCCCACAGATGAGGTTTGGAAGAACAGCAGGATAGGTACAATTCAGCACTCACCCTCCTGCATCAGGACTCCAGTAGAGGCTCTTGATAACACTTCTGCTCTATTCTCATAGAGTGATAGGTAGCACTGATGGATTTTAGAGGTACACAGCCCAGTAAAGAGATTTTTTTCTGATATTGCTTTTGTTTGGGATGAATTTTGGACAAAGGAATTCAGAACACAGTCCTCAGTCTTCCAGGCTCAGAAAAGTCATAAGATATGGATCATAATTTCTGGTGGTAGCTTTGTCCAATGTCCTCTTCCCCCTACAAGGTGGTAAATAGCTTCTACTGTTGCCAAAAGAGCCACTTGCTAATAGGACCCAAGGGTTTTTAAAAGAAGTTTGGAAATCCTAGGGACCTGATTAAAAATCAGAAGACCTGTGTTTCCCCCAGTATTTTCCTCAGAGATCATTTTTTGCAATTAAAAGATCATATCTACCCTGCATTTGTAGTCCTCCAGTTCATGATCATAAAATGAAGCATATTATTGTGCATACATATTGATTTCCTCCCAAATGTGGCACATCCCCAAACAGAAAGCAAGAAAACCTGTCCCATATCCAAAGTGGATTCTTCCTTTTATCTATAACTAGATGAAATACTATATATCATTCATTTCTTTGTTGTGTCTTCCTTCAATTCATGCACCTACATATATTTGAATCTAAGCTTTATAGTGACGTGGCTGTTTTTCTGTTTTTCTTCAGTTCTGTTTATCATTCTAGGTCTTCAGAACCTAGAATAACACCTAGCATGTACAGTAGGTACTTAAGAAATAATAAAAGTTGGGTGATTGAGGATGCCTTTTCCGTTACTCCTGGAACCTGTACTGGAAACCGCACAGACTTTTGGCTCCACTGGCAGAGGTTTATGTAGTTCCAGTGCTTTTAGTTGTAGACAAGAATGCAGGACAAGAAAAACATCAATGTGACATGTAAGGACCACTGTTGGACTTGTAAAGGGTCATCTAGGAGCACTCCAGGTCCAAGCTGATGAGCTCAAGGAAAGATTGCCATCTCCTCCCTCTCTGAATGTCACCCTGAGAACTTGCACAGGCTCTCTGCAAGCCCCCAACATCTCTCCTACAGGAATGTAGCATAGTCTCATATCAGAGGCAGATTTGGATCAGGTGGTCTAGGAAGCTCTCAGGTGCCTAAATCAGAACCTGTTCCTTTTAGTAGGACATTTAGAGTCACTCAAGTTTTTATTTAATTTTAAAATAAAAATAATGGAAATAAGGATTAATTTGGTGGCATTGGTAGGAATGACTAGTGTTAGAGAGATGAAGGTAGAATGAGCTGCTTAAGCAATTGCAAAAATGAATGACTTTGGAAAACAACAAATGAAAGAAAAAAATTCTTGGGTTAAGGCTGCTGCTTTGAAAAGTTAAGAAAGACTGGAAATGTGATAAAATTTATACATTCAGTTTTGAACAACGGGATATCCCAAGTACATTATGCTCTTTTCCACATATGAGAGAAAACGCTCAACTCTTGACTTTCTGAGTTTAGCATATTAACTTAATGTTCTTAAGTTCTATCCATTTTTCTGAAAATAACATAATTCCACTCTTTATGACTGAATAAAACTCCATTGTGTACATACACCACATTTTCTTTATCCATTGTTTCATTGATGGACACCTAGGTTTGGTTGCAGAGTTTGGCTGTTGTGAAATGTGATGCTGTAAATATGGGCATGCATGTATTATAATATACATTTGTGTGCTGATTATAATTCTTTATGATAAACACCAAAGAGTGGTATAGCTGGGTCATATGGTGATTCCATGCCTAGCCTTTTGAAGACCATCCAGACCAATTTCCAAGGTAGTTGTACTAATTTACAATCCCACCAACAGTGTAAATGTGTTCCTTTTTCTCCACATCCTCTCCAGCATTTATTATTCTTTGTATTCTTGATGGATGCTCTGGCTGGAGTGAGATGAAATCTTAATATAACCTTGATTTGCATTTCCTAACTGCTAAAGATGTTGGACAAACTTTTTCATTTGTTGGCCATATATATTTTTTCTTTTGTGAAATGTCTGGTAGTTCATTTATCTACATGATAATTATGTTATACTTATTTTGGTATTAAGTATTTAACTCTTAATGCATCTAGATGTTAATACTCTGTCAGAAGAGTAGATAGCAAAGATTTTATCCTAATCCATAGGTTCTCTGTTCACATTCCTAATTGTTCGTTTCCTCTTCAGTAGATTTTAAATGTGATGCCATTCCATTTATTAACTTTTGACATTATTTCCTGAGCTTCAGAGGTGCTAATGAGAAAGTTGTTACCTGTGCCCAGATATTGGAGTGTTGACCCTACATTTTCTTCTAGGAGTTGCAAAATTTCTGGTCTATTTTCTAGATTGTTGATCCATTTTGAGCCAATTTTTCTGCAGGATAAGAGTCTAGTTTCATTCTTCCGCATATCAATAACCAGTTTTCTGAGCACCATTTGTTTAAAAGGCTGTCTTTTCTCCGAAGTATGTTTTTGGCAACTTCATCAAGAATCAGATGACTGTATCTGTGTGGGTGTGTCTATCTTTTTATTCTGTACCATTGGTCTATGCGTCTATTTTTAATGCCAGTACCAAGCAGTTTTTGTTACTATAGCAGTATATAGTGTTATTTGAAGTCCAGTATTGTGATGCTTCCAGCATTGTTTTTTTTTTTTTTTTTTTTTTTTTTTTTGGCTTAGAACTGCTTTGGTTATTCTGAGTCCTTTATTCTTCCAAATAAATTTTTAGCACTTTGTTTTCTAGTTCTGTAAAGAATCCCCTTGGTACTTTGGTGGGGATTGCATTGAATCTGTTCACTGCTTTTGGTACTATGAACATTTTACCATAATCTATTCTGCCTATCCAAGAACATGGGAGGTCTTTCTATCTTCTGTCATCTTTCTTCAATGTTCTATAGTTTTAATTGTGTACATCTTTTAACTCCTTGATTAGATTTATTCCTTGGTAATTTTTTGAGACTATTGTGAATTGAATTGTTCTTCTGATTTCTTCCTCAGTAGATACATTATTGATATGTAGGAAAGCTATTGCTTTTTGTATGTTGATTTTATAATCTGCTATTTTGCTGAGTTTATTTATTCTACAGTGAAGTTTTTTGGATCTTCTAAGTATAGGATCATATCATCTACAAACAATGATAATTTGACTTCTTCCTTTTTTAATACCTTTTATTTCCTAATTGTTCTAGTTAGAATTTTTAGTGCTATATTGAATGAGAGTGAGTATTTTTGTCCTGTTTCATATTTTAAAAGAAATGCTTTCGGTTTTTCCCCATTTGTTGGTTTGGGGTTTCTCATGTATAGCCTTTGTGATGTTGATATAGGTTCCTTCTGTCTCCAGTTTCTTCAGAGTTTTTATCATGAATGGGTACTCAATTTTGTCTTAAGATATTTTGCATCTATTGAGATGACTAAGTGATTTTTGTCTTTAATTCTGTTTATGTGGATGAATTACATTTATTGATTTGCATATGTTAAGCCATTTTTACATTCCTGGGATAACATCAACTGGTCATTATGTGCAATATTGTTAGAATGTTGTTGACTACAATTTGCTAATATTTTAGTAAGAATTTTGCATCTAATTTTCAAGAATGCAAGTAACAATTATATGGTTTTACTTGTATTCTTAATTAATTAGTTTCAATGTTGGCATCTAATTATGTTGGCAAGGATGTGGAGGGAAAGATATACTCATACATTGTTGGTGGGACTGCAAAGTGGTGCAACCGTTCTGGAAAGCAGTATGGAGATTCCTCAGAAAACTTGGAATGGAACCACCATTTGACCCAGCTATCCCACTCCTCAGTCTAAACCCAAAGGACTTAAAATCAGCAGGGTGCCTAGGTTGAATCCAAACTTAGCTATTGTGAAGTGAGCTGTATAATAACCATTGAAGTGACTGTGTTACTATAGTATGCTGATTTTAAGTCCTTTGGGTCTGATAGAATTCAGCTGAGAAGACTTTTGGTCTTGGCTTGTCTTCTTTGAAAGACTTTTTATTACTGCTTTTATCTCATGGCTGGTTTTTTGTCTGTTTATGTTCTATTGAGTTTAGAAAGGTATTTGTTTATTTTAGGTTTTCCAATTTATTGCAGCATAAGCATTTAAAAAGTCACTAATGATCCTCTGGATTTCTGTGATGTCTGTGGTGGCTTCTCCTTTTTTATTATTAATTTTCTTTATTTTGGACTTTTCAATCTTGGTTATCTTTTCTATTAACCAACTCTTAATTTCATTAATCTTTTGTATTGTTTTTTGGTTTTGGGTTTCATTCTGTTTTGTTTGGTACTGGGAATTGAACTCAGGGCCTTGCACATGTTAAGTAAATTGTATTGTTTTGTTTTATTTTCTCTCTATTTCACTGATTTCTGCTCTGATCTTAATTATTACCTTTTCTTTCATGCAATTTGTTTGTTCTTCTCCAGGGCTTTGAGATGCATTGTTAGTTTGTTTATTTGGGATCTTTCTGATTTTCTCATGTAGGCACTCATAGTTACAAACTTTCCTCTTAAAACTACCTTTATCATGTCCCAGAGGTTCAAGTATATTAAACCACAATTCTCATTTGATTCTTAGAATTTTTAAATTCCTTCTTCAAAGACATATTTTTCAATCTCCATGTATTTATATTGTTTTGGTATGGTGTTTTTGTGTTTATTTCTAATTTTATTCCATTATGATATAATAAGATGCAAGGAATTATATTAGTTCTTGTATTTTCTAAGAGTTGTTTTGTGTCCTAAAATGTGGTCTATTTTCAAGAAACTCACAAAGTTTCCATGAGCTGCTGAGATCAAAATATATTCAGCTCTTGTTGGGTGAAATATTCTATAGATGTCTGTGAAGTCCATTTGATTTGCATTTTCAGGTACAGTCTTCACTGTGTCTGTCTGGATGATCTATCTATTGTTTAGAGAAGTGTTGAAATCACTGTTGTACTGGGGTCTATCTGAGTCTAAGTACTATCTGTTTTATGTAATTAGGTTCACTAAAGTTTGTACCACAAATATTTATATCATTATATCTTCTTTTGGGATTTTTCCCTTTACCCGTATAAAGTAACCTTCTTTCTCTCTTCTGATTAATTTTTTATTTGAAATCTGCTTTGTCAGATGTGAGAGTAGTTATTTGTGCTTATTTTCAGGTTCCATTTCCATGGTACAAGAATTTTCATTCCTTCACTTTCAGCCTGTGGCTATCTCTGCCTGAAAGATGAGTTTCTTGCAAGCAACTTATAGTTGAATATTGATTTTTGATCCATTCTACTACTATATGTCTTTTAATTGAAGAGTTGAGACCATTTACATTTGGTTTTTTATTAATTCCTATGATTTTGATTTATTTCTAATGTTTAATTTGGTCATGTTTCTTATTTGCTTACCTACTTGTCAAAAAATATTTGTTCACTTGATACCTCTAGGGTTGTTTTTGACTTCTTCTGTGTGAAGTACATCTCTGACTAAAGTTCTCTAGTTTTGTAATCCTAGTTTTTTTTTATTTCTGCTTATCTTAAAAAGTTTTATATTTCTTCTATGATTTGGAAAGATAACTTTACTGGATATTGTATTCTTGGTTAGGTTATTTTCTTTCAAGACTTAGACTACATCACTGTGGAGACCAAATCCTCCTGGCTTTTAGAGTTTAAAAAACCAGAAGTAATTCTGATTGACTTGCCTCTAAGCGTGACCTGACATTTTTCTCTTGAGACTTTTAAAATTCTATCCTTGTTCTGTATGTTATGTATTTTACTCATAATGTGTAATGAAAATATTCTTTTATGATCTCAAGATTTGGGGTTCTGAATGCCTCTTGTATCTGAATGTCCATCTTACACTGAAGTTTTGGAAATTTTCTGTTATTATTTCCCTGGAAGAGTTTGTCCATTCTATTACCTGCATTTCACAAACTTCTTTGATTCTGTGATTCTCAAATAATGTTGTCTCAGAGTTTCTATATATTCTGATCATTGCTATTTTCTATTCTTTAATACTGTCAGAATATTCATGGCTAGCCACTTTTTCTTTCAACTCTGAGAATCTGTTTTCAGCATGGTCTATTTTATTAGAGAGACTTTCAATTGAGCACTTTATTGAATTTATTGTGTTTTTAATTTCTGAGGTTTCTGTTTGGTTCTGTTCCAACATCTCCATCTCCTTATTGAATTTCTCCTTCACATACTGTACTGACTTTCTTAATGCATTCAATTGTTTTTCTGTACTCTCTTGAAATTCTTTGATCATTTTTATAATCATTACTCAAATTCCTCATCTGATATTTCATTGATTTCAATAACTTTGAGGTCAGTTGCTGATAAATTATGAATTTTAGGAGTCGTCATATTACCTTGTTTTTTCATATTTCTTGTATTTTCTGTTGGGTTTTATGTATCTGTTGGAACAGGTTTTCTCTTCCACTATTATGTGGGCCTTTTTAGAGACTGTCTTAACTTGCCAAAATGTCCCTGAGTGATTTAGACTGAGACTCCATCAGAGGTGTGGTATCCACAGCCTTTGTGTTAATTCTGTCTGTTTTTATCATAAGAGTAGATATCTGTGAGTGGAACCTGGAGGCGCACACCTATCCATTTCTACCTGGGGCCTAGTTGTTAGTATTGGGTTTTCTCTCTTCTATTCTTTGTATTGAGATATAACTGAAGTTCTAGTGTGGATAGTTTGTGTGTGAAGCAAGATGTGCTCACCTTTGGCTATATTTATTTAGCTGCAGAGTCTCTATCCTGTAAACTTGTTGTGTCCCTGTAGATTAACAGCACCCAACAGAAAAGGGGGAGACAAATAATAATGACAACAGAAAACATAATATACAGCATTAAAGTAAATATCCAATGCCTACTAAAATACAACACTACCACAAAAACTGAAATTATGGGATTAGCAAATACCAAGAGCAAAAACAATAAATTGTTAAGTACTAGATCTTCCATTAAAGGCAGATTCTGATTCCTGCTAGGTGTCTGGACCTCAGGATGGTCCCAAGAATTCTACTCATGAAGCAGAAGAGCCAATCCTCCACACACTCTGCTGCCCATGAAAATAGCCCTCCCAGGCTTAGTCTCTGAGTGCATCCATACCCACCTATTCAGTTTTCTGACCCTCTGTAGTTGGTCACATAAGCCACCAGACTCAGGTGAAAGCAAGTTGCACTTTCTACCCTTAATTTTTCTGATTTAAATCCCCTTGGGTACAATCTTCTCTGTTCCTGTTTCACTCACATTCTGCTAGGTACACCCTAGGCCACATTTTGGGTGCACACTGGGACAGTATGTCAAGGTTTGCTATGATGTCCCCAGCTCCCGAGGCAGCAAGCCGCAGCATAGCCTCCTCAAGGTGGCTCCTGCCTCAGCTCTGCACTTGAGAGTTGAGAAATACAGAGCACTTTTCAAGCACCATGTCACTGCACAGCCTCTAGATCTCCTAAGTTCAGGCTCCTTTTCTGATGTGCAGCTCTTTCCATGCCAAATCTGTCCATTATGTTTCTATGTGTTATCCCTCCCCTTGGTGGTGAACCAGCACCAGTGATGTTGCCACTGTCACAACTAGCTTGGCTCCAACCCAAAACGCTTTTTATTTCTTGTTCTTGTTCTTTGTTAAATGCACTCAGATTTCTGAGTCTCTAAGACACTCGGACTGTCCAATATTGAACTTTAGCAAATTCCTTCTTTCACCTACCTCACTGAGAAGCAGTACTCCTGCTGCTTGAATTCTTTCTACAGAGCAACTGGAAAAGCAAACTTTCTCTAATCTACCATCTTGAACCTCTTTTCAAGCACAGGATGTTCAACCTTGTTAAAGTCAATGATAATTTAACTCAAAAATCTTTATATTACACTATATTTTCATAAATTATAGAAATGAAAAATATGCATTTCTGGACTTTTGATTTACAGGATTATATCACACTCATCTAATCTGCTATGAATGCTTAGAAATGTTGGCTCTTATATTTTTATTTTATTTATTTATATATTTATACCAGGAATTGAATCTAAGGGTGCCTAACCACTAAGCCACATCTTTAATTCTTTTCCTTTTTATTTTGAGACAGGGTCTCACTAGGTTGCTTACAGACCCACTAAATTGTGAAGGCTGGCTTCAGATCTGTGGTTCTCCTACCTCAGAATCTTGAGCTGCTGTGATTATAGGCATGTGCCACCACACCTGCCAATGTTTTTAAGTGTAAATATATATCTGTGCTTAATAAGAAAAAATTAAATCTTTTTTTGCAAAAAATAAAAAATAAAAGAGAAGACAGATTCTATTTCCATATATTTGAGATGGAATCTGATATACTAACATTTTTTTTATTTTTACTGAGAGTATTGTACATCTTTATGGAGTACATTGTGATACTTTGAGAAATATATACAATGTGTAATAATCAAATGAGGGTAAAAAGCATTTTCATCTGTTTGAACACTAATCATTTTCATGTGTTGGTAATTTTGCAGTCTTCTTTTTTAGAAATTTTTAAATATATGATAGACTCATAACCAAGAGTTACACTACTATACAAAAAAAAACTAGAAGTAATCCCTCCACTGTGTGTTTTGGACCCCTTATTGAACTTTCCCACTTCTTCTCACTCTTCCCCTTCCTAGTCTCTAGTTACCATTATTAATTCTATTTTTCTATGAGACCGACTTACTAGTGTCTACAAATGAGTAAGAACATGTAATGTTTGTCTTTAAGTGTCCAGCTTATTTAATTTAACATAATGACCTCCAGTTACATACATACTGCAAATGACTGGATTTCATTCTTTTTTATGGCTGAATAAATATCCCATTGTGGCATTATTTTTTTAAATAAATAAAAAACACCACATTATTTTATCCATTTATCCATTGAAGGGCATCTGGGTTGATGCCATATGTTAGCTATTATAGTGCAGGAATAAACATGGGGATGCAAGTATCTTTTTGGTATCATGATGTAATCTTCTTTGGATATATACCCAGTAGCAGAATTGCTAGATCATATTATAGCTCTGTTTTTAGTTTTTTGAGGCCATTATGCTTTCCATAATGTCTGCACTAATTTACATTCCTGCCAACACTATGTACCTTTTGTGTTTTGTTTGTTTGTCTTTCTGATGATAATCACTCTGAGGTGAGATAATATCTCATTCTGGTTTTGATTTGCATTTTCCTGATGATTAGTGACATTGGACTTTTTTATAAACTTCTTGGTCATCTGTATGTCTTCTTTTGAGAAGTGTCTATTTGGTTCTTTAGCCCATTTTCTAATAGGGTTATTTATGGAGTTTTTTGTGTGTGTGTGCTTATTTGTGTGTGTGTGTTCTGCTTTTTTAGTTCCTTATATATTCTGGATGTCAATTAATTAGGCTACCAAGTAATTCTAAAGCTGCTATATGTGTAATCACATTTTGAATACAAAATTTAGGCCAGTTTCTATAGCAATTATTTAACAGGTGTATGGCTATTTAAATAGAGACAAAGTAACTGATCTTAATGAAAGTACATGAACTTTGGAAAATGCAGAAGAGCCTTTCCAACAAGTGAAAGTGAAATGGACTGAGATAGACAACACAGGGAGGGGATCTGAGCTTAAGTGCCAGGTGACCTCAGCAGATGCTCCTACACAGGCCTTGGTATCCAGGATTAAAAATAAATAAAAACCTGCTGCTTATATCAAAACAAACATGAAGAAAAACATTAAAAACATGACTTTGAATTTACAAAGAAGATGCAAAAGATTAGTTTTAGTATGAAGACAGTATGTACATTTTTAAACATAACACTATTCTGATTATAATTTATGGGCTTACAAGTAGGGAGTAGAATTTCAAAAACTGTAAAAAGTAATACACACGAACTTAAGAGTGTTTATCTATAGTCAGAAGAAGGGGCAAGGGATGGAGGTCTGTGCCGTTAGCAGGTATAGTCAATCGTGTGTGTATGTGTTTGTTAGTAGAAGTAGCAGAGAATCGAGCAAAATATCTGAGACACCAAGAGCATGACAATATTCAACAAAGAAGGAATGTGCAATATTTTACTTTTAAGAAAATATTAGTGCTTAATATAAAAAGAAAGAGGAAGGAAAAAGTGGAAAGTAAAAAGGGAAGGAAGAGTATTTCATTTTAAGGAAAAGTTATGAAGCTTCAACAAAAAAGATTTCATCTTAATGTGTTTTAGTGTGAATTTAATTTTCATTTCTAACACAAAGGAGTACATCCCTAAGAATTAAAAATCTAAAGGGAAACAACAGACATGTTTATAGTTTATATATTTATATAGAAGGACTTTTCAAACAGGATTCAGAACAAAGCTGGACAGAAATATGGGCCTGAAATCTGAGCCCAAAATGAGTTCCCCTTTTTTCTTCCACTGAATCTCTGAATTTCACACACACTGCAGCGGAATCGGCAAATTATACTACCACCATGAAAGGAAATGCCAAGATGATACAAATGTGCCAGAAAGAAAAAATAAGGCAGAAGCAGCAATAAATCTCAACTACAGAATCAGGCTGCCCCCTGCGGGAGGGGAGGAACGAAGACAATGGATTCTCCTTCCAGGTTGGAGAAAAGGCGACTTTTGAAAGATCCATGCACATGAAACAGGGGTTGTTGAGGAAAGAGTAACAGTCATGGAAGGAAAGCTCAGTTAGCCTGATCCCTTTCTCCACTGCAGAGTGGACTCGCTCAAAGCAAAAGGCGGTCCAGTATTAGCCTCCTCCATTAGCCGATGCTCTACCTTTGGGGGAAAACAGGACAAAAGAAGACAAGGGTCTCCCTTTACTCCCAAAGCAAGGTAGAAGTTTAGTCATTCTATGAGACCTCAGAGAACATGAGCAAAGTCAAGAAAAAAATCTTTCCCTTGCCTTCTTCAACAGTGGTCACAGTAGAAGCAGCAATTTTTTTTTATTAACAATGCATTTTTCTCGTTTTATTTTTAATTGGCACATAATATCTGTGAATATTCATGGGGCACAGGGTGACAGTCTAATATTACATACACAACATATAATGAACAGATCAGGGCAACTGGCACATCATCACTCCAAATTTCTTTGAATTGGAAACATTTAAAATTCTCTTTTCTAGATATTTGAAAATACAAAATTGATTATAATTCTTGTAAACCACAGTTATCCTGCCATGCGGTAGGACATTAAAAGTTATTCCCTTCTGGACCACAATCTGCCAGAGTAACCAGACACCCAAACTGTAGCAGGTCCTACCTGATTGGCCTGAACACAGTACAATCACCTCTACTCCATTTGCCATTCTGTCTGCCTGCCTTGCAGTGTTCAGAAAGCTCTGTCCCATCTTGATTTATAAAGGAGAAGGAATGGGAACTGTGGACAAGTAGCTACAAACTTTACTAAGCCAACACTGATGACATGTCAAGTAAATGACCTGGTACCTTTTCAATCCCTTCGGGTGATGAAAAGAACTTGAGGGTAAATAGGTACCACTACGTCAGCCCAAAACATTCAGTTTCTAAGATTTCTAATTTTGTATGTTCCCTGAAAGGCAAAGCTTGGTATATTGCCCTTTTACATTCCTGTTCCAAAATCTACTTATATCAACTCGTAACAAAATTAAGATTGTAGATAAAAAATGTTGCTATGCCTTTAATCTGTGTTACTATGAGATTCGATGTAGATAGAAAAAGATTTTCCAATGTAAATTGTGCATATGGAGAAATCAACAACATGAGGATAAGAAGGGTGTATATGTCAATATTTATATTTTTAATGAACTACAGTTACAAAACATCCAAATATTCAATAATCGTTAAACAAGCTTTCATGTTGTAAAATCATTTTACATTTAGTTTACTTATAGATTAATTTTTAAAACTCAAATATAGAATTAAAACAATTTTAGATATAAATGTTATTACAAGTAGTTTTAATTAAAAGATTAAATCAGCTATATTTGTTAGTTACATTTGTTAGTATTTGTCAATACTATAGACCTACAAATGAACCATTGATATCACAGCACAAGAGCCAGGCTGCCTCTTTCATTCATTCTCCACTAGGCTGTGCCATTGACCCCAATATCATTCTCGAACTGCAGACAATGTGCTATGTCTGTGACTCATTTTCACCTTGTTGTTAATTATGTAGGTTTTATTAACATAGGTGTAATATATATCATTCTATGCCCTAATGAAAGCATTCTGCATAATTACTAAAATATATGCTATAGAGAAAAATTCAAGCCAAACAGTGTAAAGTTTTTTTTTTTTAAAACCAGGCACTGTGACGAATATAAATGAAAAAACTTAAAATCAGCATACTACAGTGACGTGCCCACATCAATATTTACAGCAGCTCAATTCACAATAGCTAAACTATGGAATCAACCACGGTGCCCTTCAATAGATGAATGGATAAAGAAAATGTGGTACATTTATTCGATGAAATGTTACTCAGCTTTAAAGAAGAATTAAATTATGGCATTTGCTGGTAAATGGATGGAGTTTGAGAATATCATGCTAAACAAAATAAGCCAATTCCAAAAATCCAAAGGCCAAATGTTTTCTTTGATATGCAGATGCTAATTCACAACAAAGTGTGGGGGGGGGGCACTAGGGAAGAATAGAGCTACTTTAGGTAGAGGGGAGTGAAGGGAGGGGAGGGGATATGGGGATAGGAAGGACAGTAGGATGAAACAAACATTATTACCTTATGGACATGTATGACTTCATGACTGATGTGATTCTACAACATGGACAATCAGGAAAATGAGAAATTATACCCCACTTATGTCTGATTTATATCAAAGTGCATAAATGCATTCTACTGTCATGCATAACTAACTAAAACAAATAAAAAAATTTTAAAGTAGTCACTGTTCATTAAGATAGTTCATGAGGATAACATTTCAAACCATTATAAGAGTGATAAAAATATTGGGAAACATATAAATACTTAGCTCTCTGCTCTAAGGGCAATAATTTTAATAAGATTGAATAAGTTCTTAACTGCATCATTATTTTCTAAGGCTATTCTAATAAATCAAAGTTTTAGAACTTTTCAAAATTCATGATATTCATATAAACATAAAAACTGCAGGGATAATGTATCATTATCCCCTGAAAATAATACATTTCCTAAGAGACCTCTGTCCTGAACTCGTTCAAGATAATGACAGAAAGTAGACAACATATCTTCTGCATAACACACAGGAAGAAAATTTTGTAAAGCACAATTTTCTAACTTTTTGTGGTTCTTGAAATTGAACTCAGGGTCTTGCACATGATGGGCAAATACTCTACCACTGAGCTACATGCCCCATTCCAATTTTCTAATAATTTTGTTATGAATAACTCTTTAGTTTAAATTATGGCATTTTTTCTAACAGGATTGGACTACTATGGAAATAGTAATCTGTCTCATTAGAGAGGCTTGACCTGAACTCAGCCTCACCACTCCAGGAAAATGTTCACTATTTTAACAGATCAAGAGGGAAGTTTCTTTGTAGCTCACCCTATTTAAAATAAGACTTATCTACAGGTTCATGACATTTTTCTAGTTAGCTGTTGAAGTCTTATAGATCATTTCTCTGCTATAGAAATCTTGCCCCATACATTATCACCACTGAAGCCCTAATATCAGTCTCACACCAAAACAACTTCCAGAAGCCCTCTCTGTTCCTTCACAGTCCTCCTTTCTTTCCTTCCCATTCCCCCCCCTCTACAGGAATCACATTGGGATCAAGTACTGGGCTCTGCATCTTCAGCTTTATGCCCTTAAGCAAATAACTTAATCATTTCTTCCTCTGGAAATGGTTTAATAGGATTTGTAAAGAATGTAGTATGATACGGTCACCAAATCAAAGTATTCTTCTGAGAGAAAAAGAAGTCAAAATTACACATTGAGAAGAACAAAACCCAATAGTGCAAAATTCATCCCATGTATTTTTATTTGTGTTTTTTAAAGAAGGAAACTAGAAATTTCATTGCAAAGGACAGAAACAAAAAAATCCTGACATTACACATGATACTGTAATCTAAGCCAGGAGAGAATTATTGTGCAATTTTAAAACAAAAAGACACAATCCACAGAAACAAGGAAAATAGGTGAGAAAGAATTTCATTTCTATTTATGAATAAATACAGTCAAGCTGTGCATTCTCATTATGGGTAGGTTTGGCTCTTCCAGCCTCACACAACCATAAGAATAGATCCTTAGTCAAGTAAAGCACACAGATCCATCGTAGTTGTACAGATAAAATTTCAAAATAGAAAACATCACCAAAAGAATGCTGAGAAAAGCTGAGCATGGTAGTGCATGCCTCCCAGAGCTCAGGAGGCTGAAGCAGTAGGATCTCAAGTTCAAAGCCAGTCTCAGCAACAATGAGGATCCAAGCCTTAAAGTTCTTAACTGCATCATTATTTTCTAAGGCTATTCTAATAAACCAAAGTTTTAGAACTTTTCAAAATCCATGATGTCTTCATATAAACATAAAAATTTCAGGGATAATGTATCATTATTCCCTGAAAATAATACAATTCCTAAAGACCTCTGTCCTGAATTGTTCAAGATAATGACAGAAAGTGAGACAGTGAGACCCTGTCTCTAAATAAAATATAAAATAGAGCTGGGGATGTGGCTCAGTGGTTGAGTGCACCAGTATCAAAAAAAAAAAAATGCTGAGAAAGTGGCAAATTTTTTCAACATTGATCTTGTTCACGATTTTTGTCAGACCTTCTGTTTCCATATAGTCACAGATAATAAAACTCTTGAAACAGAAAAGAGTTTAATTGTTTCAGAAAAAATATATATATATGAACTTGTCAGAAAACACACAAATCCTGGATCTCTCTATGTGGAATAGAAAAGGATATTTTAAAAAAAATAAGAAGAAAAGAAAAAATATACAAGAGGAAAAATAGGAGGCAATATTACCTTTAGGTGGGAAAATATATCAGGCCTGTGTCTCAACCTAGTAAGGGAAACACAGACCACATTGGAGCTACCATGAGACTCAGAATGAGTTTCAATTCCAAGAATAGGCCCACACAATAGAAAATGAAAAATACTGAAGTAGAAGTCCTTTCCATACTATAGAAAGAAAGATGAAGAGAAGAAATAGACCGAAATTGAGCTGGAGGACCAGGAGGGGGAGAAAAGACACACAAATGGGGACAGATACTAACGCAGCCCCACTATTCATTCAGTTTAATTCTGTACAGGGTTCTCTTCAGAGCAAGCTTGACATCCTTGTTCCTGAGGCTATAAATGAGAGGATTCAGCATGGGCACCACAAGAGTGTTAAACACTGAAAACACCAGGAAAAATAGACGCTGGCCAAAAGACCCTGAAGAGGATGGTTTAACATGAGTGAGCAGCCCAGATCCATAGAATAAGCCAACAGTTACTATGTGACAACCACAGGTGCTCATGGCTTTGGACCAACCCTTAGCTGAAGACATATGAATGATATTGTAAAGAATCAAAGCATAGGAGATGAAGATAACAAGGCTAGACACAATAACAACAGTTGCCACAACAACAGAACTCACAAGCTCATTGGCATAGGTGTTGCTACAGGAAAGCTGAAGAAGGGGGAAAATCTCACACATATAATGGTTAATAAGGTTAGAATCACAAAAGCTGAGCCTGATCATGCACCCTGTGTGCACCATGGCACCAGCAAACCCCATCAAGTAAGAACCCAACATCAGCAGAGAACAGACCCTGGGGGACATGACCACCCTGTACAGCAGAGGCTGACAGATGGCCACATAGCGATCATAGGCCATGGCTGTCAGCACATAGCACTCTGAGTTCACAAAAAAGCAGTAGAAAAATAACTGAGTCATGCATCCTGCAAAGGAGATGATGTTCCTCTCTGAAACAAAGCTCATCAGCATTTTAGGAGTAAAGACAGATGAATAACAGAAATCAATGAAGGATAGATTGAAGAGGAAAAAGTACATGGGGGTGTGAAGGTATGAATTCAAGCAAATTAGATGAATTAAGCTTAAGTTTCCCACCACAGTGATGGCATAGTTCACCAAGAACAGGAAGAACAGGGGCAGCTGCAGCTCAGGTTGGTCTGTTAATCCCATAAGGATGAACTCTGTAACGGAGGAGTCATTTTCCATAGCCATTGGCTTCAAGGATGAGACCTGTAGAAGAATAGAAGTTGATGCTAAAAATGAACCCTTACTATTTAACCCCAGAAGGAGATCTAGAATTGCTGGTTTCCAAGCTCAAGTTTTTCTGAAAACACACAGCAAAGCCTCCAAAACACAAGATTTTTCTATGCTGATCCTTGAAAAATCCCCATTTACTTTTTTGTCTATGTCCAGGAATAATGCTAAATGACCTCCTAGTGCCTCTGAAGAGCATTTCTTTCTTTCCCTTCACTCGGTCTTCACTCTGGCTGAATAGCAATAAATAATTGGTATTCTTCAAACCCATGCTTTATATAGCTTTGTGCTTGAAGGGAAACTTTTACAAAAAGATGGTTCAGTGCTCACCTAGTTTCCTTGGAGGCCTCACTAATGCTGAACATCAAGGGCCTTCCTACCCACTGTCCTAAGAGAACAAATTTCTCATGATGAGAGAGATAATAGCAATCAGCTTAGATCTGTCTCCCACATGCTAGCAGAGCAACTCTCAAAAATATACTGAGATTTCTATTTGAAAATATCTCCAGAAGTTTCTCTTCATTTGCCAATGGAAAACAAAAACTTCACATGAGCGCCTCCAAAACATAACCTCACTCACATGGGAATCTATCTCATGTCCCCTAGAAAGTTATTTAGAAGCACAGAGAATTATGCTCTCCTTTACAATTTCTTCCCAAGTTGGATGAGCACCTTGAGGTTAGAAATTAATGAGCATTGGGTCTTTTGAGATTCAAAGGGAATACTCAATTCGTAATTTCCCACTAGGAATTCCTGATCCCCAGGGCAAAGTAGGATGTGGTCTCCATGGCCATTCCCCTCAACATCCAATGCAGAGATCTACAGGAGGACTGTCCAGGGTATAGTCACTTGCCAGTTCCAGCATATTCCTTCAGGCTAAAGGATTGCATTAATAAATTTTAGACCATAGACTTAAAACTCTACATACTTTGGAGTTCACACTAATGAAGAATGTTGTAGCAGAAAAGTCTCAAAGAATAGGGTAAGTTCTTAAATCAGTCTGAAGTTAAATACAGACTTTGAATGTCCTAACAAAGAGACTTTCAACAAATGATAGAACTTTTCTGACTCTTGTTTATTCAAATACATATAATGAGGTCCATAAAATGCTATCTTATAGGGTTGTTGGAATAACATGATTCTGGCAAACCATTAGCTTCTTGCCTGGCATATAAAAAGACCTGATAGTACCACTTACATATTCCTCTGTTCCACACACATGTTCACATACACTAGGGTTTCTTAAACCTGGCACTACTGATATTTGAAGGAGGTAGGCTTAGCTGTAGGGCTGTTGAATGCACCACATCCTTGGCATTTATCAGATCACAGTGCTAGCCCTTCCCTGTGTACATATGCAAATAAAATACTAGTGTGATCATCAAATCTTTCTATAGATACTGTGAAATGTCCCTGGGGTAGTCTAGAAGTTCTGAAAACAATACTCCAATGGCACTTTTGCATGTAGAGTAATTTGAACTGAAGGACATTTGAAGTGTTCAGAATGAAGTTTATTTCTGACCATGTCTCACTTCTTTTCCTACTTTCATTAATCCCCCAAGGCAGGTCACAGAAAACAACAGTTATTTTCCTCAAGGCAGGTGGAGAAATTAGAAACCCTCTCCCCAAATTAAGCCATGAAGTCTAGAAATGTAATTCCAATCTTTTCTCACCTTTCTTTGTAGGAGCTGGACATTAAGTAATTCTCTGATCTTCCTGGTTTGAGGGAAGACCATAAGACCCTCATTCCACAAATTTCCACCTCCATCTTCAGGAGGAGGGAATGCCACATAGAGACTAAGAAATAGAACACACAACCTTTCCGGGATTCTCCTTTTATTCAAGTATATTAGATCTAATCTTTTTTGCCAATCACAGTTCTACATGGCTGTCCATTCTTCATCAAACCTAACCATAAATACAGCAAATCCAAGTCAAATCTCCTCAAGGCAACCTGTGCCAGAAGACATGGGGAGCTGATAGTACAAGGACATAAATGGTTTCATATTAACCAGGCAGGGTTCAGTCTTATTGTGGGGCTGTGTCTCTCTCCCAACATTTGTATTGCTTGCTTCTGCTTGGTTTTAATCTCATATGGGCTCTCCAGTGCAGTGAAAAGAGATCCAACAGAATTGCTATCAATTGTACCATCAAGGAGAAAATAAAAGATTTTTTAAAAATAATTTTCTTCAAAGATTATGGTAAAATGGCTATCATGAACATATACTTGTCCTCAAGTTTTGGCATGTGCTAATCAGACAGGATTATATTATGTACAGCGTGAAAACAGTCTATCACAATCATATAATGTGTGTTGCCTGTACAGAAATGGTCCATTCAAAAAATAAAACAGTAACAACAAATAACATGCTATGTATTTCCAACACAGGTTATTTAAAAGAAAAATGGTTATGTGGATATTGCAAAGAAGAAACAGCAAAAAGTTAAAATACATGAAAAAATGCAGAGATTTATAAACTAGAGAAAATGTTTACTTTTGTTGGAGTTCGACAAATAATGCCATGATCTCTGAATGATTTCATTAAGTACGTCGCTGATTATTTGACAAGCATCTCTTGTCTCATGATGTGGGACCTTTGTCCTGTTCTTTGACCTGAGTGGTCCCATGTAAGAAGGAAACTGTCAGTTTATGGATTAATACCTCAAGACCCCTTTTTAGACAATATTAAGCAATGGAAGTTTTTTGAAAAATCATCTCTTAGGCCGGAAAACTAAAAAACATTAATAAAAGCAAAGCCATCCAGTCTGCATAATACATGTGAACTACTAAGCACAGTCTCTTTAGTTCTATCTTCTTTATCCAACCAACAAGCCCAGCTTTGTAAAAAGCAGTCCTGTCAGATCTGCCTAAAGAGGGTCTAACAGCTGGTGTCCTGCTTATGTAAATCATGGTTAATCCCCATGTGGGTAGACTGTTTAACCCATATGTCCTAACATCTTTAGAGTGTAAAAATTTGGAACATAGTACACAAGAATTAATGTCATCCTTCCAGTTATGAACATCCATACATAATTAAATGTACTTTGTAAACAAGATAAATTATTACATTACTATTATATGTGATATACTATATATTATTATATTAATAAGCAGTTTTCATCAAAATAAAAATAAAAACAAAAACCTTATAAAACTGACAATATCTTATACATATCCTATATCAACATCTCTAAACCTTAAATTTGTCTTGAAATGGAGGTTGAATAAAGCAGATTTGCCTTTATCCTTGTTCACACTACTTAAAATGGCTACAAACCATATATAAGGTTGATTAATACTTTCATAACTTTGTGACTTAACAAGCAAAATTTAGTTATTAAGATAACAATCATGATTTACAGCATTATATCCAGACTATCAGATTTTGTAAGTTTTATAGGTTTTGTATCAATAATACATAACACTTCATTGTAAAACTGGTAGTTCATGTAACCAGAATTGAAAACCAAAATAGTCTTTTTAACAAATAAAAGCTTGAATAAACCTGATTTCTTCTAGGACTTAATTTTGTTTTAAGCAATAAAAAAGAAAGAAAGAAAAGAAAAATCAGCAGAAAACATAGGAACTCGTCTTTATAAAACATGAAATCTTTATTATTTAAGTCCATTCTTTGTAAATTTTGCTAAGAACTCATCAATCATTGTCCATTGGGTTTCATTTATTAATGCATTTTTAAAGTTGTTTTAAGTTCCTATAGAATTTAAGCATTGCTAGACTTTTAACATCAGGCATGGCACAAGATCCACGGCAAGGCTTTGAGGGACATTTTTAAAAGGCAATGAAGCACCTCTCTGATTAGAATACTAAAATTCAAGCAGGTTTTACAGAAAATGCAAAGCCATACATGGAATTATTTGAGTCGTTCTATAAGAAAGATTATATAAGCTCATTTTTAACTCTAGGTTAGTTTACAGAAAATTATATAGTTTTTATTTATTTTTACTGAAGGTAATTAACATTAATTTTATTTTATTGTTTACTATTTATTTAATTACTTACCTACTTCTTATTACTGGGGTACTGGTGATTGAATCTAGGAATGTTCTACCATTCAACTATATCCCCAGCACATTCAACTCTTGTATTTTGAAACAGGGTTTTGGAAAATGGCTGAAGCTGGCCTTGAATTTACAATCCTCCTGCCTCTACCTCCCAAGTGCCTAGGATTACAGGTGGGTGTCAAAGACCTATACTCCTTGGGCACATGAAACATAATCTCCACCAACAGCCCAGAGTTCTTTTGACCACAGTGGCTCCGTTCCTTCTCCTGTGACTGCTATACCTGACATCCAGGTGGCGGGGCACCTCTTTCAGCTATTATAATGGAGCAGGGAATTCACTTCATCTCATTCTCTTACTCCTGCCAAACACATGGTACACTGTCATATCAAATCTCCTTACTCTTGACCTCTCAGGACACTCAAAGAGAAACACCAAATGTAACAGGTCCAAGCTGACGATTCTGGGCACACACGATGCTTTCCTATGCCCCACTTGCCATTCTGTCAGCCATGCTATATAGTTAAATAGCTCTGTTCTGGACTTTATTCATGAGGGACAAAGATTGAGGACTGTGTAGAAGTACCTAAAAGCCTTTCATTAATAAGCCAATATTCACATGTCTTTAACCTGTGTTAATACGGCGTTCAATATCAGTAGAATGAAGATTTTGCATTTGAAATTGCCAATATGAAAAAACAGTAGGAGAAGAAAATAGTACATGGCAATATAAATATGTTTAATCGGCTACACATACAAAACATCTAAATATTTAATAATTATCAAATAAACATACATGTTCTAAAATTAGTCTATGTTAAATTTACATATTATATTAATTCATAAAACTTACCTTGAATTTAAGTAATTTAGTTATAGATATTGCTAAATTTGGGGGGGTTGTTTTTGTTTTTATTTTTGTTTTTGTTTTGGTATGGGAGGGTACCAGGGATTGAATTCATGGGCACTCAACCACTGTGACACATCCTCAGCCCTATTTTGTAGTTTTTTTTTTTTTTTTTTTTTTTTTTTTTAATTTAGAGATGGTCTCAGTTGCTTAGGGTCTCGCTTTTGCTGAGGCTGGTTTTGAACTTGCAATCCTCTTGCCTCAGCCTCCCAAGCTGCTGGGATTAAAGGCATGTGCCACCACAGCTGGCTAAATTTGGTTTTTATTGAAAAAATAAATCAACTACATTTGCCAGGTCAATACTGTAGATTTAACCTGAAAATTTGAGCCATTGACATCACAGTACAGAGCCAGGCTACCTCTGATTGGTTCTCCACCAGGCTGCACCACTGACTCCAATATCATTCTCAGACCACAGATAATGTGCTATGTCTGAGACTCACTTTTCACCTTTTTGTTAATTATGCAGTGTTTTATAAATGTGGATGTAATACAGCTCATTCTGTGTCCTAGTGAAAGCATTCTATGTCTTTATTAAAATACATATTTTTTAGAGTGAAATTCAAAACAGTGGTAAGCTCTTTTTTTAAAACCAGGCACTGTGCTAAATATAGATGAAAGAATGAAACTATACACTGGTCATTGAGCCACTTCTAGAGGAATAGCATTTCAAAACATTATAATAGTGACAAAAATATTGCAGTAAAGATTGAATTAAAGTATTTAGTTGGCATCATTATCTTCTAAAGTTATTCTTATGAACCAATATTGTAGAACCATAGAAAAATAACAAATATAATAATCTCAAGGATAATGAACTGTTGTCTCCTGACAAGGATTCATCCACTATGGAAAATAAATAATTTCTCTGTAACACACACAACAAGAAAATTAATAAGAGCACAATTTTCTATTCTTTTTACTATACATAACTTTTTCATTTACTCTAAACAATAGCATAATGTCTGATAGGATTATGCTGCTATGGAAACAATGACATGTCTCACCAGAGATCCTTGGCATGAACTCAACCTCATATCTTCGGAAAAATATTCACTCTTAGAAAAAGGTTGAGATTAAAGGCTTCCTTGTAGGTTGTCCAGTTTACACCACTATAAATCAGAATATTGCAGGTGCATGGCATGTTTCCCTTAGCCACCAAAGCCTCATAGATCATCCCTGCTATGGGAATCTTACTCAGGGCATTATGTCATAAAAACCCAATTTTCAGGCTCAAGCTGAAACAACTTTCCAGAAGTTCTTTCTGTTCCTTAATCTTCCTTCCTTCCCTTCCTTCCTTCCTTCCTTCCTTCCTTCCTTCCTTTTTCTTCCTAGGATGCCCAAAAGCCCCCCCACCAAAAATGGTTAAATGCACAAGAGAATCTGGATCATTAGGTGTACAGCCATAAGCAAATCACAGAATCATTTCCTGATACAGGGAACAGGAAAACAATATATACATTTAAAAGTTATTTGAAAAGAATGCAGCAGATAATATGGGCCACAGACTTCTAACAGACTAGAATAAATCAAATTGAAAAAATAAATTGCAGTTGGGTAATATTTATCCCATACATTTTTGTTTTGTGTTTTTAAAGGTAAAAGTACACTTTCCTTTGTAAAAAGGAATACTCAGTATGCAGCTGGGAAGACAAAGGACATGGACCTTACACATGACAACAAGGTCTAAGTCAGGAATATCATTGTGCAAATTTGAAGCAAAGCCAAAGACACAATCCACAAATACATGGACAAATAGGTGACAATTTCAATTCTATTTATTACAGTCTTAGCAATCAACCAATGCTGTGTCACTATGGGTGAGTTTTGACAAAGGTGGGCATAGTGGTGGGTCTCATCCATCCTCACATATACATAGGAATAGAAATATAGTCTAATAAAGCACACACTATCATCACAGATATAAGAATAAATTCCCAGAAGAGGCACATCACTAAAGTCATGTTGAAGAAACCTGAAAAAAAAAAATGTACATTGACTTTGTCCACAATTTTTGCCTTGACCTCTGTTTTCATGCAGTTATAGGTAATAAAACACCAAAAACTGGAAAAATTTTGTACAGTTGTCTCCGAAGAGTGAGAAATAAATGAACTTGTCAGAAAAAAACACAACTCCTTGGGCTTCCCTGGATAGAGAAGATATACAAGAATGAAAACAGGAGGTCATCTTTAGATAGGAAAAATATCAACCCGGTGGCTCATTTTATACGGAAAATAAAGATCAGGTTGAAGCCTCCTTAGAAGGGACTCACAAAGCCACTGAGCCCACATGGGTATGTCGTATGGTGAGAGAGGGAAACGTGTTACACCAGAAATCCTACCCAGTCTTTAAAGAAAGATGAATAGAAGAAAGAAGAGAAGGGACGTAAGTAGAAGGAGCAAGAAGCAACAAAATTCAACAAAGGGAATAGAAACTAAGGCATCCCCACTGGTTCTGCTCAGTTTGTGACTCTCTTCAAGGTTCTCTTCAGAGCAACTTTGACATCCTTGTTCCTGAGGCTGTAAATGAGAGGGTTCAGCGCTGGCACCACAAAAGTGTAAATAAGTGAGAAATATTTCCCCTGGTCCACAGACCCAGAAGATGATGGCTTGACATAAGTGAGCAGCCCAGATCCATAGAACAGGCCAACAGCTACTATGTGAGAACCACAGGTGCTCATGGCTTTGGACCAACCCTTAGCTGAAGACATATGAATGATATTGTAAAGAATCAAAGCATAGGAGATGAAGATAATGAGGCTAGATACAATGATAACTGTCCCCACGACAACAGATTTTGCAAGTTCATTGGCATATGTGCTGCTGCAGGAGAGCTGGAGCAGTGGGACAATGTCACACATATAATGGTTAATGAGGTTGCAGTCACAAAAGCTGAGCCTGATCATGCACCCTGTGTGCACCATGGCACCAGCAAACCCCATCAAGTAAGAACCCAACATCAGCAGAGAACAAACCCTGGGGGACATGACCACCCTGTACAGCAGAGGCTGACAGATGGCCACATAGCGATCATAGGCCATGGCTGTCAGCACATAGCACTCTGAGTTCACAAAAAAGCAGTAGAAAAATAACTGAGTCATGCATCCTGCAAAGGAGATGATGTTCCTCTCTGAAACAAAGCTCATCAGTATTTTGGGGGTGAAGACAAATGAATAACAAAAGTCAATGAAGGACAGATTGAAGAGGAAAAAGTACATGGGGGTGTGAAGGTGTGAATTCAGGAAAATTAAATTCATTAAGCTTAAGTTTCCCACCACAGTGATGGCATAGTTCACCAAGAAGAGGAAAAACAGGGGCAGCTGCAGCTCAGGTTGGTCAGTTAGTCCCATAAGGATGAACTCTGTTACAGAGGAGTCATTTTCCATAGCTTCTGACTTCAGGTGTGGGACCTATAGGAAAAAAAGAATAGAAAGAGATGTTAACAATGAACCCTTACTGTTTAATACCAGAAGGAGAGGAGGAGCTGCTGGTTTCCAAGCTTAGAGTTGTCTGAAGACACACAGTAAGGCCTCAAAAGACCAAAACTTCCTCTTATGATCCTTTAGAAATCCCCATTTACTCCATTCCCCATCTATTTTTTCTGTCAAGGAAAAATGTTAACTGACCTCCCAGTGTCTCTGGCCAGCATTTCCTCCCACTGTTCACTTCAATTCAGTAAGACTAAAAAGAACAACTAATGTGTGGACTTTTCCAGATCCATGAATTATGTAGCTTTGGTTTGAAGGGACTGTTTCAATACAAAGATGGTTCAGTGCTTACCTAGTTCCCCTGGAGGTTTCACTGATGCTGGACCTCAAGGGCCTTCCTCTTCACTATCCTGAGGGAACAAAGTGTCTCATAATGAGAGCAGTAATAGCAATCAGCTTAGATCAGTCTCTCACATGCTAGCTGAGAAACTCTAAGAATATACCAGGATTTATATTTGAAAATGTTTCCATAAGGTTCTTTTCACTCACAAGAAGCAAAACAATAACTTCACATGAGCCTCCAAAACATAACCTCACTCACATGGAAATCTATCTCATGACCCATAGTTCTAGAAAGTTAATTAGAAGTACAGAGAATTATGCTCTCCTTAATGATTTCCTCCCAAGTTGGATGAAACCCTTGAGGGTAGATTTACTGAGCCTGTGTGTAGACCCTACATAATAGGCCTAACATTAGATCTTTGAAACTCAAAAGGTGTACTCAATTTGTAATTTCCCACCAGGAATTCTTGATGCCGTGGGTAGAATAGAGGGTAGCCCCCATGGCCATTCTCCTTGTGTTCAATACAGAACTCCACAGGAAAAATGCTCTGCTGATTTTAAAAAGAGCGAACTCTCAAGTCAAACTGTCTGAATTTAAATCCACAGGGTTTCTCCACTTCCAAATTTTGAGATGTTAGGCTAGTTATATAACTTCTTTATCCTTGGTATCCTAATCTGTAAAATGAGAATAGAAGCTGCTATGAGGTTTGAATGATTTCTTCCATATAAAGTATTAGAATATTTCCTGTTATAGTTTGGATGTATGGTGTCCCCCGAAAGGTCCCATGTGAAACAATGCAAGGTTTGGAGGAGAAATGATTGGGTTATGGCCTAAGCTATAACCAGAGAGTTAATCCCTGATGGGATTAACTAAATTGGTAGGGTGTGGCTGGAGGAGGTGAGAATTGAGGTGTGGCTTCTGTGTATATATTTATATCTGGCAAGTGGAGTCTCTCTACCTTCTGATCACTGTGATGTGAGCTGCTTCCCTCTGCCATTCTCTCCCACCATGATATTCAGCCTCACCTTCAGCCCTGAGGAATGGAGCCTGACTTCTATGAACTAAGACTTCTGAAGCCTTGAGCCCTCAAATAAACTTTTCCTCCTCTACAGTTGTTCTGGTCAGCTCCTTTAGTCATAGCAGTGAAAAAGATGACTAAAACACCACCTGAAAAATAGCCTCTGACATGTTCTGCCCTCCTCAGTCGTGAACCTCACTCATATTGACTGTATCTTAGATAGCAGGCACCTGTCCCCTACCTGCCTTGTTATACCAATACCAAGACCCTCAAATAACTCTCAGACCCACATTGCCATTCCAATTAAGCCTTTATTGCTGGCCAGTAGTAAACACTCTGCTCTCTAAAGAACGAAATACAGTGGTGCGCCCACCTTCAGTTGACCTCAAAAAACCACAAAAGGGACATTTGGGGGCTTAGCCAATGAAAGCAAGCAAGTACAGAAGCTGAATTGGGCAATTAATGAGACAATGCAATGGGTACATTGGTATTTCCCACAGGACTTTCCAGGTTGGCATAGCAGCAAGCAAGCAGAAGAGAATTGGGTCAAAATGACCTTAGTTGAGTACTAGTTAGAGAATGGTTACTAATGTCTAGACAATTAATCTCTCACAATTAATCTTGGGTACATTGCCCAAGAAAAATGGAAAGCAAAGAGAACAGTTTTACATTGTATAAGTATTGCTATTTTGTGTTGCCAAGTATGTTATGCTAGGTAACTGTGAATGGGTACAGAGGTGGGGCTTTCCCACGGGAGAAATATTTCTTACATGATATGGAGTCTCAGGGTAAAATGGAGTCTGTTTGGTCATTGCCCATATAGCCTGGCCCATAACACCTTTCCAGACATATCTTAGTATTGAAGATTTCAAAATCATTTTTCCATAATGCATTCACATGGTTAAAAAGTCAAAAATTTTAAAAAAGATATGAAGGTGAAATTTTCCTTTCTACCCTTGTCTCTTATCATCTCTTTCCCCCCTGGAGACAACAAATGTGATCAATTACAATCAATACATTTTACTCATTTTTAATAAAATCATTGTGCATTATCCTACCAAATTTATTCAAATAGTAACATATATGCACTGTTTGTCAATTACTTTTTCCAAATTTATTTATTTATAATTGATATCTAAAATTGCATGTATTTATTATGTACAACATAATGTTTTGAAGTGTATATACATTATGAACTCCTTTAACCTGGCTAATTAACAGATTCATTACCTCAAATGCTGTCATTTTGTGCTAAGAAAAATTAACATCCATTCTTATTGCATTTTTCAAGAGTAGAATTAACTGTAGTTGCTTAACTATAGTTACCATGCTGTACAATATATTACTTGAATTTATTTCTCCTAACTGTAACTATGTAGCCTTTAACCAAAATCTCTTCTACCTCTAACCCCCAACTCTGATATATACCATTTCTTGGGAAACAACTGGATAATGAGTAAGATTTAGGATCTGGGAAAGAATAAATGCAGAAGAATAATGAAGAAGAGTACCAGATGATATCTGTGCAACTAGTCTATAGGCCAACCAGCACAGACTGAAACATAGTATAAAAAAGTTTTTACCACTCACCAATACATTTCAGAGTTAGTTTAATATTCACACATGAAGATGTATTCATTGTTTATATACCTTCATAGCATGTTTTATACAAACATACATTTGATTAGTCCTTCTTTGATTAATTTCTAAGTTAATCCCAGTCCTTTGCTATTATCAAAGAAAGTAGTAATGAATAACTCAGTACATAAATCTTCAGGAATATGTATAAATTCTTAGTGTGCAATTATGAAGTCTACGGGTATATATATTTCTAAACTTGGTAAGCATTGTTAAACTTCTCTACTAGTACCTATTTCTTTGACCCACATGAATTTGTCTCTATACTTTTATGAGCCTGGTGATGTGCCTCTGAAGATTACATTTTTACTTTGCCAACCAGCTTAGTATTTGATTCCATCAATATGCAATGCGTCTGCCAAAAATTTTTTAAAGTATCTAAAAATATGTGAAAACAAATTGAATATATGAAATAAGTTAGAGGAATATTATTTGAATCCTTGACATCAATTTAATCATATGCAATGAAAAATAGCAAGCACACTGCTTCCAAATGTCATATTTGGTATTATGTAAATAACCAGAGTTAAAAATCTTTTTTCTCCTTATGCATGTGAAACACAATTATATGGGTATGTATTTGGGGGGAATAATTCTCCATTCAATGTCATATTGGTGGGATGCAGTGTCCAACTTCCAGCCATGGAAACCACATGGGAAAGAAGACCCATATTCCCTAGCAGCCAGGAAACAGGCTCTCTTACTCCATTTTGTGTTGTTATAACAATTCATTGAAGCTAACAACTTCATAATAAAAAGTTTATGGTTTTGGAGGCTGAAAGTCTTGAGATTTACTGGCCCCCTCTTTTTTTGACTCTGGTGAGGGTCTCTCCTTAGCTGCATCACAGCACTATGAGAAAGCTGACAAGGAAGTAGTTGCATGCAAAAAAGCTAAGTCTGTGCAGAAACCTTGCTTTATAACAGTCTGCTCTCATGAAATACTCAATCCAAAACACGAGCACTAATCCCTACCAAAGATGGTGCCCAACATGAGCTAATTACCTTCCACTATGCCCCACCTCTTAAGGTTCCACCACTTCCCACCACTGCCACACGGGGGACCAAGCTTCCAACACACAAACCTTTGGGGGGCACACTCATATCATTGTACAAGTACTTTGACTTAAGTTCAATCCGTTGCATGCTTCCACCTGAGAATTATATCTGCAACAATGCAAACATGTGGAACCACTGGAAACCATTTGCATGGCGGCAGTGGAATCCAGGGGTGGTGTCAGCTATATGGAGAAGAGGTGCGGCATTGTGGTTGAAATATCTCCTGATCTTGATCTGTGAAGTTGCCTTCATCCTGTTAATTCTCCTTAAAAAAGTTAACCCCACACAAGTCTGTGCATCCCAGTGTTCTTTCTGCCAAATTTAGAGTCACTTCCTGTCATGTCAATGTAAACTTTAACATAGTACTTTTCTTCATTATAAGCTATAAAAAATGTTATCTTCTGCTGGTAACATAAATAAATGTTGCAAATAAAATTGTAGGGTGCAGGAAAATGGATGGAACTACAGACCATCATGTTGGGCAAATTAAACCAGACTCAAAAAGTCAGGGATCATGTGTTCTCTCTCATATGTGGCTAGAGAGACAAACATTTTTAAGAGGGGCCTCATGTAGGTAGAAAGGAAACTAGTAGAATTGAGAAAAGGGATCAGGGATAGGAAGGAAGGTAGATACCGGGGAATGAAATTGCTCAAATTATGTTATGTACATGCATGAATGTATCATAATGAACACTGCTATTATGTATAATTATAGTGTACCAATTTTTAAAATTATAGGCTGCTTAACTCACAATTCATAATTGAAAGTAATAGTTCTATAGTTCTTATAAACTTCTCTGTACCCTATTTTACAAAGGGAAAACTCCAGTTTCCTCTGATGGCAAGAATGTCATTATTAGCATCCCCAATAATGAGTCCTCTTTCATCTAACACCACCTCATCTGCTGCAACATTGGATTTTCACCTCTAAAATCTATGAGATATAGGTTGAATACAAGCTTTTCATACATTAAAAGTCAAAGATAATATAAAATCAAAATGACCTTGTTTACCTGGATTGTCTGATTTAGGCTACATTCAAATCACACTCTCAAAATGTTTGGTAACAATAACATGACACTTTGGTGCCCAACTAAATTCAACATCATGTTAATTTTATTAACTGTGGACTTTGTATTCCATGATATTTGTTCATGGAGGAAATTAATAAACAAGACAATGTATGTCATATAATGTTCACAAATTCTCAGCTCAACACTTACCTCTCCTGTGGGTTTCCAAGATTGGGAATCTGCTACTACATATCACAAACACCCCTGACATCTTGATATGATGATAAGTAATTTAAATATGGCTTTTGTCCTAGAAGAGCTTCAAATCTGGTAGAATCTACACAGCAATTTTATGCTCACTGGAAGGATAAGTACATTGATACCTAAGCACATAAGATTGGTTTAAGAGGTTGGGAACATTAAAAAAGAAAGTAATGTTTAAACAGAAAGCAGAAGAAGGAAGCAAGTTAACTGAACAAAAGGAGAGATGTGTGCTGTCGCATGAGGAGTGTGGAAGCAAGGCAGAGTGTGTTCTAGAAGAAACGTCATGAGAAAAGGGTTAAAGGTAATAGAGCACGATGCATCCTCAAAAGAGCACAAGTACATAGTGGAATATTATACAGAAATCACAAATCAAAATGGAAAAATACTAATATCAGTTAGTACTAGATGATGTCTAAGGTGTAGCCCAGTATTCAGGGTGAGAATCTAACCAGTCTGAGTCAGCATTGGATAGTAATCAGTTTCCAAAGTATCAACAGAAGGAGGTAGGGGAAATAGCAGCAAGTCAAAGAGAATGCATGTTCCCAGAGATTTAGCATTTGCCCATTAATATCCAGTTTAGAAATGCAAGCTAATGTCCCCGAGCAGTGGGCATTGGATCCATATTTCCCATTGTTAAATTACATTAAATTTAGACCTGAGGAGTCCCCTGTACTTCAATCCTTTAGAAATGAACCACAGCCTAACTTAAAACAAATAGCTGAATCTTAGTTGACAAAAGCATTGGAACTCCAGTCAATCTCAGGCAGCCAGTGATTCAAAAACAACAAAGCACCCAGCTGTAAGCAGTTAAGCTGTCTCTGGACATCACTTCCCTTTTCTGTTCATAAATGTTGCCTGATCATGTTGCAGTCCCAGAGTTCTTTGAACCTGCTTTGGTTCTGAATGCTGTCTGATTCTAGGATAAAAGCCAAGTAAAGTCTTTAAACTAAGTTCATTGCAATTTTGTCTTTTGACACCATCTTGGTTATTTTCAGCTCAGAGATGAATATGGATGAACCAGCCAAACACAAACGTTAGAACTTGAAACTGTGTATAACTGGGGAAGCATATAGACTCCTTCTTTTCCAAAGTAAACAGCCTGAGAAATTTTTGCTGTTATTTAGAAACAGAACACTAAATAAATTCACTGCTCTGCTGTTTCTTGGACTGTTGTTTTTCCTAAATTGCCTGAGGAAATAGTGGTAATATTCATTGAATCACTCATTCAGTCATTCAACACATCATAGCTGATGCTAAATCTGGGGTGTAATACCAAACAAAGCAGAGTTCCCTGCATTCATAGAATTCACACTACAGTAAGAAGTTGTAATTATGGTTTGGTAGAGAAGCATCCTATGACACATGTTAGGGTCCATAAACAAGTCAATATGGCGCCTGGCACTTTGCCAGAGAAAGTGGTTTGTGAAGTAATGCCAGCGAGCCATTAAGATGATAGATTCCTTATTAGTTGACTGCTGTACCTAGCTTATGTTAATTAAGATAAGCAGTGTGTATTCAGTTATGTATATATACCCCTCCTGCCCTACAATAAACGGCTCCCACTGCATCAGTCTTCACAAGTTGCTCATCACCCCCGGTTAGTTTGCTGCAGCCAGACTGCGGCAGACACATACCACCTAACATATAAACTTAATATCTATTACATTATCATATGTATTATTCATCTTAACTTGGCATGAAGAACTTTTTACTCTATGATTCACTTGGACTTTTATTGTTGTTTTTGTCATTTAGGTTACATTTACAATTTTATCATAAAACTCACTAAAGATCATATTTACCAGAGCTAGTAAAACCATTTAACATGTGTCTAGACAAAGCCCAAATGAGATTAATAATGTCTGATGAAGTGGTGATGTGATGGGCTTCACGAATTCAAGATAAGATGGTCTATTTTGCTTCCACCTTTATTTGTTGTAACTGATACTTCATAAGAATTGGGAAGATCCCAGATGTGGTGGCATATGCCTGTAATTCCAGTGACTAGGGAGGCTGAGGCACAATTCAAAGCCAGCCTGGGAAAATTAGGGAGACCCTGTCTTTATATAAAATGAAAAGGGCTGAGGTTGTAGCTCAGTGGTAGAACTCCAGAGGGTTCAATCCCCAGTACAGCAAAAGAATAAAAATAAGTGGAAAGATGCATGCATAATTCAGTGCTATATCCTCAGGTCCAAATGCAGGGCCCAGTATATCTCTGATGCTCATTTGAATACTTCTTATACAACTGAACAGAAAAGATGGGAGATAAAAGTGATCAGTATCCAGAAAGCAGCCAATGGATGTGGGAGGTGGGAAATGAGGGGCCTGGAGATGGAATGCTATGTCACGAGCTTGTTGCAGAGCCTTGGAGAATGTGACTATATTCCCACGGAATGTCCTCTGAGCCCTGGAGAGAGGGGGTAGTAGACCTAGCTGACAGAAACTCAGGGTAAGGAGCATGGCTGTCCCTTCCACAGCAATATACATCCTATGATTTAGGGGAGGGAGGGAGGGTCAGTGCGTGCCAGGGAGCCTAGCCCTGTTGCCTATCAGATTACTGCTTCCTGAACACAGCCACATCCTGCAGAAGACTCAGAAATCCTTAAGGGCATTTTACAGGAGTTGAAATCCTGCAACAGTTAGTGAAAATGCAACCAGATGGACATTATCTATTTTAATGAATTAGTGTGTGGCTTTAAAAAACATTGGAGATCTTCTAGAACAACCAACCACCTGTTCTATGGTCAAATACTTTTTAAGACATTCTGACAGCCATTCAGCTATTGTCTAGACAATTTTAGGATGGTTTCTTCAAGGAAGAGGCATCTCAAGCTCCACAGATTATAGAATCACAGATCTGACAAAGATACTTTTCCCTAAAAGAATGCATGACAGTCTTCTTGCTGTCAAAAACTTGACTTTGGAAACAGAGAAATATTCTAATAACAGTGTTGTTAGAAGACCAGTTCATAGAGCATTTTGAAAACATCTGTATTTGTTTTACAAAAAGTTGTATAAACTGTAAATACATGCTGACAAAATTTTTAATGTAGATAGATTATAGATAAATAGATGGTAGAAAGAAAAAGAAAGAGAGGAAGGAAGGAAGGAAGGAAGGAAGGAAGGAAGGAAGGAAGGAAGGGAGGGAGGGAGGGAGGGAGGGAGGGAGGGAGGGAGTGCCGCAGTCTGGCTGGGCACAATCAGGAGCCACTTGTCAAAAGAAACTAACTTTATTTTTAGAACCACACACGACAAACAAAATAGTCTCTCAGGAAAAACCCTCAGAGCCTCAACTGCCACCACCGGCTTTTCACAAGCCTCTCTCTCCCACACAAGCTTCTCCCCACCTCCCACAATCCTCCTGCTCTTGAGGCCGATTGGCTGGGTCACGTGGGCGGAGCCAAAAAAGTCCCCCAATGAGCAGCTCCGTGGTCTGAAAGGGCAGGGAAACAGTCCAATGAGCATCACCGCAGAGGAGCCAATCAGCTAGATGTTGCTGGGGCCGAGGAGCCAATCAGCTAGATGTTGCTGGGGCCGCTGTGAGCCAATCATCAGCCAGCAGCTGGAAGTTTGCTGGCAGCTGGAAGTTTGCTGGGGCCCCTTTGGCTGTGGCTCTCAACATCTCCCCCTCTCTGTTTAAACAACAAGCATGTGGCTTAGGGACCGTGCCTGTTAGGCAGTCCAATTCAACATATGGTCCTTACCCGTCATCGGATGAACTGACCTCTAGGCGTCAGCCTCCTGTCTTAGGTTGGTACCACTGCAATTGGATCATACCCGTCACTGACTACCGGTCCAGCATACAGCCATACTTGTGGATAGGCCTTTGCACCTGTGGGGGGGTGAGGTTCTTTGCCTCACCTCTGTTGGCCCCCAAATTTTAGACCATCACTAGTAGAGGAGGATGCAAAATGCCATGACATTAAGCCAATTGAGGGCTCCTTTGAAAAATTGTACCACCGGTGACATCATCAGCAAAAATACCCCAACACTACCACAAGTCGCTGCACCAACAGATAGTTCACAATGCATACAGGTGAGCTCACAATGTGTCCAGGCAAGTTCTGCAAGCAGTTCAGTGATGGCTATTGTAGAAGCTGTAGATTGGTTTTATCTTTGACTTCACCAGCACTGGGATGAAGGTAGGAATTCTGGCAATAATGGCTAAAGAAAAAATTATGTAACATTCCAGAAGGCACTAAAAGAAAACAATTTTCTTAACAATTTACATTGTCTTCACCGGCACTGGGATGAAGATAGGAATTCTGGCAATAATGGCTAAAGAAAAAATTATGTAACATTACAGAAGGCACTAAAAGAAAACAATTTTCTTAACAATTTACATTATCTTTAAGAGAATTATTAAATATAATGAAAAGGAAAGGTAAAAGTAAACAAACAGATCTGTTAACTTTCTTTTTTGTTTACATATTAAAACAATCCTCAACAGTTGTTTACCCAATTTAAATTAAACCATATAAATCACGTGAAAAAAAAAATATTTGGATCCATTTTATCATGAGCGCTCATCATATATGATATATGGACATACGTACATTCAAACATATAACACAAAACACAAGTGTGCACACATAATATAATACATACAACACATAACATTATAGTAAAGGCCTTATAACTTTTTACAGGTGAAATCTCCATTGCAATGTTTAAAAACTCTATAGTCAAAAAATAGAACTGATCAGCAAAACATTAACCTAGGTCTGTATGAGCTCAAAAAACAAAATAGAACTTCATGATATGGCAAAGGGCAATAATAAAATAGATATTGAAAAAAGCATCCTGGTTCTGTTGCAGATGTAAGAATAGCCAAACTGGAGTTTTGGATATCAGTTGTTATGGATTTGAGCCAAATCATCTTCTTTTTGGTCTGTAGAAATCGCTTTAGTTAATCTTTCTGGAATCCAAATCGGCTGCTGTTCTCCCTGTGGAAACACATAAACAGACCCCCGACTCCAGACAATCACTGGGTCAGGACCTTGGTTAATCTCTCTGGAATCCAAATCGGCTGCTGTTCTCCCTGTGGAAACACACAAACAGACCCCCGACTCCAGACAATTACTGGGTCAGGACCTTTCCATTGTCCTGTTAGAATATCCTTCCAAAGTACCTTGGGCTTATGTACATTTTTTGGACACATATGCCTTTCCGCAGCACTAAGTCCTGATGAATCCAAATTTAAAAAGTTTAGAGTAAAAAGGGTTATTTTAAGTTTATCTTTGGGGAATATATACCCCTTCCCAATTCCTTCTTTTTGCTTTAATAAGTACATTTTAATAGTTTGATGAGCTCTTTCAACTATGCCTTGTCCCTGTGGATTGTATGGGATTCCTGTTATATGAGTAATGCCAAATGTTGAGCAAAATTGTTTAAAAGAGGTAGAAGTATAACCAGGGGCATTATCTGTTTTTAACTGTTTTGGAACACCCACAGTGGCAAAATTTTGTAAGCAATGAGCTATAACATCTTTAGTTTTTTCTCCGGCATGAAGGGAGCCCATCAAAAATCCAGAAGAAGTATCAACTGTAACATGCAAATATTTTAATTTTCCAAATTCTGGCAAGTGTGTGACGTCCATCTGCCAAATATGGTTAGGTATCAATCCTCTAGGATTGACTCCAAGATTAACTTGTGGTAAAAAGGTCACACAATTTTGACATTGTTTTATTATTTGTCTAGCTTGTTCCTTAGTTATTTTAAAACACTTTTGTAAAGTATTAGCATTGACATGGAACTTTTTATGAAAATTTATAGCTTCTTCTAGTGTAGAGAAAATATGTATGTCATGTGTAGTTTTATCTGCTAAATCATTGCCCAAACTAAGGGCTCCAGGCAATCCTGTATGTGCCCTGATATGTCCTATAAAGAATGGATCTTTTCTGTCCCAGATTAGACTTTGTATAGTGGAAAGCAAAGAGAAAACAGTAGAAGAAGGGGAAATCCTACCAGCATCTTCAAGAGATACTATAGCATTAACTACATACTGACTATCAGAAAATAAATTAAATACAGAATCTTTAAACATCACAAAAGCTTGTAAAACTGCATTAAGCTCTACCTTTTGAGCTGATTGTTTGGGTACTAAAAATGTAAAAGTTTGATCAGGGGTAACTACTGCTGCTGTACCATTATTTGACCCATCAGTGAATATATTTGGAGCATTCATGATAGGTGTTTTTCTTGTCATTTTTGGAAAAATTACAGGATGCAATGACCAAAAAGACAATAAAGGATTAGATGGTAAGTGGTTATCAAATGAAACATTAGATTTACACATGATTATTGCCCAAGTATTTAACTCATTAGCTAACTCATCAATTTGATTCATAGTATATGGAGTAATAATTTTATTGGGAGAAATTCCAAACACTCCCTTTGCTGCTTTTATTCCTTTGAGTATTAATTGTCCTACAGCCTCAGGATACCTAGTAAGAATAGTGTTAGGAGAATAAGATAAATGTATCCATAATAATGGACCTTCTTGCCAAAATACTCCTGTAGGAATATTTTTTGTTGGTAGTACAATAAATAATAAAGGCAAACTTATATCAATTCTATCCAAATGCATATTTTCCATATATGTTTCAATGATTTTTAATGCCTTTCTTGCTTCAGGCGTTAACATTCGGGGTGAATTTGGATCTGATGGACCTTTTAGGATATCAAATAAAGGTCCCAACTCTCCTGTTGGTATACCTAAATAAGGCCTTATCCAATTTATGTCTCCTAATAACTTTTGAAAGTCATTAAGTGATTTGAGTTGATCTACTCGTATTTGAATTTTTGGTGGACGGACCATGGTTGAGGATAATAGAACTCCTAAATAATTAATTGGAAAATTTAATTGTACTTTATCTATTGCTATCTCTAGATTATAATTTTTTAATAAGTTTGTAAGTGTGGCATAACATTCTAGCAATGTGTTTTTATCTTTGTGTGCTAATAATACATCATCCATATAGTGAAATATTTGTAGTTCAGGATTTTGATTTCTAAGTGGCTGGATTACTTTGTTAACATAAATTTGACACATAGTTGGGCTGTTAGTCATCCCTTGAGGGAGTACTTTCCATTCATATCTCTGATCAGGACCTTCATGATTCAGTGCAGGGATAGTAAATGCAAAACGTGGACTATCCTCAGGATGAATTGGAATTGTAAAAAAAACAATCTTTAATATCTATAACTAAAACATACCAGGTTTTTGGCAAAGCAGACAACTGAGGAATCCCTGATTGAGCAGGTCCCATAATAACCATCTCATTATTAATGGCTCTTAAATCTTGCAATAATCTCCATTTACCAGATTTCTTTTTGATGACAAAAATGGGAGTATTATGGGGAGATACAGAAGGTTGTATATGTCCTTCTGCTAATTGTTGTTTGACCAGGTCATGGGCTGCTTGTATCTTTTCTTTAGTCAGGGGCCACTGAGGAACCCATACTGGTCTTTCTGATTTCCAAGTAATTTTTATTGTCTCAGTGGCCCTTTCTGAAAATCCAACCCATGTCTGTCTGTTCCTTGATCTATTTGTATTGGTGCTGCTATACCTTGTTCTTGTTTTTCTAATCTTTTTCCTTTCCTAAAACCTTGTCTAGTCATAATAGTGGGTGCATTTTGGTTGATGTTATTTGTTAATGTCAAACCTAATTGATCTAGGACATCTCGTCCCCATAAATTTACGGGAAGATGATCCAATACATATGGCTGTATAGTTCCTTCACATCCTTCAGGATCCTTCCAATCTAATACCATTGCACTTCTATGGGGATTAGTCGCCACTCCTAGGCCTCGAAGCGTTTGAGTGGCTTGTTGTAATGGCCAATGTTTTGGCCATTCTTGACGAGAGATGATGCTAAGGTCTGCACCTGTATCCAGTAGCCCATTAAATTCATGTCCTTGAATATTTAGTTTTAGCATGGGGCGAGAATCTAAATTTAAAGAAAGCATAGCCCAATCTACACCTGTGGAGCCTAATCCCTTGGAACCTCTTTCTACAGTACGACTGGAAAATTTATCATGTAGGCTGGGTATTATTAGTAACTGTGCTATTCTATCTCCTGGTGAAATTACTGATATACCCTTTGGAGAACTGGCTATAATTTTTATTTCACCTTCATAATCGGGATCAATTACCCCAGGACTTATCATAAGTCCTTTTAGAGTAGAAGAGCTGCGTCCCAATAATAAGCCTACTGTTCCTTTGGGAAGAGGTCCTTTCACCCCTGTGGGAATGATTTGAACTCCCATCTCTGGAGTTAGTACTGTTCTGGCGGAGGCGCAGATGTCCAACCCTGCGCTCCCTCTGGTTTGTCTGATGAGGGATCTGATGGACAATGTGTCCTGGGCACTACTCTGATGGGGTTGCTGGGTTCCTCCAGTGCTCCGTATATTTGTGGTTTTGGGCCCCGGAGCATTGGGCCCCCCTGTCCGTTTTTTGGCAATGGAGCCCGATGCCTTTCTCCACGATATTGTGGATAAACACCTGGTCCTTGTTCGTTTTTTGATAATGGAGTACCCTCTATGGTGGTTTGAGAACGGCATTCATTAGCCCAATGTCTCCCTCTACGGCATCGTGGGCAAATACCTGGTATTCTACTCCTTTGATACCTAGTTTTGTTAAAGTGTGTTTTGCAGGGCTTAGAATTCATCTAGAATTGTTTGCTGTGGATTGATTATGTCTATTGCAGTGCCCAGCCTTAAGGATTGTCGTTTTCTTGATTAAGAACCTATAGAGTGAAACTGTATGGAGTAATTTGAGTGAATAAAGCACTGAAAGGGGAAAAAAAAAAAAAATATTTGGATCCATTTTATCATGAGCGCTCATCATATATGATATATGGACATACGTACATTCAAACATATAACACAAAACACAAGTGTGCACACATAATATAATACATACAACACATAACATTATAGTAAAGGCCTTATAACTTTTTACAGGTGAAATCTCCATTGCAATGTTTAAAAACTCTATAGTCAAAAAATAGAACTGATCAGCAAAACATTAACCTAGGTCTGTATGAGCTCAAAAAACAAAATAGAACTTCATGATATGGCAAAGGGCAATAATAAAATAGATATTGAAAAAAGCATCCTGGTTCTGTTGCAGATGTAAGAATAGCCAAACTGGAGTTTTGGATATCAGTTGTTATGGATTTGAGCCAAATCATCTTCTTTTTGGTCTGTAGAAATCGCTTTAGTTAATCTTTCTGGAATCCAAATCGGCTGCTGTTCTCCCTGTGGAAACACATAAACAGACCCCCGACTCCAGACAATCACTGGGTCAGGACCTTGGTTAATCTCTCTGGAATCCAAATCGGCTGCTGTTCTCCCTGTGGAAACACACAAACAGACCCCCGACTCCAGACAATTACTGGGTCAGGACCTTTCCATTGTCCTGTTAGAATATCCTTCCAAAGTACCTTGGGCTTATGTACATTTTTTGGACACATATGCCTTTCCGCAGCACTAAGTCCTGATGAATCCAAATTTAAAAAGTTTAGAGTAAAAAGGGTTATTTTAAGTTTATCTTTGGGGAATATATACCCCTTCCCAAGGGAGGGAGGGAGGGAAAAGAAAACCTGGGCAGTTCAAAAGTGGAGACAAATGACAAAAGAATCTTTAACACTATGCTAGGCAGTTCACTGAAGTAGCCACCAGGTTGCGCTGATGATTCAGTAACATCATTTAAAAAAAAAGAATTTTGCTCAAGATTCATATTTGCATCTTTCTCAGACCCCTGAAATATATAACCATGAATTTTACATAATTCCTTATATAAAAATTTCAACTCCTTATTAAAAAACATAAACTTTTTTAAAAGGTGTTCTTTACAGCAAAATTTAAACAGTTTGAATATGTTCAATTTGGAAAACTTATTGGGCACTTTCTATATCACGTAATAAAAAAGAAAGAACAGATAAAACATGATGATTCCAATACAAGTAATACACCAAATGTAAGTAAGCCCAAAATAAAAAGTCACTAAAATGATAGCTCCATTTATTGTTTGTTTGTTTACTGCTCTATCTCAACATCTGGAACAAACCAAGAAAATAATAAATATTTGCTGAATGAATGATTTGAAAAAATCATATTTGTTAATAGATGTTTATAATTTTATGGGTATCTGTTCTTTAGTTATAGTTATTCACACATTTATTGCACAAATTAATGGGGTTTGCTGACATATTCCCATGCCTGTACACATCCTGCATTGATTATGTTCATTCTCCTTTCCTCTACCCTTGACTGCCCTCCCTTCCAGCATCTTTCCCAGTCCCTACAAGTCCCTTTTAATTTCTTTCTCCTCCCCCTCCCATCACCCTTCACCATCTCTACTGACTACTATTCTCTGCCTGACTTCTGAAAAGTTGAAAAATCATTTCTCTTTTATGCTTTTATTCCTGCATTATAATAATGCATAATATTGGGATTCATTATGACTTACGTATTCATAATATAATTTGTTCTAATTACTTCACCAGGACTTCCCCTTTCCCTCCCTTCCTCCCCAATCGACTTTCTCTACTCTATTGGTTTTTCTCCTATTCATTTTTTAATTAGTGTATTATAATTATACATAAAAGTAAGATTCGTGGTGACAGACATACATGCACATAGCATAATTTGGTCAGTTTTGTTCTGCAGCTCCTCCCCTCCCCTCCCCTTCTCCCCCTACCTCCATTCCCTTCCTCTACTCTTGCTGGTCACCCTTCTTTTTTCATGAGATTCCTTTTTTGAAATTCCATTTTTCTCTCTAGCTTCTACATATTAGAGAAAACAGGTGACCCTTAACTTTGAATCTGGCTTATTTTACTTAGATGATATTCTCTAGTTCCATTCATTTACCAGCAAATGACATAATTTCATTCTTCCTTATGACAAAAACTCCATTGTGGGTATGTATAACCACATTATCTTTATCCATTCACCTCTTGACAAACACCTGGTTGATTCCATACCTTAAAATCTATTGTAAAATGTGCTCTTATAAACATTGGAATATATGTATCACAGTAATATATGCTGATTTCCATTCTTTTGGAAAAATACCAAGGAGTGGATTAGCTGGCTCATAAGGAGTTCCTAGTCTTTTAAGGAACCTCCCTACTAATTTGTAGTCACACTGACAAAGTAAAAAAGTATTCTTTTATCATCATACCCTCAATAGTATTTATAATTATTTATAGTCTTGATGATTATTGGGTAAAATAGTATAGTTTGGGTTTGCATTACCCTGATTGCTAAAAATGTTGAACATTTTTCATATATTTTGATCACTGCATTTTTTAGTAGAATGTCAATTTAGTCCATTGCCCATTTATTGATTGACACATTCCCCAACCTTGTGAGGCCTATTGTTGAAAACAAACTATGATTCATTATTTCTTTGTAACCAACTTTTGCAGCTGTGGGTACAAATTCCTTAAAGCTATATGCATGTGTCCACTTTAACATTGAAATCAGTGCCTATTTTAGGTTACAGAAAGGTATTCAGAACACTGTTTTTGTGACTACCCTCTCAATATTTTCTCTGGATTGTTACTCTCTGCTTTCCTAGTCTCTGTTTCATATTCCTATTTCTTTGCTTTCCTTCCTGTAATAAGATGTGTGTTAGTGCAAAATAAAGCATTAAACAAAAAAAATTAAAGACACAGCAGCTGAAGCCAGAAATAGATGGGCTTTAAGTGGGATCTGCCACATTCTGGTGACCTTCAGCAGATCCTTCAACTCTGAATCTCAGTTTGCTCCTCTGTAGAGGATGAGAGCCAGCAGAGCCATGTTATTTCTGACTTCTAAGAAGCAAATGACAAGTGGGAGTTGCATATAAAAGTATTCAATCTATTCCACACAATTTAAGGAATAAAATGTCTTCTTCCCTTCATTCACACTAGAAAACTATACTTGCTGTCAAAAAACAAAGAAACTTCACCCTATGGATAGCCCTTTGGTCTTTAACTAAAAACAGTATGTTTAATATGCTGTGGGTTTTGTTCTAATAATTACGGAGCCCAAAATATTTGTCCAACTCTTGGAAACAGCTAGAATATAAAAGAAGCTTCAAATACACACAAACAAGACAGTTATAATAATGTTACTTGTCACATACTATAGTATGATTATGTTAGTAACATAACATTGAAGAATTCTATAAATTTTGTACAAGGATGGAGGTTAGTCTTTTAAAAATCAGATTCTTAGAAATAAAAGCGGAAAAGAGCCAAAGTGTTTTTACTTTTAACTTAGAGAAAAAGAGAAACTTTGATTATTTCTATCAAGTCCTATTTAATAAAATCAATTTAATCAAAAATAGATAATAATAGTGAACATCTTTTTAGTATCTATGGAGATGATAACATAACATTTTCCTCAGCTCTACTAGTAAATAAGTTATATTGGTAGATTTGACTAATTAATGTTGAACCATCTACAGAATAAGTCCCAATTAGATATAATATGTTACTTTTTTTGTTTTTCAATGTTTGCTAATATGTTATTTAGAATTTTATATTGATATTCATAAGTGAGATTTGTCTGTACTTTTCTTTCTGTATACATTCTTTTCAGATTTTGGATCAATGTTATGCTCATTTTGTAAAAATTAACTTTAGAGAAGACGGAGTTTTTTGTTTCATTGGTTTTCTACACTTTGAATCTGTTTAAATATATTTTAATTATCTGTTCTGTAGTCAAATTCCTCTGCGATGCCATCTGTGACAAGTAATTTCTATAAGTTGACTTTTTACAACTTTCTTTTATGGAATCTAAACTCTTTAAATTTTCTATCTGTTTCAGAAGTAACTGTACTGTTATGTTTTTTTTTTAGTATACTGTGTATACAACCAGAGATATGAAAAATTGGGCTCTATATATGTAATAAGAATTATAATGCATTCCATTGTTATATATAAATAAAAATAATTTTTAAAAAACTATCCATGGTTTTGAATACATTTGACTCATGTTAAAATTTTTAAAAGTAGTTTGGTTTTTTAATTTCCTCCATTTCTATAATTAGAAAAATAAGAAGAAAGGGTAGACCCTTTCTTCTTATTTTTTCATCCTCCTTTGTCTCTGAGTTAAGATAGCTAATGGTTAGTATATTTATTAATTTTTTCAAAGAACAAGTGTTAAATGTATTTATTTATTTTTTTAGTATTTTTTTTGCCATACAATTTATTTTTATTTTTTTTAGTGATACATGACAGCAGAATGTATTTTGACATATAATACATACATGGAATGTACATACATCAATCATAATGTCTATTCTATTCTGCTGCCCTTCCTATCCCCCCACTCCTCCCCTTCTCTCCCGTGATTTCTCTCTATCCAATCTAATGTGACACACTTTTTTTTCTTTTTCTCATCACAACATCATACATGTATTCTGTATAATGATGAGGTTCTCCTTCCATCTTCCGTGCAACTCCCCTTCTCCCTGTTTTTCCCTCCCACCTCTCTTCCCTATTTAGTGGTAATCTTCTTCTCATGCTCTTCCTCCCTATCCCATTTTGAGTCACCCCCCTTATATCAGAGAAGACATGCGGCATTTGTTTTTCAGGGATTGGCTAACTTCACTTAGCATAATCTGCTCTAATGCCATCCATTTCCCTGCAAATGCCATGATCTTGTGTATTTATTTATTAATACTATTTTTTTCTATTTTCTAATTCAATATTTTCTGCTTTTAACTTTGCTATGCTACCCTGTTTGTCTTCAATTTGTTTGTCTTTCAATTTTTATGAGTCTTCCTAACCTGTTTAGTTAAGGGTTAAACTCACTTTTCATTATTCTTTTTAACTAATACAATATTTAGTATTATTTTTCTGCTTTACCTGCACTCATAATTCCATAAGTTGTAAAGAGTTGCATTTTTATATCCTTTTAAGTTATTCTTCAATTTTACATTTCTTCTTTGATCTACAAGCAGCTGACATAGAATTTTAATGTCAAAGTAATAGTATATTGTTTTTTTTCTGATTATGTCATTTTTAGTTTTACTGAATGGTGATCAAAGAACATGGTTTTGTACTATTTCTAAAACATCAAGTGACTTAAATCTATTCAATTTATGTGACTGCTTCTTGAACTGTTGCTAAGATATATTTATAATGTATAGGACACAGATCTACACACACACACACACACACACACACCCCTATGTATATGTGATTTTTATAGACAACAGACACCCTCTTATCTGCAGTTTCACTTTTCATGGTTTCACTTACCCACAGCCAACTATAGTCTGAAGATATTAAATGGAAAATTCCAGAAATAAACAATTCCAAGGTTAAATTGTGGGCAGTTAGGAGTAGTGTGATGAAATCTTATCATACCGTCATGCTTCATCCCTACCTGAGACATGAATCATCCCTTTGTCTAACATATCCATTTTGTAGGTGCTCCCTGCCTTTAGTCCCTTAGTACTACAGGGACTAAATTGTTGCACTACAGGAGTGCTTATTGCAAATACCCCTTATTTTGCTTAATAATGACTCCAAAATGCAAGAGTAGTGATGTTGGTGATTCTATCATAGTATATTGTTATGATGTTCTAATTTATTTAGTTGTTGGTGGTGGTCTTTTATTATGCCTGGTTGATAAATTAAATATTATCATAGGTATAGCATGAATAGGAATAAAGATAGCATATAAGAATTAGCACTATCTGGGGTTCAAACTTCTACTGGTAGTCTGGAAACCTCCAAGAATATTCCTCATGTATAAAAGATTGTAAAATGAATGTAAACATTTATAATGGACAGAAAGAGATCAATTTTCCTTCTAATAGTGGGTTTCTATTTCCTTGTAGTTCCTGATATTTTACTACTTTGTACATATAAAGCAATAACCATTATACATCAATTGTGAATTGTACATGGTACCACTATAAAAGCTTTTCCAATTGATATTTTTGACCTAATTTCCATTTTGGTTGACACTCAGGCTGTTCATATGCTTGTTTGTTTACATTTGCCTGGTATGTCTTTGGTAACCATTTATTTTCTATCCTTCTTAATTACTTGGTTTGAGATACATTTCTTATATGCAACATGAATTTTATTTCACTTCATGATCCAATTTAATTCTTTTATTTTTGATGGAAAGTTAAGATATTTACATTTATCAATATAACATATGTTTCCTTTAGTTCTATCATAATATTATATGTTATGGACTTTCATTTTACATTCCCATTATTTTAAATAATTCAGTAAGTAGCTTGCTTTCTTCTTTGTATATGTGTAATTCCAATATTTAAAAAGCTGTATTCATATTCTACTGTTTTCTAATGTTTTAAAACTTTATGTAATATCCTTAATGTATCTATTACCTCCTCTTTACGATTAATGATATAAACAATGTCTTTCCTCCTCTTATCTCCACTGCTCCCTCTTCTCCATTTTAACTAGAGGTAAAGCCTTCCTATATGTGCTTTGTACTGTTGAATATTCTTATCGTTTCACTAATTATTTGTGAACTTTTTTGGAGTAGTGTGATGAAATCACTATTATCTTATCTACAAGAAGATAGCAAATGTTCTAGTTAGGCAAATTTCTAATTAGAATTCTCCATTTTCAAGAAGCAGTGCCAATGCCACCTCCACTTCTTTATCATTTAAGGCATGTAGTTGTACATATTACTGGACACAAAAGAAAAGTGTCCCAATAATCCCATTAAATGAAACCATAAACTCATCTGTAACTTAGTAAGAGTTTAATTGAGCCAATAAATGGACTAGCAAGTCTTGAAAGATGAGCCAGTCTTCTTGCTTTCCTATAGAATTATGGATTCCCTGGTCTAATTTTTCTTGTCAGATTTCCCTATTTGCTCTCAATGAGCCCCTCTGTCCATGGTTCTTGTTGAATTGCATTTTGTTCTTTTTTGTATTGGTACTGAAAATTAAATCCAAAGGTACTTTACTACTGAGCTCCAATCCCAGTCCTTTTTATTTTTTTTTATTTTGTATTTGAGAAGGTTGTCAATAAGTTGCCAAAGGTCTCACTAAGTTGCTAAGGCTGGCCTTAAACTTGCAACCCTCTTGCCTCAGTCTCCCTAGTCACTGGCATTACAGGTATGTGCCACCATGCCCAACAAAACTTTGTGTTTTTTATTTTTTTATTTATATATGACAGCAAATGCATTACAATTCTTATTACACATATAGAGCGCAATTTTTCATATCTCTGATTGTATACAAAGTATATTCACACCGATTCATGTCTTCATACATGTACTCATGTACTTTGGGTAATAATGTCCATTATATTCCACCATCATTTCTAACCCCATGCCCCCTCCTTTTCCCTCCCACCCCTCTGCCCTATCTAGAGTTCGTCTACTCCTCCCACACTACCCCTCTCTACCCCACTATGAATCAGCAGCCTTATAGCAAAGAAAACATTCAGCATTTGGTTTTGGGGGATTGGTTAACTTCACTTAGCATTATCTTCTCTAACTCCACCCATTTACCCACAAATGCCATGATTTTATTCTCTTTTACTGCTGAGTATTATTCTATTGTGTATATGTGCCACATTTTTTTATCCATTTATCTATTGAAGGGCACAAAACTTTGTTCTTAATGTGGATTCTAGTAACCTACTATCAGAGCAAGGGAGGACATCCCAAATTATAGAAAATTGAAAGCTTCAGTCACCAGAATGCTAAAAGTACAGACAACTATACTGTGGGAGGTTTAGCAATATTAGTCACTCACTCCCCCTCCTCTGTGAGACCTGATTAGTGACAAAACAAATTCAGGGAGCCAAAAGAGGATAAAATGCCTTTGTTTGTTTATTAATAGCAATGATGAACATAGAAATAGGTCAGGACACACACCTCCCTCCCAGGACCTAGATCCCAACTTAGCCCAATAAGAGACAGGAGAAGTTGGAAATAAAACAGCACAGTCTTGTCTTGCCCTTGCCAAGAGCACTCCTCTCTTCAGCCACCAACAGGACAGTGAGGAAAACCCTGGGCACATCTCCATCAATGACTAATTTGTTGGTCTTTATTCTTATCTGCCAAATTAATTGATCCTCCTTTCCTGGAGTAGATGAAATCAGAAAGTAAAAATAGCAAGTACCCACTTCTGAACTGCTTCCAGGCAAGTAGAATCCTATCCTTTGGGAGAGACTGCTAGTTATCTACACAATAGCCTTTTCCCCCTCTTCTTATCAACAAAGTCTTATTTTCAAAATGATAATGTTCTCAAGTTAAATGCTAAGTTTTCTAGTGTCCCTTGCAAATAGACGCGGCTAATAAGATGTCAATAGAAGTTATTCACTGACTAGGTAAAGCATCCTTTTCCTTGCCCTCTCTCCTGTGTGTTCCTGCTACTTAAAATGTGAACAAAACCATAAAAGCTCCAGCAGCCATCTGTAAACTATTGCATACCACTGAGAATAAAGTCACTACTAAGAAAGGAAAGAAAGAGTCCTTGATGGCTCAGCACTGTCATATCAGTTCTGGACTGCCCACCTCTAGATTATTTTTATGTTAAGAAACACTTAAAACCCCTTAGTCACAGCGGTCAGATTTTGTTATCAGCAGCTCAAACACTTAGTAAATGATGCATTTCACTTATGGACATGTGAGGGGAGAATGCTAACTATGTACCTGGGCTGAGGGTAAGCACTGAGTCAGTCCAGACCTCTCCTGGCTGCCCCTCAGCACATATATTTTCCTTCCCAAGATTCACACAAAGCTCTCCTTGAACTCTCACTCCAAATATTTGATGTCTATTGCTTATCTTTTGTCCTCTCCCACCTGTTCATAATGTGGGAAAATAAGTAAATATCAAGAGCAATTTATTCTACCTTACATTCTAAAACTGTGTCACCACCTAATCATTACATAATTCTACCTGGACATTAATGTTGATAATACTTTAAAGTTCCTAGTTTATAACTTATTTCAGGTTAAAACAATAGATTGGGGCCAAGGCTATGGATTTGTAAGTCACCATCAAATATGGGGTTATTGAAGCCAATTGAGTTGAAGGGAAGCAGGAAGCAGGAAGAGCAAAAAGAGAAGTAGAACGAGGACTAAATACAGAGAAGTCCCAAGTTTAAGAATGCTTCCCAAAAGAAAACACTGACCTTGCTGAAAAAAAAATGTCTTGATGTCAGGTCATGTCAACCATAGGATTATGGTTTTATGGTATAAGGATTCACCTGAGGACATCTAACATGGGGTTTTAATTCATGTCTCCTGGTTACTGGAAAGCAGTAAACCCAATTTTTTTCCAGTTTTTGATCACTGAGAATAAATTCTCAACACCAACCCAAAATATCATGCAAGAAGACCTATCATTGTTTGTGAGAAAGATGAAGACCTTCTTAATTTATAAGACACTGCATTTTCTCTGGGCGCAATAGATGGCTCTCATACAGCTGTTGCAGACACCACAAGTTTTTGTCATTTCAGTTTCTCAGTAACAAAAAGACTGGTTTTCAAAGATCCGAGCCAATGTCTCATTAAGTCAAACATGCCTTCACCTCTACTTACCCCAATGCCAATGTGGAATGAATGTAGCCAAAGTTGTTCTCAGATTTTAAATGCATTTATTTCATAATGTTTCTTTCTAGTAGATTTACTTTTGTCCTTCCTCATTCCTGACACTTTCCTAATATCCCGAGATCCCCATGAGCTCAGACACAAACAATCCTGTAGAGAGTAGGATTCAGTCAGACCCAGAGGGTTGATAGCAGTGGTTCAAAATGTTATTATAATTCAATTCTGAAAAGTAAGTTATTACACATAGGGAACCTTAAAATGTGCACAAATATATAGTACACTCTCTGTAAATGTCTAGCACCATCATTATCATAATCTAGATATAATCCAAGTATCAACATTTCCCTCCTTCAAAAATTTCTTTCCTCTAGCTTACATTAAGAAAACATGATTTTGTCTCATTTCTCCTTGCCAATGAGCCCCACACTGCAGGTCTTTCTCTGTGTTTCTCTGATCTCTCCTCAGGACATCTTAAGCCTTGCTCCAGGCTTCATCTGGAACATGTGGACTGCCTTCTTCTTGACATGATGTGTCCACCTCCACATCAGTGTCATAGAGAGGTAGACGGGAAGAAGGCCTTACCTCCCTTCACTGTCTTACCTCTCACACTACTGAGCAATGCCCACTTTTATGAAGAGTCAGAGAGATAGACGCAAAGAAAAAGATACAGACTCAGTGTTTTATACAGTCTTCCCCGTATCCCAAAGAAAAGCACCAATGTTCTTCACAGAGGTTCTCTTTAAGAATACCCCAAATTCTAGCCTCTTTTCAGAGAGTGCCCCTTCTGACCACAGTGTGAGTCTATACCCTCTACTTCTCCATGTCTGGTCTGGCCCTATGTCACCTTCCTCCCTGTGCTCAGGGTGGTTTATGAGGGTGTATTTCTCAAAAGCTGAACTATTCAACATAGAATAGCAGAAACTTTAGAAGACTGGTCTAGAGTGGTCCTTATCACTCAAAATGCAGAACTTTTCCAGTCTTTCTGAGAGTGGAAGTGTAATATAATCCTCCTTTCTTCCTGATTCTCTGATGGTGATCTATAAGACACACACACACACACACACACACGTTCTCAGAAATTGTAAAGAATAAAAGATATACACAGAGTCTCCAGGACAGGACAGAGATGCACATAATCACACAAATTCATGGGAAGTTGTTCTCACTTTCAGCCTGAGCCCCAAGAGCTCAATTACAAGATTACCTACCTTTCAATACCATCCCAAAGCTCTGAAATTTTCAAACTTTGAAATGAAAGATTTGTGTTTTGATTTATCCATACAATATCAGGCCATGTACAGTTCTTAGTTGAACCCTTCTCTAGTCTGTGTATATATATGCATGGAAGGAAGGATTTATGATCTGCCTAGCCAGTAAGCTCTCTAAGAGTTAGGAGAATACATTATCTATGGCACCAAGTAATCTAGCTTTAGTCTTTAGTAAGCTGTTCACATAACTGGAAAAAAAAAAAGCATGCTCCAGTTCCCTCATGCTACCACATGTTCCTTATCCCAGCTAGAAGTGTCCTTACTTAGACAAACCCATATAATTTACAAAGAAAAAATAAATAAAAGATTTGGAGCCTCAGTTTATTTATTTCTTGAGTCTAATATAGAGTCCAGTAAATGATAGAAGCTAAGTTTTATACAGTGAAACAATTTGAGCAGTACAAAATCACATAATCCTCAAGGAGAATACAAAGCAAGATATTTAGTAACTTTAAAAGTGGAGGGAAAGGGAGTGGGTAATCCCAGCAGTTTGGGAGACTGAGGCATGAGGATTGTGAGTTCAAAGTCAGCCTCAGCAACAGGCGAGGCACTAAGCAACTCAGTGAGACCCTGTCTCTAAATAAAATACAAAGTATGGCTGGGGATGTGGCTCAGTGATTGAGTGCCCCTGAGTTCAATCCCAGGTACCAGAAAAAAAAAAAAAAAGAAGTGGAGGGAAGACCTTATTTGAGAAAAAACATTAAAATTCCTCTTCCTGCAGATAAAATGTTACTTGAGTAGAATGCTTGCTGAAAATTAATTGCCAATGATACAAAAGACTCATTAGCAGAGTACTCTCTTCAGGGTTTTATCTAGGGCTAGTTTAACATCTTTATTCCTCAAACTGTAGATCAGAGGGTTAAGCATGGGAACCACGTTGGTGTAGAAGACTGAAGCAAACTTGCCTTCCTCCATCAATCCAGAAAAAGAGGTTGTTAAGTAGGTAAACGCCCCCGACCCAAAAAACAGAGCAACAGCAATTATGTGAGAGCCACATGTGCTGAAGGCTTTGGATCGTCCCTCAGCAGAAGGAATGCGAAGAATGTTGGAAAGAATCAAAGCATAAGAGATGAAGATGCTGACACTGGACACTGTGATGATCATTCCAACAACAGTGAAGAACACAAGCTCATTGATGTGGGTGCTGCTGCAGGAGAGCTGCAGGAGCGGGAGAACCTCACAGAGATAATGGCGGATGACATTGGAATCACAAAAGGTCAGTCTCAGCATGCTTCCAGTGTGGGCCATGGCCCCAGCAAACCCTATCACATAGGAGCCAATCATGAGCAAAAAGCAGACCTGAGGGGACATGATGACAGTGTACAGAAGAGGGTTGCAGATAGCCACGTAGCGATCATAGGCCATCGATACCAAGACACAGCACTCTGCATTGACAAAGAAACAGAAGAAAAACAGTTGAGTCATGCACCCCATGTAGGAGATAATATTTTCTGACACAAAGTCATTCAGCATTTTGGGAGTAAACACACAGGAATAACAGAGATCTATAAAGGACAAGTTGAAGAGGAAAAAGTACATTGGGGTATGAAGACTAGAATTCAGCCCAATTAAGGTGATCAAGCCCAAGTTGCCCACCACAGTGAATATATAGATCCCCAAGAACAGGAGGAAGAGAGGAAGCTGGAGCTCTGATTGTTCTGATAATCCCAGAAGGATAAACTCAGTCACTAAGGAGCTGTTTCTCAGAGTCATTCTCTTCTGGCACATCGACTGGGGAAACAGAGGACAAAACACAGAGTTATGCAAGCATAAACATGAGTAATGGAAGAAGGCTAGAGAAGATTGGTTAGGGCATAGATGCCTCCCTTCTTCTTCCCTCTTCCCTCATCTATGCCTCTCTCTGTCCTAAACTGTCGATAATATGACTGGGGTAGCATCTCAGCTCCCCTGATGCTAGTCATGAACCCCAGCTACTCTGTTGGCACGGGCAGCAAGGATTCTGTCTCTGCTTAAGAAATGAAGAGGCAGCATACCTCAAGGGGCTGCCCCATCTCAGAAAGATGCCCCAAGAGCCAGGGGTAGAACCTGGACCTGCTGTCTCAGGCTTTGTGACACAGAAGTTCCCATGTCCCCCATCATGCTCAGCTATTCTCTGCCTTTCTCTCCCAAACACATACTGGGATACTACCTTGAGAGGAAAGCCAAGCCAAAAGCCAAGAGTGTTCCCTACTGGCTCTGCACTACACCTTTTCAGTGCTGGATTTATGCAATGCTTTCTCCATTAGCCAGAGGCATAAGATGGTGCTGCTAGAATGTAAAGCAGACAGCCTTGCAGGCTAACTCTTCTGATTCCCATGGTGCTGGGAACAGAGCTTTAACAGACCCAAATTCTCCAAGGTGCTTGAGGAATAGCTCAGAGTTTCTGTTTGTGGATTTCCCCAGATGGTCTTCATCAACTTCAGAAGAAAAACATTAGCAATCTTTTCCACCAGGACCCCAGCTGGCATACCATGGGGGACTTTAAACTTCATGACAATCTTAGAGACCTGATTAGTTATAGTCTCCCCTGGGAATTTCTCTTAGATCTGTTTTTAGACAGAGGAAACTGCACTCTGTTTACATCCTGCATCAGTAACATCTTGAGAGCTGGTGTTCTGCTCAATATTCCCCTTTCCTCCAAGGATTTCATGTCATTCAATGCTGAGTTTGATGGGCTCCTTCTTCATCCCTTTCATTCATTCTTTGACCCTAAGTTTAACTTTAAGAGATAATGGCCCAAAATTCATTTTCTACCATTTCCAAATTTTCTTAAGGAGTTTTGAAATGAGGACCAAAAATGTTCAGACCAAGGTTATAGGTGATCAGAAAGCTCCTCGTATGAAATGCTTCTAAAAGCATGAGCTGCTCAGAACAGTGAGACAGCAACACCAGCAACACAAACACCATCTCCTCTCCATTCTACAAAAGGCCACAGACAGGCCTTGACTATATGTAAGGAGATTAAAATATCACAAGATGCAAGCCATGAAGCACACACACCGGCTTACTCCGTAGCTAGGCAGGAGAAGTACTGAGGGTTTGATCGGTCATTCTTCAGATGTCAAAGCTTTTCTTCATCAGATCTGCTATGTGCACATTCTAGGGGAAATCCACATACATGTGTACATCTGCATTTGTAATTTTCCATTGAAGTTGCCTAAAATAATTCCAGTTTGCCTGAGAGGGTCCTTAATGGCAACCATTATGTCTGTACAATTATTCATAGCATGTCCTTACGGTCTCAAAAGAATGTAAATATGGATTAAAATTTTTATGTTCACCCTACTAAAAAAAGCATAAGCAACTATTCAGATATTCTGGTTCACTGACTTCCATCCTCTGTCTGTCAGAATCTCTGTCTTTCACCTTTACTCTCCTCAACTGAACACCCTTCCTATCTCTTCAGTAGACTTTGGCTTCAAACATAGGAAGCTGCTTCTGATTTATACCTAGCCAAGAAACCTAAAGCAAAGAAATTCAAACCCTAGCTGTCTGCCCAGAATAGGTGAAAAGAGAAAAGCAAGGAGAGAGAAATTACACTGGTACCAAGAGTAAAATTAGTAAAATATATTGTTGTGTATAATTGTTTGTGGATACAATAAATTGGTTGGCATTATTTACGAAATGTGGATATATTCCATATATATGTATATGGAATATGTATATCCACATTTCTTAAACAGTGTCAACCAATTTATTTATACATGTAGACACACATATATACATACATATGTACACATATGTCTACATAGATTTTAAACAGCATTTCACTGCTAGATGTATACCTAATAAAAATTACAAAAAAACTACATATGTTTACCTAAAGACATGCCAAAAATATTCATAGAAGGATTATACATATTAGCCAAAAACTGAAGACAATCTACATGTAAACCAACTGTAGACTAAATACTAAATAGTGAAATATAATAAAATAAAATTTCATTTAGCCATGAAAATTAATAACATAGATAAATGTCATCAATCTATTATGGAGTAGAAGAAGCCAAGCACAAAAGAGCGCATATCTTATAACTCCACATGTATAAAATTAAAAGATAAGGAAATTAATCTGTAGTCCTAAAATTCAGATAGCAGTTACTCTTAGCTGGGAAGTCAGAGGCTAGACAGGCATATGAAGGGTGCTTCAAGTTTCCGAATAACGTTCTGGTTCTGTTAAGGGTACTGGCTACATAGATGTATCTAGTTAGCAAAAAAATTCATCAAGCTATGTATCTTTATGTTATAATTAAATAAAAAGTTTATTTAAAGCATAAGTTGAGAGCAAAAAAATAAATCATCCTACCAAATTACTTTAAGACTAAATTTGCTAAACATCTTTGAGCCATAATCCCTCATTTGGAAAATGGTTATTTACTGACCTGACAGCTCAGTATAGTAGAACATGCAAGAAAAATGACACTGTTTTCATTTCTCATCCATCTTGTGTTCCTTAAAATAAAAACCTGCTATATTTTTCTTATATAAAGGGAGGAAATCAAGAAGTAAAAAAAATCAATGCATATGGAGCAACTATAGTCCTTGGCATTGTGCTGGATGTTTTCTAGTATAATATTATGTTTATAACAACTATAGAATGTGCATGTGTGTGGCAGATTGTATTTTCCAAAGATGCCCATTACCAACACACGCACGCTCACGCATATATAGCTTGTATCCCACATATTTTTGGTGTAGTAGGAGGACTGACTCTCTTTGTTCCCTATCCTTGCCTCCAGAGGGCACAATATTGGACTTTCTCCAACCAATAGAATATGGTGGAATGGTGGAACTGAGGCCACGTGACATTCAAATAATATCATTCAAGGACATGGCTGCTCACTCTTGTGCTCACTCTCTCTCGCTCTCCTTCTCTCTCCCCCACCTCCTGTCATTCGTAGCCTTCCGGACAGTCATATTTATGGCCTTCATGCAAGTGGGTGAATATCAGGGACAATTGTCAAAGGAAAGCCAGATGAATTGCCAAGACAGAACTAACTTACTTGGTCCAATTCTTCCTCATACCCAAAAACTATCCTTTTGTTTTCATATTTGAATGATATTTTTAAGGTTTGTTTTGTGGAGAAAATAGACGTATCTTTCTAGTATACATAATCTCTTACCCACTGTATTTTCCTATTTTGAATGGCAATTTAGTAGATGTGTAGCAATGGCCCAGAAATGGAAGAGAAAGAATTTTCTCTGTTCATTAGTGTAGAAGTCAATTTATTCATCCAACAAATATTTATGACGGTCATCCATTTCTAGAAATATTACACAATTTTTATGTTCAGAAAGATTTCTCCCAGTTAAAATGGAATGAAAGATTCTGGATAAAGTATAAAATCATCTGTTTTCATGTGAGAGCTGGCAGAAACTAAGTGAAAATCTGCAAACGCAAAGGAGAAAAGATAAGAAATCCAAAGGACAAGCACTGGCCTGGAATTTGTCTTCAGGGAACTAATGGATTCCTGGATACTTATGAGTTTAGGCTTAATTGGCCACCTATGCAGGACATACAGGCAAAGCCTGGGACTCCAGTAGGCTGGGAGTTTGGAACCATGAACTCATAATACTGAATCCCCAAAAGGAAACATCCTCCGTGTCTTAATTAAAAAGGAAGAAGGGAAGGGGGGAAAAAAAAGCCCACAGAGGGAGAATGCCAAGAAAGACAAGTGTCTAACTTAGTCCTAGATCTAGAAGGGCAAAAAATTAGATAAAATGTTTGAAGAATTTCTAGCCACCTTGTGTGTAAGGCAAAAATATGCAATAGATAAATAGATGATTGATAGATGAGATAGATTCCTCTATGAATAATGCAATTTAAATCCAGATATCCAAGAATTTTCCCAGATAAATATCCAAGGATCTTGAGCTCTTTATCAAAATAACTTAAAATAAGGCACCATGAATAACAAAACATGATCTGAAGACCAGGCATAATGGCTCACGCCTGTAATCCCAGCAACAGGGAGGACAATAAGGCAGGATGATTCGAAGTTTGAGGTCAGCCTCAGCAACTTAGTGAGACCCTATCTCAAAATAAAAAACAAAAAAGACTGGGGATGTAGCTCAATGTAAGGCACTCCTGGATTGAATTCTCAGTTAAAAAAAAAAAAATGCTGCAAAGCCAACCAGACTTGAAAAATTATGTAGGCTTATCAAGGACAGGGTACAAAATAAATGTTGAATATATTTAAAGAAATATAAAAACAAATTGAAATCTTAAAGGAAACATCAAAGTTGAAGGAACCATCAAAATTTCATAGAGTCAAATGGATCTTTTAGAAATTAAAATAAAATGATTGAAATCAGAGACTCTATGAAAATAATTTATCAATATTTTTAAAGAGAGAGAGAATTTTTTAATATTTATTTTTTAGTTTTCGGTGGACACAACATCTTTATTTTATTTTTATGTGGTGCTGAGGATCGAACCCAGAGCTCCACACATGCCAGGGCGCATGCCAGGCGAGTGTGTTGCCACTTGAGCCACATCCCCAGCCCATTTATCAATATTAAACATGTACAAACATTTTCTTTCATTCTCTAAACAATATAGTAAAAAAATTCGCATAACTTTGACATTATATTAGGTATTATAAGTAATCAAGAGATGGTCTAAAGTAAATAGGAGAATGTGCCTTAGTTATATGTAAATACTATAAGATTTTATATAAGAAATGTTTTTTTATATTTTATATAAATATAAAATTTTATATTTATATTTGTTTATGGATAAATGTATGTGTATATATATATATATATATATATATATATTAGTATTGGCCAATTTGGGCATCTATTCTTGAATCAGGTCCTCAAGGATACTAAGGGATAACTGCATATACAGAGGATTAAGCACAATTTATGTAGAGGGTTAAACACAATTTAGGCCCATTGATGTGCTCTAAAAATAAAACAATAGCTGGGCCCAATGGTGAACACTTGTAATCCCAGTAGATCCCAGACTAAGGCAGGATGATCATGAGCCAGCCTCAGCAAAAGCAAGGCACTAAGAAACTCAGTGAGATACTGTCTCTAAATAAAATACAAAATAGGGCTGGGGATGTAGCTCAGTGTTCAAGTGCCTCTGAGTTCAATTTCTAGTACCATAAACAAATATATATATTTGTTTATGGATATATATATATATATATATATATATATATATATATATATATTCCCTCTGTGTGTATGTGTATATATATATATATATATATATATATATATATTCCCTCTGTGTGTATGTGTGTGTGTATATATATATATATATATATATATATATATATTCAAAATCAAATAGCAATTATCAAAAAAATCAAAATAGGCTCCTGCAATTTGAACATGTAATCCAGATAGAGAAACCTAAAAGAAACAGATCCTTATATACAACTAATTAAAATAATAAGTAAAGGTGTGCGAGGGAGAGGTCATGGGATGCCAAGGAAAACCATGTAAGAGTGGGCCCTACTGAGTCTTGAGGGTCAGAAAAGCTTCCTTAAAGAAGGAAAATTCAATTTCAAAGCTGAAAAGTAAATAGGGAAATAAACTCTTGTTTATGACTGTCTAGCATTGGAATTCCTTCCATGTTTGAGGACTCTTCCTTTGTGTGAGCCTCAGTTGAAGCCAGACCCTAAATCCTCCTGCAGCAGCTCCCAGAGAACATCAGACCTAAACTAGTTGGATGATTCCAGACAGGGCTCTGAGTGTAGGGCAAGTGACACAAACAGGAACCATTTATATTTCATTTTGGCAAAGACAAAGAAAAAACAAACCTACCAGTCAAAAACAAATGCCAGGTGTTGGCAGTGCCAGCAGGAACAACCAGCACAGCCTAGACAGACCGTTCTGTGGCTATGATTCCCACTTGGCTTTGATTCCACCACCTGGCTCCCCCTTCCTGCCTGACTCCAAAGCTGGTTCCCCAGCCTGTTCTCAAATTCTGTGACCTCCCTGTTTCTTGCCAATTAGCTCTTCTTTCTAAGTTAACCAGAACCAACTTTGCTATTTGCAGCTAAGATGCTTGGCTGGTACAATAGAAACAGATTAAGAGGACCATGGGCAGCGATCAGAGATGAGGAGAGACCAGATCCCTTCAAAGAGGGCAGACACACACACCCTCAGTCACCTTCGAAAGGGGTTCAATAAAATATCTGGGCTAGATTTTTAAATGAAATGTTAGCTGTGTAAAAATTAAACTGATGGAAATAATAGGATTGTTTAATATCTAAGAATGATAATAGCTCAATAATTGATTTTATAAATGATTAAATAGGTAGCATATGTTTATATTTCTCCATCTATGATAGTGTTCTGTTTTGCTTGTGCTGTGTTTTCACTTTATTGACTTTGAGATCAACACCTAGGATAGCTTTTTACATACCTTTGTAAAAGTCAATAGCTAGATCAGTTTTTGCACACCTTTTCAAACAAATTTTTCTTGTAAAAACCTAGAAAATAGTTTTATTCTTAAGAAAAACATTGCAGGCTATTATAGGGAGTGTATCTTTGATTTTAAAGCATGTTATTTTATCCTAACTCTTTATTCAGAAGCAGTCTCCAATTATTACATTGTTACTATGGAAATGCACAATCTGCTTTATAATATAGTTTTAGAAATGTATTGCTATTAGTCTTGAATAACAAGTAGAAGATAAACAGCAAAGAAAATCAGGAGGGTATTCTGAGCACAGGAAATCACAAAAGGAAATGTGAAAGGTTATAAAGTGGCGGGGGGGCTGCAAACTTGGAGAATGACAAGTGATGATGAGAATTAAGTCATTATATACATGGAAGAGAGAGGTACGATATTGTTGGAATGGGTTAGTGATGATAATTAATTCTCCTTTCTCCCCTCTGTTACTGATAAAGTTGATTGGAAGTCTTAGTTTTGGATGCACATCTACAATAGGATCTTGCAATTCCCTCATTGTATGTAACAGATTAAATTTGCAAATCCAGGTCTAAATTGAACCCAACATTTGGTCTTCCCTGTAAAAGAGAGGGGTTGCAAATGGAGAGATAATTGGGGTCCTGAGAATGTGCCTGTCTCAAACAGGAAATAGAAAGTGAGACCATAGGAAATGTGCTGGCCACACTGAGCCACAAATTCATTCTCCCAATTTTTCATCAGTTGTATAAAGCATGCTTCCCCTTTGGATGGAGTGGGGAAGATACAGAAGAGAAAGAGTTTCTTCCATATGTATTAGCTGGGACACAATGGCACCCCACCTCAAGGGAACTTGAGGTTCCAAGCACATGTGAGGCTGGAATCAATTAAGCCCAGACAGGTTGTTACCACGGAATTTGTACTTGACTGTACAAATTGACTGCAGTCAGTTGTGAGCAAGATGGTGGAGTACTGACATCACCAGACTTGCCCTTGAACTTTTGGAAATGAGAAGAATGGGACTGGAGACAAGAAACCTGAACCAAAGAAGGGTAAAGAATTCATAGAATTTGACACCACCTGAAAAATCATAGGCAAAAATCAGATTTAGTAAAAGAATTTGGACCATCAGATGAACACATGACTGCTAAAAAGCCTTTTGAAAGAAGGAAGCAATACTTTCTGTGTTGCAAATAGAAACTTTTTGTATCATTCTACTGCTCTTACAGTTTTAAACACAATGAATGTAGTCACTAAAAATCATGACTTTTATATATATATATATATATATATATATATATATATATATATATATTTAATTACACCAAAAGCTGTTTATATGTTTACAGAATGAAAAAAAATTGTAAATGGTACTCAATGCAATTACATCTTTGTATGTGTACATAATTTTTGCAAACTGGTCTAAACTAGTCTAAATAGACACATGTGTACACACAGAAAAATATTTTGAAAAGATATATACCATAATGCCAAAAATAGTAATCTTTAGGTGAAAGGATCTTGGAGATATTTTTAAAAGCTTTTGCTTATCTCTACTCATTCTTTATCTAGCATATTCTTATCACACAGCATTGCTTTGCAAATTTAAGAAAAATTATTTTTAAAAATTAAAGATAAAACACTGCATAAAATTTAAGCAAAGTCTCACTAGGGATTTGTTCAATATGTATTTAGCACCTCCTGAATCTGCCAGGCATTAATCTCAATGCATGTGTTTGATCACCTGGCTGAAATTGGGAATGTAACTTCGAATAAACATTTTCAAAATATATGGCTGTACAATCCATATAACAATAGTTCAGTGGGTCTCACATATATTTACATTACTGGCCCTATTAGCTCAGTGCATTTAAAAAGGAAAAAAAAATCTTCAGTATCTTTCTTTTGACATTTGTTTTTGGCAATTTTTTTCCAAATGAGAGTAGATGCAGGGATTATTCAGCTCAAGACAGCAAGAACTTGGACATTGTACAAGGTGAATATATATGCATCACATGTGCTATTTCTTACACACCCAGATTGAGCCTTCTGGAAGGCAGTTAGTGTTAAGAGTGTGGGCTCTAGAGTTATGTAATCTAAATTCAATTCTTCCCTCTACACTTATTATCTGCAATCTTGAGCAAGCTCCTCAACTTAAGACTTGATTTACCCACCTATAAAGCAGGGATAATGGTCTCATCCAGTTGTGGAAAAGATTAAATTAGGACATGTAGACAAAGTTCATAGGACAAAGTAAAGTCTCAAAAATAGGCTGAAGCAAGAGGATCACAAATTCAAAGCCAACATGGGCAACTTCGTAAATCCCTGTCTCAAAATAAAAAAAATAAAACAGGCTATAGAGCTTTGTCAGTGGTAGATTGCTCCTGGGCTCAATCTTCAGTTCCATGGTCCCAACAGTTACTGATGGGAACCTGAGGAAATTGTCATGCGAGCAGGAAAGTGTCATGGTGAGATGGGGACCCAGAGGACCGTTATGGGATACAGAGGATTGACCTACTCATAAAGACCAATTATAGCATTTGCACAAGGTATGCTCAGAGGGATAAAAATCAATATGGGTATTTTCCAAACATGAATATTTTCCAATTAAATATTTGGTTTCAGAATCACACTAAGTATAGCTCATCCCACCTAGGATTCATATCTTAGCTTTAAACACCATCTCTAAACAAAACCAGTGCTGGGCAACATAAGTAAAAGATAAGTTTGAGATATACCACTTCACCAGAAAGTAATTAAATGCTCAAAATCTGATAGAGATATATTAAAAGAACATGAAAATCAATGTGAAAAGGCTTCCATTAGCCATTAATAAGGGGTCAAATTGAGCATTAACATAAATTCTGTGTATGAAATTGTCACAGTGAAGCCCATTGATTTGTGCAATTAATATGTGCTAATCTAAAAAAGTAAATGCTGACAACAAGGAATCATGACTTTAGATACATAAGTCCATAATGATATGAATGCATTAATGATAATAAAAGGCTCTCCCTGTCATAATTTCAACAAGGATTAGTGGAATTAGAAAATCTCCATTTTTCAGCCATCAAACTAAATCTTAATTCAGCCCAGAAGTAGATGCTAAATCTTGTGTGGAAGTTTGAAAAAGGAGTAAGATAGGGTCTCAAAATATATCCCCAAAATTAACTTTGAATTTCAAAGAGAAAAGTAGAAATCATCCCCAGTAAAATTACTAAGGGACTTGCAAAGTTACAAAAACCTCTGTATTATCAAATGTCCCCAGAAACAATTCTGAGAGAATATAAACACATTAATTTGTGAGAGAAAATAAAAGGAAGATTTGTTCTGCAGTAGCAGTACTCTGCCTTGCAAGTCAGCAAAGAAGAATCCAATTATGATCATGGTAAATTTTCCTAAGTGTAGTTACCTTTTGAAAACAAGTGTTTGGGCAAGTACCCTGGAAACATGAGAGCTCCACACATGAGCCCAGTTGTTGGTGTTTTATACAATTTCTTCCAAGCTCTAGGTTCAATTGGACAGCAATTTAGAATTTAAGATCATTCTTTTATATAACACCATACATTTTATATGAAGGAGTGGAAGTTGGGGTTTATGTCTCCAAGTTGGGGTCTGTTTTCTACCATGGCCACCAGGTGGCATGAGTTTAAACTTGGGGATTACAAATAAGAAGACTATAACCAGATCAAGGTGACAACATTAGTGTAAACATATATCCATCTAGGGACTGGAAGAGGAAAATGTGCTGCCAGGAGAATGAGAACAAGAAGCCCCTTTAGTACCCCACATTCTAAAACTGCTAAACACCCCATCCTTTTATCCAATAAATATTTGTCAAACTCCCACCCTAAAAGTGCCAGGCAGTGTGCTAGGACTGATTGATTTATCAAATACACATTAGGGACTCTATTTGCACAGAGTATATAATGAAGGAAAAATGAGTGATGTGGTTTAGATGTGAGGTGTCCCCTACAGTGCTCACATGTTAGACAATGCAAGAAAGTTCAGAGGTGAAGGATTGGGTTATGAGAGCCTTAACCTAATCTTGCATTAATCCCATCAGGTGGATTAACCGGGTGGTGTACCTTAGGCGGATAGACTGTGACTGGAGAAGATAGATCACTGGGGGCTTGCCTTTAGGTTTTATATTTTCTTCTTTTTGAGCAGAGTGTGTTTCCTCCCTCCCCGCTCCACTTCCTGGTGCCATGTCCTGATCTATTTTTCTCCACATACCCTTCTACCATGATGTTCTGTTTCACCTCTGGCTCAGAGCAATGGAGTGGGCCATCTGTGGACGGAGATCTCTAAAACTGTAACATTATTCTTGTCAGGTTACAATAAACTGACTAAAACAGTAAGGAAGAAAATATTTTCAGTTTTAATCCTTTTGTTCTTTTTTTTCTTTTTTTAGATCATCCAGATACCACAAACAGTCGATGAAATAAAGGAGAGAGAGAAAATATTCGGCATTTGATTTTTTGGGATTGGCTAACTTCACTTAGCATTATCTTCTCTAACTCCATCCATTTACCTGCAAATGCCATGATTTTACTCTCTTTTATTGATGAGTAATTGTCCATTGTGTATATATGCCACATTTTTTTTAATCCATTTATCTATTGAAGGGCATCTAGGGTGGTTCCACAGTTAAGCTATTGTGAATTGTACTGCTATAAACATTGATGTGGCTGTGTCCCTGTAGTATGCTGTTTTTAAGTCCTTTGGGTATAGACGGAGAAGAGGGATAGCTGGGTCAAATGGTGATTCCATTCCCAATTTTCCTAGAAATCTCCATACTGCTTTCCATATTGGCTGCACCAATTTGCAGTCCTACCAGCAATGTATGAGTGTAATTTTTTCCCCACATCCTTGCCAACACTTGTTGTTTGTCTTCATAATGTTTTCTTTGATACAAGGAGGCTGATTCATACTGGGATAGGGAGAGGGAGCATGGGAGGAATAGACGAACTCTAGATAGGGCAGAAGGGTTGGAGGGGTTGGGAGAGAGCATGGGGTTATTAATGATGGTGGAATGTAATGATCATTATTATCCAAAGTACAGGTATGGAGACACAAATTGGTGTGAATATACTGTGTATACAACCAGAGATATGAAAAATTGTGCTCTATATATGTAATAAGAATTGTAATAAGAATTATAATTCTGCTGTCATATATAAATTTTTAAAAAGTAAAAAAAAAAATAGACACCAAGAAAAAAAGAATCGTAATGCATTTCACTGTCATATATAAATTTAAAAAAATAATTAAAAATTTTAAAAAGAAGAGAGAGAAAATGATTTAAAAAGAAGACAATAGAATATAAACAATACAACCATCAAAGTGAAAAGCAGTAAGTTCCAATCAGTGGGAATCTTACTAGTACAGAATCTGTTCCAGAGATGATCCAAATATGTGTATTCTGCTAGTGAGGGCAATAAATGAAATAAATTTGCAAGACAATATTTTGCAATAAAATCTTAAAACCTTGGGTAATTCAATAATTCTCTGTCTGAGAATATATCCTAAGTAGGGGGGAAATTACTAAATTTGTTAAACAAGCATTAATTATAATTTGTAAAATGGAAATAATCTAATTGAAGTAGTAGAAAATTGTTACTATCATAGAATTCATCCATAAGATGGAGTTTTAGGCAAATATGAAAATTGAGTCAGAGATGAGAAATAAAAGAAATTCTTTCTGCAAGCTTGTCCTTCTGGTGGTACACACTTTTCAGCTAGATCTAAGGCTCCCTTGTCTTCACAGAATCCCTTTTCCTCTCCCTCTTTTTTTATTTTTTTAAATATTTATTTTTAGTTGTAGTTGGACACAATACCTTTATTTTATTTATTTTTATGTCGTGCTGAGGATAGAACCCAGGGCCTCACGCTTGCTAGGCGAGCACTCTACCACTGAGCCACAACCCCCTCCCTCTTTTTTTAATAACCAAAACCCTTCATACCCATCTTTTTTTCCTTTTTATTCACTTATTCATCTTAGTAACAACCCTAACTCCTACCACTTCTAATAAATTTTAATCAGTAGATACAGTTTATATCAGATTTCCATGACTTTGAAAAACAAGGGACATGTCACGTGCATTAATGTACAAGCACACACAGGATTGCCCCATGCAGTGACTGTAAAAATAGACAACTGGTGAGCAGCAGTGATGGACCACAGAGAGGAACAGAGGACCAGGAAACCAGCAGAATAGGAGACATCCTTTCCCTGGCTATTTTTTTTTTTTTTTTTGGTAATGTTCTTAAATACTATAACCATTTTCTTAGTCTGTTAGGGCTACTGTAAACAAAAACAACAGCAACAAAAGGGCATACACTGAGTGATTTATGAACAACATGAATTTATTTCTCACAGTTCTGGGTGCTGGGAAGTCCAAGATCAAGATGTCAACAGATTTGGTATCCCACTTTCTTCTGACACACAGCACATTCTCTCTGTCCTTACATGGGGGGAGAGGCAAAGGGCCAAAGGTTCCATCTCCTAACACTATCAATTTCAACACATGGATTTTGAAAGGAATATTCAGGATACAGTAAATATGTATTATATCTTATCAGCGTATAAAAGGATATACATTATAAACAGAATGTAAAAGTAACCTGGTAGAACAGCATCTTTCATATAAACAAGCATGGGCCCAGAAAGATACAGCAATTTTCCCAAGGTCACACAATAAATTAGTGCAAGCTTTGATATTAGAAGGAAGACTATCTAAGAGAGATGAAAATAAATTTACTGTGTGCCTAACATTAAATTATCTTAATAACTCTGAAAAAAAATTAAAAATTAATGATGCTTAGAGACATCAAGCAACTTATTTAAAATTGCACAGCTGTTGAGTAAAAGCTAAGATTCTAACTTGATTCTACACTCCAATTCCCTAGCCTCTCTGCTTTTTCTGAATCTCTATGCTGCTCTGCCTCTCTCCCTGTCTTAGTCATCTGAATTCTACCATTCTCATTCTTTAGAATTCATTTTTATTATTCTGCACCTTCCCAAAGTACAAAACTATACTTCCATCCAAACTTCATTTTTTTTCTAATAGAACAGAATTTTTCTAAGACAGTCTCCTAAATCAAGCATTTTCACAGAATCTCACATATCATTACTTCAAAATAATATATAATACATATATAGAAAATTTTTTAAACAAAAAGATAACTCTACCTCTCTTTACATGGTACCATTAGTGCTTTCATCCTTTTCAGGGCGGGGGTGGGGGGGGGCGGTATCAGAGTTCCAGCAGAAAATACATGATCCACGTAAAGTGATCAAGAAATATAATGAGGGAACTGTTTACCTGGAAATGGAAGTTGCAAGAAACCACAAAGGGATGGTTAAGCAACCCAGGCTAGCAATAACAAGCAGACATTAGGACCCCTTGGCATGAAGAAGCCAGGGAAGGAGCGGTTACTGTAGCCCAATAGGAAATGTGGCATTCAGTTGCTGCCACTGTAGCCTAGCTACAGTCCTGAAATTGAATATCACCATTATCACTCTCCTCCTGTTCTCTGATTTCTGTTGCCAAGGCTGTCATTCACCTAACGTAAAAAGAAACTAGTAGGAAAGGGAGGCCATTAGGGAATTCATTCTATGACTTGCACGGAGGTGCCAACAAGCAGAAAAACTGATCTACAAAAGTACACATAAAATAGCCCACAAGACTCTGTTACAATCCACATCAGTAACTTTCAGTGGATATTTCTTCTCCTGACTGGCTGCTGTCTGGGGGTAACCTGATTACCAACTTGTAACATAACTGCTCTACAGTTTTAAAGTATTCTTCAGATCCTGAGCTGACCACCCTGAGAGGTAGATTTCTTCACTCTGGCTTTCAAAACACAATTTGAATTTCACAATGTGAAAAATAATTTCTAAATTCTTTCCTCAAAAAAACTTGACATTTTCTCTAAGTTATTCCATCTAGTGTCATTACCCAATCCCTGAAAGTTCAAGTCCCTGAAGTTCCACATCACCGTCCCAGGTAGTACCATACTTGCTGATCCTAACACACTTCCCTGCAATCTCCAAAATGCTTCAAAAAAGTCTATGGTCATTTAGCCAAGACTCTCAACAAAATCTTATACCTCCTACCTTCTTGCAAAAAAAAAAAATGTGCTTTTTAAAATTATCCCTTAAAAATTGCATGAAATTTTTGTAGACAGAACCAGATTTTATCATCCTAGACTAGCTCATATCTGAAATAAAATCTCTCATGGAAGGAGGAGGAACGCAGATGACAATGGAAAGCCATGGGATTGGAATAAAGAGCCTGTGTTCTAGTCACTGCTCTGCTGAGATACTGACCTCAAGGTGGGATACATAAGCCTGTATCTATTCTAAATCTGGGCATCCTATAGTTTAGGAATTTTATAAATTAAAAAACCCCTCAAATGGGAAAAATGAACCCATTTGAGAATGAGTTAAAATTTCTTCCATGGAACCTGAATCATATATCAGAGTAAAAGTGTTTCTGACCCAAGCATTGCCCCTTTCTTAGGAAAATGAATTTTTGTTCAAGGTTTTCTTCAAAGCAACTTTGACATCCTTATTCCTCAAGCTATAGATTATTGGATTGAGCATGGGCACCACGATGGTGTAGAACAAGGAGGACACTTTCCCCTGATTCATAGGCAAAAGAGAAGAGGGCTTGAGATACATAAAAGCCCCTGATCCAAAAAACAAGGAAACTGCAATTATGTGGGAGCTGCAGGTGCTAAAGGCTTTGGATCTGCCCTCAGTGGAGCGAATGCGGAAGATGCTAGAAAGGATGAGGGCATAAGAGATGAAGATGGTGACTGTGGGCACACCAATGTCAATGCCCACAACAATAAAGACCACCAGCTCGTTCACACGGGTGCTGGTGCAAGAGCGCTCGAGGAGGGGAAGGATGTCGCACATGTAGTGGTTGACAAGATTGTTGGCACAGAAGTTCAGCCTCAGCATGCATGCTGTATGGGCCATGGCCCCAGCAAACCCCATCACATAGACACCCAACAAAAGAAGGAGACACACCTGGGGGGACATGGTGACCATGTACACCAGGGGGTTACAGATGGCAACATAGCGGTCATACGCCATTGCTGACAGGATGAAGGATTCAGAAACCACAAAGAAAAGAAAGAAAAAGAGCTGAGTCATGCACCCAGAATAGGAGATGATGTTCTTCTTTGAGACAAAACTCATCAGCATTTTGGGGGTGATAACAGTGGAATAGCAGAAGTCTATGAGAGATAAGTTGAAGAGGAAGAAATACATGGGGGTGTGCAGGTGAGAATTCAACCCAATCAGCGTTATCAAGCCAAGGTTCCCCACCACAGTGACCACGTAGAAACCTAGAAACAGAAAGAAGAGGGGGATGTGAAGTCCTGGCTGGTCTGTTAAGCCTGCAAGGATGAACTCTGTCACAGAGGAGGAGTTCTCAGGTACCATTGCAATAAAAGCATTCTGTGAAGACAAGGGAAAAGAGTCAGTGTGAGAGAGAGACAGACAGAGAGAAAGACAGAGAGAACACTGTTGACCTCCCAGTCACCTCCCCCATTCTTGAGAACATACCACTTATTTTTCAGTTCATTATATAAATTGCACAAAAGCAATGCAAAGGATAAAACAACTTATCTTGGAATTTGAGCTTAACATTAAAGAACATCTCCCTCTTGTTGAGAATAGTTTTTTTTTTCCAAGATTAATAAATCATCAGTGGATGGATGTGTGAATGTGTGGATGCACCCAGAGATTTTGAGCCTCACCAGAGGGGTCTTTCCATGGGGCTGTTCTCATTGCCCTCAAAGATTCTGCCTCTGGAGCATCCCTGGAAGACTCACTTGCCCCCATGTAAGAGCAGGTGCTGCTGGGAAGGACCTCTAGGAGCAGCTGATCTTTAATTTTATCCTTTTGTTGTGTCTTTCTAACTCTAGTTTCTTCTGAAGTTTACAAAAGCAAGCCAATCTTTGAGAAGTCCTCTCAGAGTCTAGAGCCAGCCTATCTGCCTGGATAGGAGGAGTTCCATCTGCCTCATAGTCATCCTGGACGAAACAGAAGGGTGAGGTGGATCTCTATACAACCTCAGGAACCAAAACTGGGGACTTAGGAAAAGTTCAAACCATTCACCCAGATTCAGCCATTCACCCTCCCTCAGACTGGGGGTGGGAGGGTGCACCTTTAGACAAGTGATGTATCTTTTAATCCAACTCTAATCCTCGGTTGTTCATATGGTTAATGGTTTCAGTGCTAACACAGGTGAAGGACAGAGCAACCCTCCAGCCCTCTCCTAACTGGAGTGACAGAGCTTCCCTGGCTGCCTCAGAACTTTTCCTGAGCTAGGGAAAGGGATATCTGTACAAAGCTTTGCCCAGAGCCTCTTCTCCAGCTTGCAAAGAGACAGCAGTTTTATTCTGGGTTTGAAGTCCTGGGGACCTGAGGAGGTGTAGAAAATTGGAGGTTCCCCTGGGATCAAAGTCCTAGTTATTAACTTGAATAACAGGGAATTTTTGCTTATACCCTTGATAATATTTGAATGAGCTTTTGGATGCATAAAATATTTGTTCAGTTAGCATCTAGTAATATGCAAATTATTGTGCAGAAAATAATAATTTAGGATTCATTGAGCACTTAATGTACCAAACACTGTTTTCAACTTATAGTTTTATACTGACATCAGCACACCAGGATCCAATATCATTGTTCATGCAATGTTTCGTTTTAATTCTCTCTTAAATCCTATGAGCTGGGTTTTATCATCTCCATTTTAGAGAGTAAGTGATTTCCCAGATGTTAAATTATTAAGGTCCTATTAAACGTAGGCTCATCTTACTCAAAAACCTGGTGTTCTTTACAATTGTTTTTACTCTCTCCCATTGGGAGATAATGGGACACATAACATAGAGTCTTTGCCTTCAAAGCTCTAACAATGTCTTGAAAAATGCATAACAACTAACTAAAAATGTGAAAGAATACAATAAGATCCAAAAAAAACTTAAAAATAAAATGCTCTGCAAGTTCAGAGAAGAGTGTTCAACATACCACTTATTTTTTCAATTCATCACATAAATTGTCCAATACCACTGCAAAGGATAAAACATCTCCTCTTGGAATTTGAGCTTAATATTAAAGAACAACTCCCATCTGCTGAAAATAGTTTTTTTTCAAAATTGATAAATTCTCAGAATTCTCTCTGATGGCCCAAATTATTCATCCTTGCTCCTTCCATCTTCCAGGACCCTCATAATGAGGCTCAGGGGACAGCAGGACATTTGTCTTTTTGTTTTTCACACTTGGCTCTTTTCCTTTTCCCTCTATTATGACAAAATTTATATCCTCAATGCCACAGGATCTGGGAGCCTTGCTTGAGCTTAATGACAGTTAACTCTCATTCTTGGATTTGGAGCAATGTTAAAAAAATCATCTAATCCTGGTTGTACAACTGAATTAGATAATTAAATTTTTATTAGAGGTCAATTGGCCTTTCTGTCCTTTTCCAGTGTTCAAGATGTTGAAGCGAGGACTTGATGGATCCTCTGGTGCAGAATTCTGGATTTCCTTGGGTTTTCTGGTTGGATCCCTTATCAATTATGCTGACAACACAGGAGCAAAAATCTGTATATAATCCCTGTGAAGGGAATCTGTATATCATCCCTGTGAAGGGAATCAAGGGACAGATGAACAGACTTCCTGCTGCTGGTGTGGGTGACATGATGATGGCCACAGTCAAGAAGGACAAACCAGAGCTCAGAAAGAAGGTGCATATAGCAGTGGTAATTCAACAACAAAAGTCATACCAAAAAAAAGATGGAGTATTTCTTTATTTTGAAGAGAATTCATGGGTTATAGTAAACAATAAAGGTGAGATCAAGATTCTGCCATCACAAGACCAGTTGCAAAGGAGTATGCAGACTTATGGCCCATAATTGCTTCCAGTGCAGGCAGCATTGCATGATCCTTCAGCATGTTTATAAAAATAGTAATACCTATTAAAAAGTGTTTCCTCCAAAGAAGAAGATGGAGGAGGAGGAGGAGGAGGAGGAGGAGGAGGAGGAGGAGGAGGAGGAGGAGGAGGAGGATGAGGAGAAGGAAGAGGAGGAGGAGGAGGAGGAGGAGAAGTCAATTGTTTGCTGCCTCAATGCAAACAATAAATTAGAATCTCCAGGGTTGGAACTTTATAATCTACATTTCTCACCTAAATTTTCCCCAGGTGATCTGGATATGCAACCAGTCTAGGATTCACTATCTAATCCTTTCACCCTTTATTTTTCAACAGGAAAATTGGGGCCACACCAGTTGTAGAACTGTTTGGTGGTATAGTTATATTCTAAACTATTCTAAACATGGACCTCCCACCTCTCCGGTTACATTGTCTTGGAAAAAGCTTACCTGGCCTTTACTTTTTTTGAAACACAGCATGGAATTAAGGGCCACAGTTGAGCATCAGGCCTGGAACAGTACTCCAGGACCATACTGGGGAAAGATTTGAATGCTATGATAAGAAACAAGTATGCAATGTGACTATATTGAACGTAAGAGTGATGTAGTGAGAGTTGTGCTTAAGGAGACCAGTTAATCTAATGGACTATCATGTATCAATGATTTAATGCAAGAGTACCCCTCCCCTGGTGCTATATTTAGTTATAATTTAGACATGATGTCTTAACTAAGAGCTCCAGCAATATAAGGGACATAGATGGACTTTCAGAACAAGTACCAGGAAAATACAACCAAAGTTCTTTCTAAGCTTTTCAGCATGTTATAAATCACATAATTCTGGGTCTGCCATGTGGCTGTGGTCCCTTGGCTCATACTCTAAACATTTTTACCAGGCCTGAGTTCAGGTCCCATCACCCAGCTCTCTGCATTAGACATCTTTTATGCCTCCTTTTATATTACTCACCCTATCTTTGGGGTTTCCATTGTAACTATGGGAACAAGCTGCATCTAAGTATAGCCAAACAGAACACACTTATTATACTTATCTTAACTGTAACCTCTTATCACCTGCTTTCTGCCCTAGGACTTCTCTGCGGCCACAATGAGAAATATATATGAGAATTAGCTCAGCCATTAAAATGCATGTGCAAACCTGGAAGTGTGAAGGAGACAACAATCCTGGGAGCCAGAAAGTAAATTTTCCCCTCATCTGTATTTCTAGTGGTTCATACTTTGTAGTATCTCGAAGGTCCTCAGAGGAACTGACCCTAAATTTCTCATTAAGCAAGAACACGTGACACATTGATTTTCTCTCCTTCCCTGTTTCACCCGTTCTTCTCCCTAGGATCCCTTCTAAATATAAGCTACTGACACTTAAGTCCTTGTCTCCAACAGGAATTTTTGTGGAAACCCCAACTGAGGTATTCTTAAAACAATATTTGGAGCAGGTCTGAACAAAATGTTCCTTACTTTACTGGGGAAAAAAACAGTCTCACTCAAAGCTCTTGATTCCAGGTCAGAAAACTAAAATATGAATCACTAAATTCAGCAAGAACCTGAAATTCCACAGTACAAAGAATTTTTGTGTTCCGAGCATGCCCTACCAAATTGCCAGAGGCGTAGAATTTCAAGTTGCTATCAGCTCACACCCTAAAGGGATGAATCAAAATCAAAAACTCTGTGGCACTTGGTCCTTAGGCCAGCTCCAGCTCCTCATGACCTCTTACTGTCTGGGACGTCTGGATTCCTCCTTGAACTATGACAGATGACAACTAGGTTTATTCACTTTCACATCTTCAGAACCAAATGTAAAACCTGGCTCACAGCAGCTCACAATATGTTCAACAATCTCTGATTCTCAACATCCTCATCTGCAAAATGGGGTTAACGGTGAGAACACACTGGTCTATTGTGAGGGTCAGATTAAATCGAGGGACTAGAAGAACCTAGCAGAGACGATGCCATGTGGAAGAGACTTGGTAAATGTTATCAAAAATATACATAAGACAAATGTAAAATGTATTTAATTTAGGGAGGAACTGGGAGAAGAAAAAAATTGTGTTAAATGAGACTGAAAGAAGCAAAAGAAGGACTTATTGGGTGAAGATCTGGGACAAATGTCAAAGGAACTTTGAAACAATGCTTTCTTCTTCCAAACTTCAATTTAGGCCAGTTTCTCCCACGTAGCTGAATCCACAGACAGTCTCAGGGTCCTTGACTATTTTACTCTATCCCTGCTTCCTGCCCCACCACCAATTTCCTATTTTTCAAATATTCATGTTCTATTACACCATACCATATTCAAAAAACCAAATTTTGAAGTCAGGTGAGGTTTTCCTTACAGCCTCTAGTCCTGTGTGTGTATGGTGTATACCCATTTCTTATCTCTAAAAATTCCTCTTTGCCAAACATTCTTCCCAAATGTTCTACCTTCCATTCTCTGAAAGAACCTCACAAATTCATGGACATGTGGTCCATGCATACCCTCTGCCAGGCATTTTTTTAAATGAAGATAAAATCTTTAGCAAAAATTATAGTCTCTAATAATGACATTTCATATAGCACTCAGTTGATGAGAGGTACATTTTGGTCAGGATAAGGAGTCATAACGTACTGGGCTTATAAGAGTCATTTTGACAGCCGATTGTTCTTCACCTGGCAAGTTAATTATAACCCTACATTTTTCGTGTGTGTGTGCTTGGCGCGCGCTGTTGTGTATGAGAGTTGAGTGACATTTGCATATACACCAGAGTTTGCTATTCCCCCACACGTGGAATATATTTATATTTGAGGTGCTGTTCAGTAGCAAGAGGTCTCAAGTGTAAATTTACACTTAGAAATTTGCCACTGCCTCGGTGATAAATCCCAATCCCTGGTCTCAGTCCCACTACAATCAACACACAATTAAAGAAAATATTTCATTAATTATCAATCTGAAATGAGCACCACAGGAAAGGGGTTCCTTGGAGCACAGAAAGCAAAGAAGACTCAGGCTTCATTAAAAGAAGCTGACTTTTCTCCAGCAGCCTTAGAGGATTCTTGTTGGGATGATAGAACAACCAAGAAAAGTGCTTCTGGATTTATGTCACTTTAGATCCTGTTGCCATGGGAACTATGTCTCAAAATCCTCTCAACTGGGGCTTCACTAAAGTCATGTTCCCTACGGAGCAGATGAAGCCCAAGCAGGAAGCAGTGTAGGAAGAACTATTCTTAACTCCGTTCCTTTTGTTGCAAAACTGCCCTCTTTCCAAAACTTGAATTTCTCTATGGTGCTTCTTTGTTTTATTTATTCCTACTTTTTTCTCTTTTTTTAATTACACTGTATTTGTGTTGTCGCATTTGTGACAGGTAAAGGCAATATAATGTCTTGTGTATTATCCCTCAGACTTCATGAGTTTGGCCCCAAGGGCCCCAACCATCCCTACACAGCAGAGAATGCCAGTCACAAGTTTCATTCAGAGCTCATCAAAACTGAATAGAGACAAAAGACAGCAACTCAAATGTATTCATTTGAAATGGCCATCATTGGTGCATTTTATGGGTTAGATGTGGTGTCCCCCTAAAGCTCACATGTAAAACAATGCAAGAAAGTTCAGAGGAGAAATGATTGGGTTGTAAGCATCTTAACCCTCTCAGTGAATTAATCCCCTGTTAGGGATTAACTGAGTGGTAACTGAAGTGGTGGGGTGTGGCTGGAGGAGATGGGAATTGGGGCATGGTTTGTGGGTATATATTTGTATCTGACAAGTGGAGACCTCTCTTTCTGCTTTCTGATCTCCATGTGAACTGCTTCCCTCTGCCACTCTCTTCCACCATGATGTTCTACTTCACCTCAAGCCACAGAGGAATGGAGCCGGCCTGCTATGGACTAAGATGTCTGAAACTGAGAGCCCTCAAATAAACTTTTCCTCTTTTAAAATTGTTCTGGTCAGATATTTTAGTCACAGCAGTCAAAAAGCTGACTAAAACAGTGCACAAGAAGGCATATATCACAAGTTATTCATTCTGCATCATACTAAATCTAGATTAACTTTTATTAAGTATCTGACTCAAAAATACACCAATCTGGGTATAATCAATGCATGTGTGTAAAATAGAATCCTAGAATTGGATGGGAGCTTGGAGTTCTATGTTGGGGAGTAATTAACATATTAAATACTTACATACCAAGCACTGTTTTGGAAGTTTTACTTACATAATTTATACAAGATTAGTAATCTATACAAAGTACAAATTTATCGTACTTAAAAATACATAAACTGGATTTAAGAATACTAATACTGCCATTAATATGTTATACTCTGCAATGCTGACCACACACCAGGAACTATGTTAAGTGCTTTACACATAGGTAATTGTCACAAAAACCCTATTAAGTGGATATTATTCTCTGCACAAGAACACTTCCTTGAATAGAAGGAATCAAATTTGTTTTTTTTAAGACAACCTGGGCTCTTCAGGTCCTAGGCATTGGTTACAGTAGTGGAAGAGTCATAGGATCTGCTAGATTAATGATCAGAGGGAAGAATAGAGCGGAGAAACTAAGGGTCAACAGATACTAAAACATCAATCCCGAGACCTAGAAAAAAGGGCAGTAAGGAGTTTAAATAAAAAGAGTTTAGACCCAACTGCCAGATCCTCAAAGTGCATCTAAGAGAAAATGGTCAGTAAAAAGCTGTCAGCATGATCCGAACACATACAAATGATACTTTTTGAGGAGAGAGAAATGCAAATTATCCTAATTTGATCATTACACATTGTATGCATATATCAAATTATCATAATGTACCCCATAAATGAGTACAAATATTAAGCCAATTTAAAAAGCTTTAAAATTTTTTAACTTGACATTTTTTTAAGTTGTCAGTGTGAGATCAGAGCTTGGAAATATCAAGACATATATTAAGAAATCATATAATAGAGGTGATCAGAGAAACCATAAGCCAAGGGTTAAGGATGGAAATTTACAATCATCCATAGTTAACAAAAGAGGAAAAGGAAACTCATAGAAATTGTTTCAGAAAAGGCAAAGGTGGTGGCCCTGGCAACTCTGCAGCCAACTAACCTGGGTTCTAATGCCATCACACACTGAGTAAGGTGACACCATTTGGGTCTGGGCAATACTGCCTTTAAGCAGAGACACTAACACCCAGCATAAATGATTGTCAAGAATGCCCACTATCAAAGTGTTTAATTAATAAAGCATTACAAGGCCCTTATTCCCTTGTATCTCTTTAAATCCACTTGGTCAAATTCTGCCCTTTACTTTCTTTTAAATATATGGAATATTATAGTTTTTTATTGGTGTATAATAATTGTACATATTTAGGGGCAAATTTTGATAATTTGATTCATATTGATTCATATGTACTTTCTATATTGATCAAATCAGGCTAGCATTTCCTTCTTCTTAAACATTTGTCTTTCCTTTATGTTGGGAAGCTCAGGAAATTACCTCATTCTCAATTATATTAGAGGCAAGTCAATCGTATGTTCAAATACTGTTTAACTTACACATCCAATATTTAACACAATGATGAATGCATATATTCCTCATTAATATTTACTAAGTTCATTAGAGAGAAATGTAAATACGTTCAATAGCTCATATTCAAAAATTGACAAATCCAGAGATACATCTATTTTTTTCAAATACTGAAGGAACTCATTAGAGATTTCCTATAAATTGCTATGTGGTATACCCATTTCTAAAAGACAAGTAATAATGTAGATTACACAAAACTAGTTTTACTATATTTTTGTGTTTGGGCTTTTTTTTTTTAAACTGGGATGAATCCAGTGGTGCTTAACCACTGAGCTACATCCCTTGTCATTCATTCATTCATTTATTTATTTATTTATATTATTTTGAGAAAGGGTCTCTGAGTTGCATAGGGCCTTGATAAATTGCCAAGGCTGACTTTAAACTTGCAGTCTCCTATCTCCCATCTCAACCTCCCAAATTTCTGGGATTACAGGCATACTCCACTGTGCCCATCTTGACACTTAAATATGCTAATACTGACTCTGTGACATTAGGTGATGTGTGCCTATTGAGCATAACTTCCAGGATCAAGATTCTTACTGACTAAAAGAAGCCTCCTGTCATTTTAAAGACTGGCAAAGGAAAGTTACTCCGTGACAGAAAGAGCTGCAAAGCCTTCTGAAGTTAAGAGCTGCCCAGAGCTCAGTTTCAACATAGCCCACAGTTTGGGGCTCTTAAAATAGGAATCCATTTTTAAGTGACATTCATCTCAGGAATATATGTGCTATAAAAAAGCAAATTATACCAGCACTAGCAATGTAAAATAAATGCTTTCAAGGTGTGTTAAGGGCACATGATGTTCCAAGATTGTGCTACAGGAGAAAAATGCAAGAAGATAACATGGCCTTACTGAAAGGCAGTTTGATGAAGGGGAGGCTATTCTAGGCACTAGTGGGAATGTCAATTGATTTTTTTTAAATAAGTCCTAAACCTGAAGGTTCACAAATCTTGAATAAAGTGATAGACACTCCCTGTTGGGCAGAGATGTCTCAGAAACCCTAATTGCAGGATGGTGGAGAATCTCTGCTATTTAACATCTCTACTGGTCAGAAAAGCCACAGAACCTCCCTGTAACATTTGGCTATACTCTTTAAAGCTTTCTCTAGGGAACTATTTTCAAAAAACTAGTTTTAACCAATATGCAATGGGCTATAGTTGAAGAAGTCAGGCTTGGAACTCATAAGTAACTGGTTGTGTGGCCTTGAAAAGTCCAAATGTTTTTAACCTGAGATTTTCTCTTCTGTAAACAGGAATGTGCAAGCCTGATTTATCTACCTCCTGATGTTATGGCTTCCTCCCCATCCATCATTAAATACTGAATGAAGTTCCTCAAATTTCCAACGTCGTTTTTCTTATCTCTCCATCCCATACAATTTTCTGGAACAAATTCATCCACTTCTAGGGCTCAAATGTCATTTATTAATGAGTTTATTATGAGTTAATTACCTTACATATTTAATCAGTAAAAGAACTCACAAGACTCAAACCATTTAGATACACCAAACTTTGTTACAAGTAAAGTATACAGTACAGAAACAGCCAAAGGATACATTGAGAGAAGTCCAGAGATTTCCAGAGCAGAACCACCAACGACGTCTGTGGGAACCTTTTTGGTGCCAAGAAGACTTAAGTATGCTGTTCTTACAATGAACTGGTCTTATAGGCAATATTCACCAATGTGACCAACCTGAACTATTGAAACCACCTAGGCTCTACTGAAATCAGGTGCAATGATTTTTATTATTAGATTATTATAATCTAATTATTATTTCAAACAGCATTGGCAAGCTGGAACTTCCAGCCCTGAAACAGCTTATGGACCCATGGTCAATAGAACCTAATTTATCTTTAATAAACATATTTCATTGCATTGGCCAATGAAAGCTCTAGAGATAAACATGCATTCAATCTAAATTGGCGAAGGTGAACCCATGCTATACAATTGACAGCTGTCACATGTTCATGTCCAGCTCCAACTTATGTTCTGTATTCTCAATAGACAATCAAATGCCTCTACTTGAATATCTCACAAACACGTAAAACTCAGCCATGGGTAATACATTTATCTTATTCCTAAAATATTTTCTTTCTCTCATGTTTTCAACCTAACAAAGGTATCAATATCTGAGCCCATCCTGTATTCCTTCTCTCTTATTATCCTCGCCACCCAGTAAGTTACCAGACCCTCTGGGAGGGTTCTCTCTCAGAAGCCAATTCAATTTGCCAAATGACTGATTCATCAATGTTACTTCTTTTTACTGTTTAATTGCCTTTTTATTTTTTATTATGGACTTTGTCCAAACACATAAATGTACAACCTCACAGTACATTTCACGTCTTAAATCCATTATCCAACATCAACAGTTATCTTTATTTTAACAGTCTTTTTCATATATCACTACATGGTTTTTTGCTAAAGCATTTTAAAGCAAATCCTATACTTATATTATTTCAAACAAAAATACTTCAGTGTATATTTCTATTATATATGCTTTTTCCCTTTAACATAATATCACTATGTTGACTGATTTTTCTTGATCTAGAGATGAATGTAGGGCAGAGAGATAAGATCATATGCCTATCAGGTAGTAGACACTCAATATTGTTAACATTATTAATTCCTCAAATTTAAGAACGTTTCATTCAAACACCTCCCCTAGAATTTATAATCCTTAACCTTATTTTTGTTGATTAAATTTAGTAAATATATCATTTTATTATTCCTCTCCTTCCTATTTTCCTTTTTTTTTTCTTTTTTTGTAAAAACAAGACCACATTTACTCATTACTCATGCAGGTTAAGTGCAAGGAATTATGCTTGGTCCTGGGTACACTACAATAAGCTAAATTCTGTTGAAACAATAATCCAAACAAAAAAATCTAACCCGTTATTTATGGGTTTAGAAGAGGTTGACCCAGTTAAGAAGCACTGCTCTGAAGTGATATTCGTGCCAGAGCCAGCTCTTATATAGATGAAGGAAACATCTGTGTATAAGCTATTTGAAACAACAACAATAACAAAAAGTCACTAACGGGCAAAAGCAAGATTTAGCAGAAAGGGGTCAATTCAAGAAAAGTCACAAAGGTCTTTATTCTAAGAGTAAAGGAAATCTATGTTTTATAACCTTTACATTCATGAAGAATTACTCTGATTTTGGAGTCCCTACCACAGATGGCTATTTAGACATGGCTGAGAAAAAGATGATAACCACCAAAGAACTAGTCATAACTAGTAAATCCCTCCAAGGAACTTATGCTTTTTTGTTACCATCTGTATTAAATTGAATTCAATCTATGAACCCTTGAGTGAAAACTAAAAAAAAAAAAAAGGATGGCAGACACATTCAAATTTGTTATATAACTATTTCACATGTTCTAAAGGCATTGATACAATGTACAGTCAAATGAAACACCAAAAGAAGCAATTTTTGTATATCTTTAGTGTATTTTAGCACATTTTACCTTTAAAACAAATTTTGCACAATATGTCAATGTATCTCTGAGAAGTTGAACAATGGTTTAAAAAAAAAAAAAAAGCTAAACATATACCTAAGCTGTAAGTCTTAGTTTCATGCCATTATCATCTGACTACTGGAGAAAAAAAAAAAAAAAAGACCTGAATTACACTAACCCATCTCAGCAAAATTTTCCAATTCAAATTAGAAGGGCTTCAACTTACAAATCACTTTATACAATTTAAACAAACCACAATTTTGCTCTATTGTAGAACTTTCTACTGGTCTTTCAATTCCTTCTACCTTCTGAGTGCAGACTTGACCTTGACGGCAGAGGTGGTGTTGTAGGTCCAGGCACCACCAGCCACTGTTTTCATGCAGGAACCATAGTGCCTGATCCCCACAGCCCGTCTCTTCTACATCTTGGTTTTGCCACAGAAGGAACAAGTGTACTTGGCGTGCTGGCTGATTTCAATTTTCTTCATCATTTTCCAGAGGGAGGCACAGTAGTGGGTCCCATATTTACCAACGATTCTGACTTTCTTAGTGTGTTTAGCCGTATCTCCAAGACTTAGGCCCGAGACCAGAGAACCTACTTTCCTTTCTTTGTCTTTGTCTTCTTATTGTTTATGGAAAATTTCCTCACCTTTTTATTTCAACCCTTCTATTTTAATTCGGTTTTTGCTTTTGTTTTGGGTTTTTTTGTTTTGTTTCTTTGGTTTGGTTTGCTTTGTTTTGGTTTGATTTGGGTTATATTATTTTCAGCTTTCCAGAACTTTTTGCTTATTTTTCTCATTCCTTTTTGTCTGCTCTTATTTTGAAGATGCAATAAGAGATTACATTTTAAAATAAAATTTAAAGTCAAATTTTACAATATACAAATAATAACAGCCAGCACACCAATTTTTATTCATTCTAAATCCCTCTATTGTGTATGATCTTCTAGGTGTGATAGAAGATATCTTTTCCATTCATACATTTCCTTCTTTGCCTTCTCATATTTTAAAATCATAATGTCTTCTAGGTTGTACAGTATCTTCCAAAATTGCCCTTAATAACTTTAAAAACAAATCAATTATGAACATGAAAAAAATGTAAATAGATAGTTGATTCTTGAATATCAAACTACAGCATTTTCTAAAATACCTCTTTGACTCTAATTTGACACTCTTGGAGGACATCATAATATATTTGATTAACAATTCACAATGGGTAAAGAGTCAGTCCTTTTATAATCTCATAAGGTGAAAATTTTATATAAATTAATATCATTACTATTTGCATAGCTCAATATATCAGTTAATCCTTAAGGCAATATGATTTTATTGTTCTGTATGACATTATTCAATCATATATCTAACACAAAATCTTATTTTAACATCATTATCTTCACTATTTACACATATGTTTTTGAATTTATATACTATATACATACATAAAATTGTGTGTGTGTCCTTGTGTCTCAAATGCTCTTAGGAACATCCTTGTCTTCTTGCTGGTTGTTTCATTAATAAAGGAAATATAATTTTGATATGTGCTAAAAAATAAATATTTAAGTTGAACTTTTTCAAATTAATAATAATATGAATGAATAATTTCTATTGGGTACTTAATGTAAGTCAAGGAACACACTAAGTGCATATACTTTGTCTTCCATAACTCTTACCGAAATACATTTTATTATTATACTAATTTTACAAATGAGAAAACTGAAATTTATGGGATTGGCAATTTTCTAGAATTCATATAAATGACACTTCCAAGAAGCAAACAATTGTCTTCCTCTAGTACCCAAATCCTTTGTCATTGAAAATTTATTTTCTCTGAGTCTGCAATCCTTTATGGTTTTTCCATAAACATGCAATTTAAATTTTAATGCCTTCCTAAAAACAACTTCCCTAGCACATGCAAGGTACTGAGTTCAATCCTTAGCACCCAATATAAATAAATAAATAAAATAAAGGTATTGTGTCCAACTACAACTAAAAAAAGTTTTTTAAAAAAATACTTCCTCAGATGCCCACCTTCCACTCTCTGTTCCCACTCCCTCCCTATAAAGACAACTCCTTCTATGTGACCAGGGAAGACACAGACTTTACTACAGCATCTGGAAAAAATGTATTATTTTCCTATTTTGCAGAAAATTCGAGTTTCTGTAACTTCTAGAACTCCAGTGGGGTATGAAAATCTCTGAAATTTGTGGGTATAAATTTTAATGTTCATCATTTTTCTAATATTGGTCTAAAAGGAAATTCTAACACTTTTTTTAAAACACTTTTTTAAAAGGCCAGGGTCAGGGAGATAAAATTTGTACTAAATGCAGAGCAGTTTGGGGCAATGAAAGATTACCATGAAGGGAAGCAATCATAACCAAGTCTTATATCTCTAATATGACCCGAAGCAAAAAAAAAAATGGAACATTTTTAAAAAATCAAACCAAATTCCATACCAATTATATGGGTAGCCTGGCCCCATTCCACCCCCTTACCACCTCCCACACCTCAATAATGAGAGGGCAGCATAAAACCACAGGGTTCCACCTATTCAGGGATGGCCTAGGGAGAGTAGCCTGGCACCAGTCCCAGGTGAAGTCCAAGATCGACATCCTCTACCAGTAAAGACCTACTCCAGGGCAGGCCTTCCTGTAATTACATTGTCCTGGCCCACAGCCTGGCAAGTTATTTAGAGAATCAGCTCCTGCTCTTACCATAGATATTCTCTGTTTACAGCCAGCTGTCTGAGCTGCCATGTCCTCACTCTGACTATCCTGGGACTCCACCCTGATGTCTCTGCATGCCCACACTCAGCAAATATCCTATTTTTTGCAGATGCCACTGCAGAGTGTATGCTCTCAGGTGTCCTGCTGCCTACCCCCCAGGGACCTCAAGAGACTGAGCCTGAAGTGGTCCCTGGTACGGGTGATCAAGTCCATAGCTTCAGGATTCCCCCATATTGCTCAAGTCCTTTTCACTGTCCCTGGCTTTTTCTCAAGAGTGTTCCTCCAGAGAGTTGTTGACATGATCCATTTTTTTAATTATAACTCATAATTTTAAAAACCGTTGTCTGAAATATGCATTTTAGAGACCAAAAAAAAAAAAGAGAGGCAAAAATGAAGTGAGAAGGTTCAGCTTAAATTATTGTCAATTCTATAATTTTTCAAGGAAAAAAACTAGAAAACAGCTATTTTGTCTTCAAGTTAATTTTTATTACCTTGAAAAATTAAAATATTAAATATTTGAATTTTGGTATTTAGGGCACAATAATCTTTTCAAGGATAAGAGCTTCAAAAGTTTCAAAGCAAGATAATTATCCTCTGTGAGATGTTTTCCACTCCCCTCCTTCAAAGTTCTTGATTAGATACTATTAGTGCCTAGCACATAGTATTTGCTAGATAAATGTTGCTTTTATTTCTTCACTGAATTCCATCCCTTAAGGAACCCATTCAAACCACTATTATATGTATTATTTTGTAAACTCAACTTTTTCAGCCACTACAAAAATCCTGACTAAAGAGAATGTAGCAGAGTGCAGAGGATTTTTAGGGCATGAAACTACCCTGTACAACACTATAATGGTGGATATATATATATCATTATAAATTAGTCCAAAGCCATAGAATGTACAATACTCAAAGTGAATCCTCATGTAAACTATGAACTCTAGGTGATAAAGTGGCAATGTAGGTTCATCCACTGTATAAATTTACCACCTAGTATAAGGTGGTAAGAATGGAGGAGATTGTACATAGGGGGTCAGGAAGTCTACAGGAAATTTGAGCAATTTTCTGTCAGTTTTTCTGTGAACCTAGTACTGCTCTAAAAAAGTGAAGTCTTATAAAAAGGGAAAGAGAGGAACTGCTGGGGGATAGGAGACCTGGCCCTTTTCTTGCAATGCTATTTACTTAATAAATTAGCCATTGAGGGCGTGTCAACTTCTCACTACAAAATTGAGAAAAACATCAATTTTTCCTTCCTGGAAAAGTGATGATGGAAAAACCAAAGCCAAAGGCTTTTGTGCTACACCCACTTCTTTCCTTAAAGATCATTCCCAACCTATACCAATCCCATCCTTTTAGGCTCAAAGTCCAGGTGATAAACCCGCCTATCCCAGGAAGTAGATGTCAATATCAAGCTGCAGGAGCCTGGTGCCAAAATGAGGTTAGTAGACTTTGCCAACTGCTGTTCTGTCTGAACCCACAGCTTTTGGAAAGAGAAGAACTGGCAGCCCAGAAGTCTGTGTCAGTACATTGAGCTGACCAGTGACAAACAGCGGTGTGCCACCCCTTTCCTACTATGGCACAGCAGGGCCCAGCTAGAAAATCTGGGCACAGAAGGTGGTGGACAGTACCTGCCAAATGCAAAGATTTGGTAAGTGAAGAGTAGACCCAAGAGAATTCCTGGTAAATTGTCTTCTGGTGTTCATTCCCCATTCCAGCAGAACGTTGTCTTAAAAAACAAACAAACAAAAACCCCTGTTCCAGGGCTTCCAACCAAAAGCTTCAGTACAGGAGCAAGCTCTGTGGTCAGCCTGTGTGAAAATTTCCAGCTACCACCCACACAATGAAACTGACCAATACAAAAAGGTGAGTCCCTGTGTTCACCTTAGACAGTTTTCCACCTCAAGAAGCCGCTGCAGTTAGATGATTACTATCATTTAGAGTTGTTTCTTCTGAGTTTCAGTGAGTCACATTGTAAGCTTTCTCCAACAGCTTGGGGGTCCTTGGCTGTTCTCTTGAAGCTAAGACTATCCTAAGTCAATAGGCCTCTCTGTGAGCTAGGGCCACCTGTGGACACTGGGAGATTTCACTCCTCTGTGGTTTGTGAGGGCTATTTTTTGAAGGAACACTAACTTCAGCATTTTTCTTCAAACTGGTCATTTTCAACAGAGAAGTGACTCCAGTCTTCTAGTTCAAGAGACTAGAAGAAGAGGGACCTTAATAATGACACCTCCAGTATTTAGAGAGCTGGTAGAAACCTCTAGAATTTATGTGATCTGTCTTTCCAGCTCAGTCCCCTTGTTCGTGGCTGTGCCTGGTGTCTGAGCCCAGGTTCTTCTGGTTCAGACTCTCCACAGAGTAAACTTCAAGACTCCTATCAATCAGACTGGGAAAGGTAGAAAAGCTGCAAAACTAATCTGTGAGAGGGGATAAAATATTTTTAAAAATTTAATGACATTTGAACAAATTTTTATGAAATATTCACTTTATAAGCAGCAAGTTACAGTCTTTGGGACTTGGTTATTCTATCTGTTGAATGAACTAATACAACCTAACTTACTGTGCACAATTCAAGAAGTAGTTCTCTTTTCTTTGTCCTAATTTACTGTATAGATTTTTCAAAAACAAATAAACTGTATTTGGTAAAATGACTCCTTAAAAAGGGAAGTAACCAACTGGAAAAAAGGGAGTATTTGGTACTATGATAAGTGCTTCCATGAATTATATATATATTTATCTTTGTAGCAACCACATGAGATTGGTATGATCTCTATTTTACTTAACTAAACGGAGTTTGACAAGGTAAAATAATTAGCTCAAATTCACATAGTTAATAAAAGAGCAGAGCTGTAAACTCATGCCTACTATATGTCAAAAGATTTTACTATTATTAGTATACTCTGCTGCTATATAAACAAAGCCCTTAAAGGTTTATGAGAATATCCTAAATTGATAGGCCACTCTGATGGCTTGGGCCACACTTGGACATACAGTGTATAGTGTGTGTGTGTGTGTGTGTGTGTGTGTAGATACAATCCAGAGAGTCCCTGGACTTTAGGGCAATCACTTTAGAAGACTCATTTGAAAGTCTGCAGCCTTGCTGCATGAGTCACTTGTCCCATGTTAAGGGGGAGCAAAGACCTTCTGAGGCCTGCCTCCTATTGTATGGCAGAAAAACAAAGGATGAAGGGCAGAGGATCCTTCAGTAAAGATTTTGGATATTAGTTCAATAACTACTCTCTATCCAGAAAATCTCCTTCATGTTTCAATTTTGAATGTACTGATTTATTTTTATTAAGAAAAAAAATGGCAGTTTGCTCTGGTCTCTGCTAAGGAGGTCACGTTTTTTTAGGCGGAATTGGAGGAATGACTGTAAATTTTTGGACCTTTCAAGGGTAATAGCCCTCAAGGCTGAAGGAGGAACAGCCAGTCTGCCAGATCTCTGCCTGCAAACCAAAGGATGCCTCCTCTGAATGACCCTGTGTCCTTTTTGGAAGAAGCCAATCAGTAGCAGATGCAAAAGTGCTTCCAGACAAAGAGACTGGATGAATCCTATCACAAAGGCAGTATGTGCAGATAGAGAAGAGAGGTCTAAGGACTGAATCCTGGGCATTTCACCACTAGAAGGAAGATGCAAAGGAGAGAGAGGTATAAAGAATGAAAAAAAAATTATTCTCAAGAACGAGTGAGATCTGGAAGATGGCAGCGAGGGGAGTGCATTGCCCCCGTGTGCTGCTTCACTGTGTGGGAGTATGACAAGTCAGGACGGCTAAAGGATATCTTGTTAGGAATTTCCAGCAATAGTGGGGTGCTCCGGAACCTGGAGGAAGGATTTCCATCGCACGAGGATCGGCTACGGGGACTCAAACGCGAGAGGTTTGTCGCACGGAGGGTAACACTGCTTATTCAGCAAATTGCCCCCGCGGCTAGAGTCTGCAGCGCGTGCTGGGAAACGAGGAGATAGCGACGCAGGGATACAGCGCTGCAGTTTCTGCCAGCCGTGCAAGCACCGTACTCAGGGCTGAATTCTGGGTTCGAGACGGGGGAAGGAAGCGGTCCATCTCGGTTCTCCACACCGGTCAGACCACAGAGGAGGCCAGCAGCCACCATGTTGGAAAGCTGACGTCACCATACCTGTTTTCGACTGACCGCAGCTCATTCAGCCATAGAACAGGTAATTTCAGGCTGCAATTCGCCTGCGGCTTGCAGACAGATTGCTAGGGTTCAGCGCCTGGGTGCTTCTTAGAATCTGATCTTATCGGAGTGAACACCGAGCGCGGGGCGGCCGAGTTCCGGCTCCCGGAACCGTCCCGGAACCGCCCTGGCCCAGGGCTGCGGAGCCTGCGGAGGCTGCTTCTTGGACCCTGCTCCTATCAGAGCATACACCAAGCACTAAGCGGCCGAATTCCGGCTCCCGGAACTGAGCCCGCGGGGACTGCTTCTTGGAGACTACACTTATAGGAGCTTACACCGAGCACGGAGCAGCCGAGTTCCGGCTCCCGGAACTTCCCTGGCCCGGGGCTAGGAGCCCACGGAAACTGCTTCTCGGTCCGGGTCCTGCTGAGGGCCGGTCAGGACTCACCTGTTGCTTTGGTTGCCCGGCAAGGGGAACGAAATGCTGCCATTCGCATAGGATACCAACATGGCAGAGATCTGATGTCATCAGAAAGCGGCGGAGGAGAGAACTTCATCAATACCAGCGGCAACATAAACAGTTGGTCTCCTGGTAGGGGGGGTGAGGCACAGACACCCGAGTCTCCTCAATTTGTCGTCGAGCCAGAGGGGAGGAGAAGGGCCGCCGCCAGCACCCGGAGCAGGCCCAGCGGCTCGCCAGCATGGTGACCGCGTGACACCAATTGGAGAGGGGGCGGAGCGGAGCCGCCACCCGCACCCGCAAGGTGGGCAGACCTGCGACCCAGTGGTACATGGGCGTGGTAGGAGGGGCAGGGCAGAGCCGCCGTTCGCGCTTGCAAGGTAAACAGACCTGTGACAGCCTGGCGGGTCAGGCCCAGTGGCCTGCCAGTGTGGTACACACGTCACCCCAACTGGAGTAGGGGCAGAGCAGATCCTTCTCCCACGCCCGGATCAGGCCCTGCCGGTGTGGTGGTCAAGTGACCCCAATTGGAGTGGGGGCGGAGTGGAACTGCCACCCGTGCCCGCAGGGTGAGCAGACCTGTGACCAACCTGCAGATCAGGCCCAGGGGTCCGCAGGCGTGGTAGGAGGGGCAGGGCAGATCCGCCGCCCGCGCCTCCAAGGTAGGCAGACCTGCAACAGACCGGCGGATCAGGCCCAGGAGCCTGCCGGTGTGGTACACACACCACCCTAATTGGAGTAGGGGCAGAGCAGAGTCGCTGCCCGTGCCAGGAACAGGCCCAGCTTCCTGCAGGCGGGGTAGTCACGACACCCCAATTGGAGTAGGGGCAGAGCAGAGCCTCCACCTGTGCCCGAAAGGTGGGCAGATCTGTGACCGACCAGCGGGACAGGCCCAGTGGCCTGCCGGTACGACAGACACGTCACCCCATTTGGAGTAGGGGCAGAGTAGAGCTGCCGCCCGCGCCTGCAGGGTAGGCAAACCTGCAACCGACTGGCGGATCAGGCCCGGTGGCCTGCCGGCATGGTACACTTGTCACCCCAATTGGAGTAGCGGCAGAACAGAGCCGCCGCCAGCGCCCAGAACAGGCCCAGTGACCTGCCGGCGTGGTAGCCACGACACCCCAATTGGAATAAGGAGAGAGCAGAGCCGCCGCCCGCGCCTGCAGGAAAGATACGCAAGCAGTATGAAAAGACAAGGAAAGAAAGGACCACAAGCAATGCAGGTCAACGCAACTTTAGAAGAGGTAACAGCTGCAGCAGATGGAATGTCAGATAAAGAATTCAGGATATACATGCTTCAGATGATCTGGAGTATCAAGGAAGACATTAAACAGCAAAATCAGACAATGAAAGATCACTTCGACAATGAATTACGCAAACAAATCCAGGAAGCAAAGGATCAACTATACAGGGAGATACAGGTTATAAAAAACAAACAAACAGAAATCCTAGAAATGCAGGAAGCAATAAACCAACTTAAAAACTCAATGGAGAATACTACCAGCAGAGTAGAACACTTAGAAGATAGAACGTCAGACAATGAAGACAAAGTATTTCAACTGGAAAAGAACATAGACAGCTCAGCAAGACTGTTAAGAAACCATGAGCAGAACATCCAAGAAATATGGGATAACATTAAGAGACCAAACTTAAGAGTCATTGGGATACAGGAAGGTACAGAGCTCCAAACCAAAGGAATGAGCAGTCTATTCAATGAAATAATAGGAGAAAACTTCCCAGACTTGAAGAATGAGACAGAATCCCAAATCCTACAAGCCTACAGGACGCCGAATGTGCAAAATCATAAGAGATCCACACCTAGACACATCATAATGAAGATGCCCAACATACAGAATAAGGAGAGAATTTTAAAAGCTACAAGAGAAAGGAAGCAGATTACATTTAGGGGTAAGCCAATCAGGATAACAGCTGATCTTTCAACACAGACTCTGAAAGCTAGAAGATCCTGGAATAACATATTTCAAACACTGAAAGAAAATGGGTTCCAACCAAGAATTGTGTATCCAGCGAAATTAAGCTTCAGGATGGAAGATGAAATTAAAACCTTCCACGATAAACAAAAGTTTAAAGAATTCGCAGCTAGAAAACCATCTCTTCAAAACATCCTCGCCAAAGCATTACAGGAAGAGGAAATGGAAAATAACAATGAAAACCAACAGTGGGAGGTAGGACAGTAAAGCGGAGGAAAATAATCAAAGAGGAAAACAAACCATGTTTAGTAACAGAAATAAACAAATATGGCTGGAAGAACAACCCATATCTCAATAATAACCCTAAATGTTAATGGCTTAAACTCACCAATTAAGAGACACAGGCTAGTAGAATGGATCACAAAACAAGACCCAACAATATGCTGCCTACAGGAGACGCATTTGATAGGAAAAGATATACATAGGTTGAAGGTGAAAGGTTGGGAAAAATCATATCACTCATATGGACTTCGGAAACAAGCAGGAGTATCCATACTCATATCAAATAAAATAGATTTCAAGCCAAAGTTAATCAAAAGGGATAAAGAGGGACACTACATACTGCTTAAGGGAACCATACACCAACAAGACATAACAATCATAAATATTTATGCCCCAAACAATGGTGCAGCTATGTTCGTCAAACAAACTCTTCTCAAGTTCAAGAGTCTAATAGACCACCATACCATTATCATGGGAGACTTCAACACACCTCTCTCGCCACTGGACAGATCTTCCAAACAAAAGTTGAATAAGGAAACTATAGAACTCAATAACACTATTAATAACCTAGACCTAATTGACATATATAGAGCATACCACCCAACATCAAGCAGTTACACTTTTTTCTCAGCAGCACAGGGATCCTTCTCAAAAATAGATCATATATTATGTCACAGGGCAACTCTTAGACAATATAAAGGAGTAGAGATAATACCATGCATCTTATCTGATCATAATGGAATGAAACTGAAAATCAACGATAAAAGAAGGAAGGAAAAAGCATACATCACTTGGAGAATGAACAATAGGTTACTGAATGATCAATGGGTTATAGAAGACATCAAGGAAGAAATTAAAAAATTCTTAGAGATTAATGAAAACACAGACACAACATATCGGAATCTATGGGACACATTGAAAGCAGTTCTAAGAGGAAAATTCATTGCTTGGAGTTCATTCCTTAAAAAAAGAAAAAACCAACAAATAAATGATCTCATACTTCATCTCAAAATCCTTGAAAAAGAAGAGCAAAACAACAGCAAAAGAAGTAGAAGGCAAGAAATAATTAAAATCAGAGCTGAAATTAATGAAATCGAAACAAAAGAAACAATTGAAAAAATTGACAAAACTAAAAGTTGGTTCTTTGAAAAAATAAACAAAATCGACAGACCCTTAGCCATGCTAGTGAAGAGAAGAAGAGAGAGAACTCAAATTACTAGCATACGGGATGAAAAAGGCAATATCACAACAGACACTTCAGAAATACAGAAGATAATCAAAAACTATTTTGAATCCTTATACTCCAATAAATTAGAAGATAGTGAAGGCATAGATAAATTTCTTAAGTCATATGATCTGCCCAGATTGAGTCAGGAGGATATAGAAAACCTAAACAGACCAATATCAATTGAGGAAATAGAAGAAACCATAAAAAGACTACCAACTAAGAAAAGCCCAGGACCGGGTGGGTATACAGCAGAATTTTACAAAACCTTTAAAGAAGAACTAATACCAATACTTTTCAAGCTACTTCAGGAAATAGAAAAGGAGGGAGAACTTCCAAATTCATTCTATGAGGCCAACATCACCCTGATACCTAAACCAGACAAAGACACTTCAAAGAAAGAAAACTACAGACCAATATCTCTAATGAACCTAGATGCAAAAATCCTCAATAAAATTCTGGCGAATCGGATACAAAAACATATCAAAAAAATTGTACACCATGATCAAGTAGGATTCATCCCTGGGATGCAAGGGTGGTTCAATATACGGAAATCAATAAATGTTATTCACCACATCAATAGACTTAAAAATAAGAACCATATGATCATCTCGATAGATGCGGAAAAAGCATTCGACAAAGTACAGCATCCCTTTATGTTCAAAACTCTAGAAAAACTAGGGATAACAGGAACATACCTCAATATTGTAAAAGCAATCTATGCTAAGCCTCAGGCTAGCATCATTCTGAATGGAGAAAAACTGAAGGCATTCCCTCTAAAATCTGGAACAAGACAGGGATGCCCTCTCTCTCCACTTCTGTTCAACATAGTTCTCGAAACACTGGCCAGAGCAATTAGACAGACGAAAGAAATTAAAGGCATAAAAATAGGAAAAGAAGAACTTAAATTATCACTATTTGCAGATGATATGATTCTATACCTAGCAGACCCAAAAGGCTCTACAAAGAAACTATTAGAGCTAATAAATGAATTCAGCAAAGTGGCAGGATATAAAATCAACACGCATAAATCAAAGGCATTCCTGTATATCAGCGACAAAGCCTCTGAAATGGAAGTGAGGACAACCACTCCATTCAAAATATCTTCAAAAAAAATAAAATACTTGGGAATCAACCTAACAAAAGAGGTGAAAGACTTATACAATGAAAACTACAGAACCCTAAAGAGAGAAATAGAAGAAGATCTTAGAAGATGGAAAAATATACCCTGTTCATGGATAGGCAGAACTAACATCATCAAAATGGCGATATTACCAAAAGTTCTCTATAGGTTTAATGCAATGCCAATCAAAATCCCAACGGCATTTCTTGTAGAAATAGAGAAAGCAATCATGAAATTCATATGGAAAAATAAAAGACCCAGAATAGCAAAAACAATGCTAAGCAGGAAGTGTGAATCAGGCGGTATAGCGATACCAGACTTCAAACTATACTACAGAGCAATAGTAACAAAAACAGCATGGTACTGGTACCAAAACAGGCGGGTGGACCAATGGTACAGAATAGAGGACACAGAAACCAATCCACAAAACTACAACTACCTTATATTTGATAAAGGGGCTAAAAGCATGCAAAGGAGGAAGGATAGCATCTTCAACAAATGGTGCTGGGAAAACTGGAAATCCATATGCAACAAAATGAAACTGAATCCCTTTCTCTCGCCATGCACAAAAGTGAATTCAAAATGGATCAAGGAGCTTGATATCAAATCAGAGACACGCCGTCTGATAGAAGAAAAAGTTGGCTACCATCTACAGTCGGTGGGGTCGGGCTCCAAATTCCTCAATAGGACACCCATAGCACAAAAGTTAATAACTAGAATCAACAACTGGGACTTACTCAAGCTAAAAAGTTTTTTCTCAGCAAAAGAAACAATAAGAGAGGTAAATAGGGAGCCTACACCCTGGGAACAAATCTTTACTCCTCACACTTCAGATAGAGCCCTAATATCCAGAGTATACAAAGAACTCAAAAAATTAGACAATAAGAGAACAAACAACCCAATCAACAAATGGGCCAAGGACCTGAACAGACACTTCTCAGAGGAGGACATACAGTCAATCAACAAGTACATGGAAAAATGCTCACCATCTCTAGCTGTCAGAGAAATGCAAATCAAAACCACCCTAAGATACCATCTCACTCCAGTAAGATTGGCAGCCATTATGAAGTCAAACAACAACAAGTGCTGGCGAGGATGTGGGGAAAAGGGTACACTTGCTCATTGCTGGTGGGACTGCAAATTGGTGCAGCCAATTTGGAAAGCAGTATGGAGATTTCTTGGAAAGCTGGGAATGGAGCCACCATTTGACCCAGCTATTCCCCTTCTCGGTCTATTCCCTAAAGACCTAAAAAGAGCATGCTACAGGGACACTGCTACATCGATGTTCATAGCAGCACAGTTCACAATAGCAAGACTGTGGAACCAACCTAGATGCCCTTCAATAGAGGAATGGATAAAAAAAATGTGGCATTTATACACAATGGAGTATTACTCTGCATTAAAAAATGACAAAATCATAGAATTTACAGGGAAATGGATGGCATTAGAGCAGATTATGCTAAGTGAAGCTAGCCAATCCCTAAAAAACAAATGCCAAATGTCTTCTTTGATATAAGGAAAGTAACTAAGATCAGAGTAGGGACGAAGAGCAGGAGAAGAAGATTAACATTTAACAGGGATGAGAGGTGGGAGGGAAAGGGAGAGAGAAGGGAAATTTCATGGTAATGGAAGGAGACCCTCAGGGTTATACAGTGGAGGGGGTAGAGAGAGAGGAGGAGAGGGAAGGGGAGAGGTGGGGAGGGGGGAGGGGGGATGATGGGAAAGGCAGCGGAGCACAACAGACACTAGTATGGCAATATGTAAATCAATGGATGTGTAACTGATGTGATTCTGCAATCTGTGTATGGGGTGAAGGTGGGAGTTCATAACCCACTTGAATCAAAGTGTGGAATATGATATGTCAAGAAATTTGTAATGTTTTGAACAACCCACAATAAAAAATTAAAAATTAAAAAAAAAATGGCATCCTCTTATAGAATTAAATTCTTCTACTCAATGCATTTTTTTAAACTCTCCTTAGAGTTTCAGCAAATGTAAAGCAATAACCAAGAAAAGGTACAAAGCAAAATCAATTGCCTCTGTTCACTATAATATAAAATAAAACTAATTCATTCACTCATTCATTCATTCCTAAAAATCTAAAAATATGTATAGAGCCAGTCATTTCTAACCATAGAGCAGTTTCCCTTTCAGAAAATCTTCTTCCAATTCAGCATGCATTAGAAGTCTGAATTAATCAAACAAAAAAGCATAGTTTCGATGCGTGACTGAGCTGCCAAGAAAGTAAGTTCCTGGGAGGGCAGAGACAAGAAGGCAGGAACCAGGTCAGTAGGGGCTTAGAGACTTGGTGCTCCTCTGTGAGGATGCCAGAGCCAACCCGGGGTGGAGCAGCCTTCATTCTCAGTACCTCTGAAGTAGAAAAAAAAATGTCACAGCTCTTCTCAGCCCTGGTGATCCAAAACCAGCTTCTCTGGGAATTCCTAACCACAAGCACATGTTGGTTATGTTTCAAGCTGCAATCTACATTACACGTGTAGCCTGAAAACCCCAAGCCAAAAATTCCCAAAAAAAATGAAAAGTTTTAATAATAGGTGAAATCAGATTGAGTTGTTTCCATCAGGAAGTGAAATTTAGGCAGAGAGTTGAAGAATAAGAATATTTGGAGGAGCAAGGTTTGGGGTAGGGACGGTAGGCACCATGTCTGGCCAGGAAGGTGGCAAGAAGAAGCCCCTGAAACAACCTAAGAAGAAGGCCAAGGAGCTGGATGAGGAAGAGAAGGCTTTCAAACAGAAACAAAAAGAGGAGCAGAAGAAACTTGAGGAGCTAAAAGCGAAGGCCGCGGGGAAGGGCCCCCTGGCCACAGGTGGAATTAAGAAATCTGGCAAAAAGTAAGCCGATTCTTGTGCCTGAAATGATGGTGACTGTTGATTCCATTCCTATTTAGACATCAGGAGCCCCGCTGTAACATCTTTTGCCACCTATAGCTAGAATGAAGTGTTGGGTTGGAGTCTGTTGTAAATTTAATAAACTTTTGCAAAATAATAATAATAATACACACACAACAAAAGAATATTTGTTCTCCTATTTGGAGGAATCCTCTCTTAGATCTTAGATGAATTTCTGCACACTGATGCAGACTGCCCAGAACACATTGCCCAGCTTCTATTGATCAGGTACTTCCAGTCGGGTCAATGCCTCTGAGGTAATGAGAGTTCATAATGTCAAAGGTAGAGATGCACAATCCAGCACCTAGCTCTCGTGTGTGGTGATCAGGGTGCCACCAGTAGCATTCAGCTGCCTATGGAGGCAGTTTTGGAAGAGCCAGCCAGCATCCTGACAGGCAGATTCCATGATGTGACTTGGCTCGATTTCCACCTGCCTGCCTTCTCCTGAATCCTGCCTCTTCCCAAACAATAGCCTATTTCTGCCCAGTAAACTCCCTTCTTGCTGACGTTAACCAGCTTCTTCAGATATAGTGGTTTCACCTAAGAACTCTGACTGCTGATAGATGGATGGACTCAGGGAGGGGTGCAGGAGGGCCACATCCAGGCTGTGCCTTGGTTTTTGTATGCCCTGTAATGTCTCACAGACCCCATCCACCATCAACTGAGGAATGGAGAATGGACCTTGTTCTTGCTTCCCACAAAGAAGGGTGCTCTATTTGGATTCATCTGTTCCCTTGCAGGCTGCTTTTATGATAGTGTTTGGGAGGAGGAGGAGGGAAGAACAAAGAATAGACTCTAGAGAATATACTCATATGTTCTTCATATGTTCACACCTAAAGTCCTTTGTGGGATTCCGAAACCTTTTTTATCTTATAAAAGTTATGCCTTTGCTTTTCTTCTTAAATGGATATAAATACATTCCTGCACCTTTTTTTTTCCCATACCAGGGATTGAACCCAGGGGCACTTAACCACACCACAGCTACAGCCCTTTGTGTATATATATATATATATATTTTTTTTTTAATTTAGAAACAGGGTCTTGCTGAGTTGCTTAGAGCCTTGCTAAATTGCTGAGGCTGGCTTTGAATTGGCAATCCTCCTGTCTCAGCCTCCTGACCCACTGAGATTACAGGTGCGCACTACCACACCCAGCACATTCCTGCATTCTTAAGCAAAACATACACAAAATGAAAGACTGATAATGGAGGCATTTTTGTCATATTTAGGAATGCAGGAACTTCAAATACGTAGCTTTACGTGAACCCAGCTTGAATATCAGACTATTTCCACCACAATAGTTTGGAGGCTTCTCAGAAGTCTAAAATTAGAACTAGCATAATCTAGCAATCCCACTCATGGATATAGACCTAAGTGAAGTGAATTCAGCATACAAAAGAATACTTGCATATCTATGTTTGTTATAGCATAACCACAATAGTTTAAATATCAGATTGGCCTGGGTGCCCACGAACAGATGAATGGATAAAGAAAATGTGGTATATATACACAATGAACTATTATTTGGACATAAAGAAGAATGTAATCCTATCATGGATTGTAGGATATTAAGTGAAGTCAGATACAGAAGGACAAGTACCACATGTTCTCTCTCATATGTGGAAGCTAGAAGATGTTGACTTGAAAGTAGACTAGTGAATACTAGAGATTGAGAAAGATGTGGAGGATGAAGAATGGAATTTTGTTTTGATCACTAAACATTATTCAGATATGGAAATATCCCACTGAATCCTATTAACATTTTACCATCATAAAATTACAATTTTTTAAATAAATGCATTATTATTCCATATAAATAACTATTTAAAAAGACAATAAAACAAACTTTAAAGTTTGGTAATGGTGACATAAGCAAACAGGATTCACTTGCTACACAGTTATATATTGAATATGTGTATCAACTGAACATTTTCTGGGCAGTTTTGTAAAATAATTGGTCATCAAATTTAATCCCCCAAATTTTTTAAAGTTTATTAAATCTAATGATATTGTTATTAATTAGTGTTCAGTTAACATGAATATAGTTTAAATCTAGATTTTAAATGGCCAATGTTATGACAAAGGTCTGTTTTTCATGGGCTATGTATTATAAATAATGTTCACTGAGATTCCTATTAATCAATATATGAAATAACCTCATGTTCATTGTTTAAAATTGGGGACCAAATTTTAGTTGTAAGATAATTATTTGTTTTTTATATATGATGTATCTTTCTGCTTTTAATTGACTGTATATTTACTTGATTCTACATTTTTACTCAGAAACTATGTCCCATTATAACGTGGTTACTATGGCAATGCATGGTCAAGTTATGTTACACTGTGAACTTATTGCTATAAATTCTGAGTGATAATTCAGATCTGATCTGTGAAAAAGAGTGCAGGTCATTCCAGGCAGAGAAATCAGGGGAAACAAAGACCAGAAAATTCTCACTTGTTTGGGGAGAGGCAGGTGATATCAGTGGATAAATTGTTAGGACCAACTAAAATTTGGTCCCCAATTTTAAACAATGAACATGAGGTTATTTCATATAGATAGAATATTGTTAGAAGGGGGAAAGTTATAAGAACAATTCACTGGTCTTAATTAGCACTCTGAGGACAGAATTAATGTAAAAATAAGACACAGGAGCCAAACAGAAAGAGATCAAAAGATAAGGTTTTAATGTGATAAAATCTATTTTAATGTAAAGCTTAGATCTACAGCCAAAATCGAATTCTTTAATTCCTTCTCTAGTTCTCTAGTTCTTTCTTTTTCCTCCACACATAAATTTTATAAACCCAGCCACAAACAGAGTTAGGAATCTTTAGGTCTTCCCCCAAATAGAGAAGAAAGCACAACATACTCTCAGTTTGCTTTCCCAGCTCATTCAGGAAGCAGCATGACATCCCCTTGAAGAAGAGTGAGGAAAGAACTTTCAGCACACACACAAAAAAAATATTAACCCCATTCCTTGTCCTCTTGGGGCAGGGAAAAATAGGTGCCCAGTCAGAGAGGAAACATCTACTTTTGACCAAAAAGCAGTCCATTCACGGGAATTAATTGCTCAAAGTCATATTTCCTCCCATGGGCCAACATAAAAATAGTTGGCTCACATACAAACATTGTCACATGGTATAAATCTGTTCCTAAAGTGCCATAACAGTAACTCAAATCTTGTTGATACAAAATACTTTTTTAAAGTCTCAGAGAAGTAACTAGAAAGTTTAACAACATAGATTCTCCTTAATCCATTTATTTTTCTGTACTAATTAATGAACTGCCCTGATATGGGAGCCCAGGATATTTGAGTATAATTTTTTGGATAAGTAAACAAAAAAAATTCTCAAATCAAGAACAATTCAGAGACATCTTGTTCTGCTTGAGGGCTGTCTTCGTAACCCACTCTCCTGCACCACAGGTAACGTCAGTAAGAGAGCCGGTAGACACTACACCTCCAGAATTCAGGACGGAACACTCTGCTCTGCCATCCTTTGCAAGGACAATTAGGGGAAGAGACGACTGCTGACCATATGTTCATCTTACCTATGTGCATCTTTCCTGTGGCCCACTGAAGCAGGTAAGTAGCCCTGAGATGGCCAGAGAAAGACTTGGAAAGCTGACCCTCTGGTTCACCAGCTAAGCCCTCTGGTGCAACATCTGTGAAGAAGAACAAACCCAAACATTTTACAATATTGTGTGTAGATTGTTGGAAAATCAAAGGGATGGTGAAGGACTGATAACGGAGGCATTTTTGCCATATTTAAGCTAATGTGGACAAAAGAGCTGAGTGGGCAGGATGACTTAGCTTGGGTGAAGCTCCAGATAGATAAATTCAGTCCACAGCACTCCCACGGGAACAGTCCAGGGCAATAATACCTGCCTCATTCACTTCCTTCCCTGCTAGGGCAAAGGCAAGAGAGTTTGATAACGCAGATAACATTAGTCAGACTCCAAGGAACAGAGCAGGAAGACAAGGGCAGAGGATGGATTTGGACATCAAACTGAGGAGAGCAGCACAGCCAGGAACACAACCCCACAAACCCAAATGGATAGCCAGAGTAAAATGTGAGCCACCCCAGGCAAAACTGACAAGAGGACAAGGAGTAGCACCCCCCTCCCAGGAAGGTGAGTTCTGTTGCAAACTGCCAGTTCTTGTTAGAAATGAGATAGAACCAGGATAAGTAGGATGAAATCAGTGGTTCCAGCTCAAATGGTCTGGGAAGAGCAAAGACAGAAGAATCCAGGACACCATTAACAGCAAAATAGGTCTGTTTTCCATCCAAGGGCAAGTAACTGATTTATAATTAGCAAAAACAAAATTGCACTCAGAAGAACCCAAAAATAAAGATAAGTACACCCAAAAGAGAAGAGCTCAAGATACAAATGAACAATTCAGAAATGATACGGATTGTTTTGTTTGTTCTGTTCTGTTGTCACTAATGTCATAGCAGTTACATAAAAACATCTCTGTCAATTAGGAGCTGAGCACAAATCATGCTCTGCCCATATACCCTCATATCATGTAATCAAATCTTTATGCACACTACCTTCAAGTAAGTGCTCACAAAACACAAACACATATTCTGCTGTTCTTTACCTCAAGATGCTACTAACTAATTTTTGCCTACATGGGAGTGCCTGAGAATTTGCATTCTTTTAGAAGTACTCCAAAGTGAATGATTCATTAGTGTGAAAGCATGAATACTCCAGGTCCCTTACCACTCACAAGGACAACTCTTGACATTGAAGCTAAACTGAATTCAAAAATTCTAAGCCATGTATGTACTTTGATGTCTGTGATACATTTCTCAAAATTCAGACTTTGAACAAGTACTTAAGTAAAGCCTGAAACCCCTATTAAGAGCTCATAAATACAAGAAACCACCATCTTAAAAAGATAGCATGTTAAAAGTGAGAGTAAATTTGCATCATCCTGAAGAAAAATTTAGATTGAATGCAGGATCCCTTTCCAACTCATTGGCCAGGCATCTCTCCTGTCCATAAATAATCAAGTGGCATTTCCAGTCTCTTCACCACAAGGAACAAAAATTGAGAATTAAGAATAAACCATATGTTATGGTTTAGATATGAGATATCCCCCAAAAGCTTGTGTGTGAGACAATGCAAGAATTTTCAGGGTGGGGGTTGTAGCTCAGTGGTAGAGTTCTCACCTCACATGTGGAAGGCATTGAGTTCAAGCCTCAGCACCACATAAAAATAAAATAAAGGCACTGTGCCCATCTACAACTAAAAAATATTTAAAAAGAATTTTGTGAGATGAAATAATTAGATTATGAGAGGTATAAACTAATCGGTGGATTAATTCACTGATATGGATTAACTGGGTGGTAACTGTAGGCGGGTAGGGTATGGCATAGAAAGTAAGTCACTGAGGGTGTGTCTTTGGGATATGTATTTTTGTCCCTGATGAGTAAAGATCTCTCTCTCTCTCTCTCTCTCTCTCTCTCTCTCTCTCTCTCTCTCTCTCTCTCTCTCTGCTTTCTGGTTGCCATTTTCTGAGTGCTTCTCTCCACCATGTCCTTCTGCCGTGATCTTCTACCTCACTGTGGGCCCAGAGCGATGGAGTAGGCTCACTGTGGATAGAACCTCTGAAATCATGAGACAAAATAAATTTTTCTTCCTATAAATTGTTCTTGTCCATTCTTTTGGTCACAGCAATGAAAATACTGACTAAAATTGCTTTTTAGCTGTTTGGAGTATAAAGTATAGTTCTTCTACCAAAAGTTAGTTCAGTCATGCTAAATAAAAAGTTTGAAGTCCAACTCCAAGTTTGGCTGCATGAAGACGTCTGTTTTCTGGAGCCAATAATTGACTGCCAGATAAAGATTATGGGAATGACAGTTGATGAAACATTTCAGTAGAATCTCCACTTCCTACAAAATGTTTCCCTAACAAGATTAATTTTTGGCTGCATGTTCTACACTTCCCACTTAGACCTGAGTCACATTAGGACAAGATTCTCCTCATCCAGAGATGGAGGAGGCTGAGGGGCAGATGTAGGATGAACCAAAAAGAAGAGAGAGTGACCACTGTGGAGAAAATGTACTGTTCACTTTTCTTCTGAAATGCTATCTTTTCTCCTCAAAAATGTTTAAAATAATAAGTCCTGAAAATCAGACATGGCCTTCAGAAAACTAATCTTTCAACCTACTGGAGTCTTCATTCTTTCTGCCCCTAAGTAGTTATTGAGCATAGTGTATTCCAGTTACTCTCTCAACCAATGTTGAGAAAATCAGACAGACACTAATCTCAAATTTATTTTCTAGAATGATTTGTCTATACTTTCACCAATGCCACACGGTCCTGAATACCATAACTTCATAGTGAGTCTTGATATTGGGAAGTTTCACTCTTCTGAATTTATTCCTCTTCAGTATTATGTTGACTCTTTTGAGTCTTTCATCTTTCCATGAAATCTTTATAGTCGGTTTGCTGATATCCACAATAGCAAACTAACAGAGTGATCTCTGTTGCTTACAAGAATTTTTATTGGGATTGCATAGAATCTAGAGATCAAATTAGGAAGACCTCACATCTTTTTTTTTTTTTTTGAGGTTTTTATTTTTGGAGTTTTTTTAGTGCTGCATTATAATTACACATAATATAGGATTCACTATGCCATATTTGTACATGTACATAACATAATTTGATGAATCTAATTTCCAATTACCTTCTTTTCCCCTCTTTTCATGCCTCCCCCTATCTACTTGCTCTACTCTACAGATATTATATTTTATTATTATTATTGTTTTATTATTATTTTATTAGTGCATTTTAATTATATATACTTTCATAAAAGTGGGATCAATTATATGTATTGTACATGAATTTGGCATAATTTGGTAGATTTTAAGGACTAACATCTTCATAATACATATGAACCTAACCATGAGCATGGAATACTTCTCCATTTATTTACATTGTTTATATACTTCATCATAGTTTTGTAGTTTTCCTCAAATAAACTTTGTACATCTTTTTTTAATTTATTCCTAAGAATTTCTGTTGTTTGGTTGCTAATGGAAATGGTATTGTGATTTCAATTTCAAATTCTACTTATTTATTATGGGCATATATGAAAATTAACTTTTATATATTTTATGTTAATATTATATCCTGAAATTTTTTTACAATCATTTATGAGTTCCATGGGTTCCTTATGTCCATTATTTGCCATTTTCTACATAGAAAGTCATGTCAATTGCAGACAAAGTTTTATTCTTTCCTTCCCAACCTGTATCCTTCTCTTTTCTTTTATTATTGCATTATCTAAGATTTCTAGTAAAATGTTGAATGAAGTGAGAAGAAAAGTCATCCTTGCTTTTTTTCAGTCTTGGAAGGAAAGCATGTAGTTTCTCACCATTAACTATGTTAGCCATACATTCTTTTAAGTTTTATTTTGTTTTTAGTTGATGCATGATAATTGAGCATATTTATGGAATATAGTGTGATATTTCTGAACATATGAAATACATTGTGTAATGATCAAATTAGGGCTTTTAGTATATCTATCACCTTAAACATTTATTATTTCTTTGTAAGTAAAACATTCAAAACCCCCTCATGGCTATTTTGAAACACACAATTTAATATTGTTAACTATAGTCAGTCACACTACTGTGCAATAGAACCCCAAAATTTATTCCTCTATTTAACTGTAACTTTGTACTGATTGACCTGTCTCTCTCCATTCTCCCAATTTCCAGGCCTCTTCTAACCACAATTCTTCTCTGTACCTCTATGAGATTAGCTCTATTAAATTCCATAAATGAGTGATATTAGGCCGTGTTTGTCCTTCTATGCCTGGTTTATTTTCCTGAACAAAGTTCATCAATGTTGCTACAAATAACTATATTTTCTCCTTTTTATAGCCAAATACTGTTCAGTTGTATTTTATACCATATTTTCTTTATCTGGTTATTTGTTGATGGGACAATGAGATTGATTCTATATTTTAGCTATTGTGACTAGTATTGCAAAAAGCATGAGAACATGAGAGTGCATGTATTTCTTCAACATTTTTATTTAATTCACCAGAGAAATGCAAATCAAAACTACAATGAAATATCACCTCACCCTAATTAGAATAGCTATTACTAAAAGGACCAAAAATTTAAAAATGCATGTGTGAAGATGGAGAAATAGGAATCATTAGTCACTGTTCTGACCTATACAAATTTCTTCTTTCTGAAGAATTCCTTAAGCATTTCTTTTAGACAGGTCTTCTGGTAACAAATTTTCTCAATTTTTGCCTGTAGTTCTTTACTTTTGAGGGATAATCTCACTGATACAAAATGCTAGGTTGATGGTTTCACTTATATTTTTCCAATGCTTTAAATATGTCACTACACTTTTTCTTGCTTGTATGGTTTCTAAATATAAATCTTTGTAATTCTCATCCACATTCCCTGATAAATAAGATCTTATAGGTAAGATCAGTGTTTCTTTCCCCTCCTGGTTTCTTTGAAGTTTTTCTTTTTGTCTAGTTTTTTGCTGTTTGAATAGGAGATGTCTGGTGTAGACTTAATAATATTTATCCTACTTAATATACGCTGAGATTCTTGGGTTTGTGGTTTAATGTCTGACATTAATTCTGGAGAATTCTCTTCCAATATTATTTCAATTATTTTCTTCTGTTTCTTTCTTTCTTCTCTTTCAGTATTTTCATTATGCATATGTTACATCTTTTATAACTATATCACAATTCATCTCTATTCTGTTCCATTTTTTCCATTCCATTTTCTCTTTATATTTCAGTTTGGACAATTCCATTTAACACAGATCCAAGACCAATAATTTTTTCCTCTGTTATGTGCAGTCAACTGATGAGCCCATGAAAAAGTACTCTTTATTTCTGTTACAGTGCATTCTTTAGACTTTTCTTTTGATTCCTTCTTAGAGTTTTCGTCTCTCTGCTTTCACTACCCATCTGTTTTGCCTATTGTCCACTATTTCCATAAAATCTCCTAGCATATTTATCACAGTTGTTTTAAATTCCCAGTCTGATGATTTCAACACCCCCACTACATCTGACTATGATTCTGTTGCTTGTTTTGTCTCTGAAGACTTTATAGTGTCTTTCAGCCTGCCTTATTTTTTGTTGAAAGCCAGACACGACATATTGGGTAATAGGAACTGAGGCAAACAGATTTTAGTGTGAAGTTTTAAAGTGTGGTTTAATGTGAGGTTTTATGTTTATCCGGCTAGGAGCTACACTGTTTACTGTTTGCTGTGGCTGTAGTTATCTGAGGCTTCATTCAATTTCCTCTACTCATTTGTCTCCCCTGTTGTCCTTGCATTTCTCTAGAAAATCTCCTAAATAGAGTCTGAGTTTTGCATTTCTTTCTGCAGTAATCCTTTATTATTATATAGAGAATTTATTGATGTGATAGTAAGGCTGGGAGGAGAAAAAACATTCTGTGTTGCTATAATTTGGTCTCAATCTTTAATTGTGCCTATTTCCTGAGGTTAGGACCTTCGAAAGTGCTTCTCAACCCTTTTAACCCTCTAGGGGAGGCCAGAAGCCTAACAGGGACAAGAGGAGACTAGAATTGGGTCATTCCCTTCCTCCAACATTGTTTAGGGTGTAGGACAGCAGTGTTCTGAGGACAGGCAGAGCACAGAAAGCTCTGGGTTGTATTTCAGAATGGTTACTTTGTCCTCCTCCTGTCTGAAGGTTTGGGTAATTTTTTCTGATCTTCACCATGAGAATCTGTAGGACTTCTAGAGGTAAAATGCAGGTAAGTGTGGGGACACTTCTAAGACTGGGACCTCAGGAGTTTGGATCTTTCAGGTGAGTCTATCATCTGCCTCCTGCAAGTCATCATTTACCACTTCTGTTCCTACCAATATATACACACACAACCTTCTAGCTCCAACAGCTTCTGCTCCAGGCAAATTACAATTCTTTTCTCACCTCTACAATTTTTAAGGGGTCAGATTGTCACATGACCTCAATTCTCTAACAGGTCTAAGAATAGATTTTGTTTTTCAATTTCTTTAGTTTTTACTTGTTTTGAGGATGAGAGTGCTAACCTCCAAACATTTTATCTCCTGGAGATTAAAACAATGCTTTTTTAAGATAAATAGGTAAATAAGATAAATAGATAAACAACTTAGTATGTAAATTCATTGAATTGAAAATGTTTGCCAGGCTGTCTGTCCCTCTAGAGATAGCCCACATTCTCCCTTAAATGTATATTTGACCTTCACTGTTGCCTGTCAATTTTTCTTCTTTTTTTGTAATATTGATGACATCCATGTAACATTTGAGATATTTCTGAACTGTGTTAATGGTTAAAATCACATGAAAATTTGTGTCCTAGTGAAAAAGAAAAAAAATGTTAGCCATTTCAGCACCTTTCATATTCAATGGCTCTTCTCTCAACATAAAATAGTAACCAGAGATAATCAAACCATGCAGTGGAGACAGAAAAAAACTCAGAAACAATACCAGGGCTAAAATCACCTTGGGTTTGCTGTATTGCCTCCTCTTCCCTCTTCCTGCCGGCCATACCCTCTCCCATGCCTTTCGTATTCGATTCCTCTTCTCATCCAGCAATGCCCTGTGTTCCCTCCTCTTTAAACCATTTCTTCTTGAAGACTCAACCCTTAATTTATTTTTATAAAATTTTAATACATATAAGGGTCTCTGGAAACATAAATATACAGATGTACAAATAAATAGAAACAGAGATAGAGGTATGTTCGTGTATGCCTATGCTATTTCTGGAAATAATTGCATCTCAGAGGAAGAACATGAGCATGAGAGAACAAAAGCTTATTTTTCTGTATACTTTTTTTTACTGTTTGTTTTTTTTTTAACCATTGTACATATTGAAACAGACTCCTGAAATTAAGGGCAACTTCCTGATATAAGAATTAAAGCTCCAAATGTTTTAACTTCTACATTTCCTCACACAGAGAACAGAAACTACCCCTTGATCAGCCAGGTGCCATTGACGTGTTCCCTAACACTGCCTGGCTAAAACTACCTACTTCCTGCCTTTGGTCCCACTCTTCATTCTCTTCTTTTATAAAAGCTTTCACAGAGTTTTCTGAAGCTGTGATTTAAAACAAAATGTTTCCTCTATCTTCCTTCAAATCTGGTATTGAATAAAACCTAATTTCCTACCAAATCGACTCCCAGTGTTCGAGGTACATGAGGAGCAGTCAAACCCAACCTCTTACCCACAGGTGGTATCAATATATTCTCATAGGAAAAAAAAATCTTTTTGAGTAAAAATTGTTAATTATCCACCCATAATCTGATCACTATCTGCAAAACAAAATTAAAAAAAAACTGTAGCAGACCCCATATTCAACAGAGAAAGCCTAAATGCATTTACCTTTAGAAACAAGACAGGGGGCCAGGTGCAGTGGAACACCACGTAATCTCAGCAACTCAGAAGTCTGAGGCAGAATTGAAAGTTCGAGGCCAGCCTTGGCAACTTAGTGAGACCCTCAGCAAGTTAGTGAGGCCCTGTCTCAAAATAAAAATTACAAATAACTGGGAATGTAACTCGATGGTAAAGAATCCTTTGAGTTCAATTCCCAGTACAAAATATAAAATAAAATATAAAAATAAAAATACATGGAGAGCACTATTCATAATTATTTCGGGATCTTTGACAGTGCAATGAGGAAAATAAAAGAAGAAATAAAAGATAAAAAGATAATTAAGAAATAATCAAATCTGTCTTTATTTGCCTATGACATTGGTACTGGTGAGGTGTCCAGTCAGAGTCCAGCTTTTTGAAGACTCAATAAAGAATTAAAGAAGACAAACAGAAGTAACAGGCAGAACACAGATTTATTGAAATTAACACTAGGTAAAGTAGAGTAGAGGCAAGTGGCTCAAGGTCCCTAATATCTAAAGGAGTATTGTCCTATGTGCTGAGCTGTGCTTCGGTCCTCTCCACACAGACCTGATTGAAGACCTCGTTCCATTTGTTACCATTGGAAGAAATTTTCATCTAATTGGAATATAGAGCCTGTGGAGGGAGTTGCCAAGGCAATAAGCTCTCAGAGGTGGGAGTTGTCATGGTAATAAAATTTATTGTAAACAGGGACATGATGACTCATCCCTCTGTCTTGTACTCCAGCTGGTTTTTTCTCTTATATCCTGCCTCACTATCTTGAGGTCCCTAAACTCCTACCTCAACATGAATGTATATACTGACATACAAAAAAAATTAATAATAATAACAATAGTAATAATTTTTATTTCCTTTTTGGTCAATTTTAAGTAACAATCAGAATTAATAAATAAAATTAGCAAATTTCTGAATGTAAAATCAATATACAAAAATCAACTTTCAAGTGAAGGGTTAAGAGGCGGACCCGGGTGGCCAGCTGGGCTCAGAGCAGAGCAGGGTCAGGATGGACCAGGACATGTTGCCCACTTTGAAGATCCTCATCATTGTTGAGTATGGGGTGGGCAAGTCCAGACTGATCTTGAGGTTCACAGATAATACTTTGATCCAAAACTTGCAGCAAAAATAGGTGTTGACTTTAAGGTGAAAAATATTGGCATCACATCAATATTAGCATCAGATCCACCATTTTAGGTTGGGAGCCATTTTATCTAGAGATTCTGAGGCAATACTGCTTAGTTCCCCATAAGAACGTGTGCCTGCTAAAAGGTCAACCCCACCCCAGCCTGTGACACAACCCCTAAGCGTGCTTGTGAAATTCCTCTTGCAGGCTATAAAGCTAGCCTGTGAGTGCCAACATGTTGCTGCCCTCCTTATTGGTTTACTCCATGCTATGACAATAAATCCCTTGCATAAGATTCTGGTGTATGGTGTGGTCCTTGGACTTTGAGTGGACATAAGAAGTGTCCAGCGTTATTATTTTTTTAATTTTTTTTCATAGTTGTGTATGGACAGCATGCCTTTATTTAATTTGTATGCCGTGCTGAAGATCAAACCCAGTGCCTCCCACACGCTAGGCAAGCGTTCTGCCACTGAGCCAAAGCCCCAGTCCCAACGTTATTATTTAGCTGATTTTTTTCTATAGTGGGATTAAACCACTTTACTTTTTATTTTTTATTTTGAGACAGCGTCTTGACAAGTTCCTGAGACCCCTGCTAAGTTGCTAAGTCACTGAGGTTGACCTCGAACTTGTGATTCTCCTGCCTCCTTTTTTCATACGTGTTGGTAGCATTTGTCCAGGTACCTCAGTGTAGCTTGTGCAGTATTTATGAATATCTGTATCTTGTGACCTCCATAAATAGCTTACTTATATTCAAAAACCTATTTCTGTGCTTTGAGGGGTAGGAAAGAAAAAAAAATACTAAATGACAATTTGAGAAAGGCATACTGCTTCCAAATTCTGACCTGTGTGGGAAAATGCTAGTGTAATGAATATCTTAATGATTTATTGTAACAAGTAACCAATAGTTTATCAAAACCAACTTATGGACATTAATATATATTTTCTACAATGTTCAGTTTTCTAACCTCATGTTATTGCAAATTGTATATTTTTCTCCATCCATGTTATTTAATTTATATTGATCTCTGCTATTTTAAGCTCCCAAATAATATGTCCTTTAAGGGAAGTCAATACCCCACAGTAAGATTCTGATATTAATTTCTTAGCAATTTAATCTGTACAATTATAAATGATAAACATTTTTGTGAACCTTTGCAATATATGTTAATGAATTTACTTCAAATTGGGTTCTTTCTGAAATATACATTCTCACATGTGAAAACCTCACTTTCTACTTGGTTTACACTTGTTAGTCTACTTAGGATTAAAGATTTTATACATTCTGTAAATTTCACTAAATACAAAACATTTACTTCTATAATGTTATAAAAAGGTAGTAGTGAACTGTGTACTTATGATTTGTTCATGTTACATTAAACTTTAGATTTGTATATTTATATAGTCTGTATTGACAAAGCTTTTCTGTGTATTACTTTTCACTCCTTGAGTGACATAATAATCTTTCTGTGAAATGGATTGTTATTTAGATTTGAACAGAATTTTCATACATATGAGTGACTCGTATATAACTTTAAAAATCAATTTTGTTTGGTAGATTTATGTTGTAATCTTTTGTAGTTTTTGAATAAATATAGCCTGCTTTCCCTAAAAAAATCAACTTTTAAAACATTAGTAATAAATAATTAAAAACTGAATTTTAAATATCCATTTAAAATAGAACAAAAGATATCAAATTCCTAGGCATAAGTGTACTTTCATAACAAAACAACACATGAATATTGTCCTCATTTCCATTCACTACTGTACTTGTAAAATATAGCACTTTGGCTCCAAGTCAACTCCTTTCCAGCCAGTCCCTCTACAGTATTGTCACTGATTTTCAAGTACAACCATGTAAATACAGTCAATAAAATTTAAAGAGGAGTCTTTTCAATAAATGATGTTGAAACATCATAATACCATCATGAAAAAAATAAAACTAACTCATACCATATATTATAACTGATTTGAAATTTACCAAAAAATTTTTTAAACCTCACAGAAAAATAAAACATAAAGCTTTCAAAGGAAAACATGAGAATCTTGTTTTGAATTTCTGGTAGTAAAAAATTAAACAAGATAAAGCAAAAACAGTAAAAACAAAAGTTGATAAACTGACTTTATTAAAATGAAAACATTTCTAACTAAGACATCAAGAACAGTCATGTGAATGAACAAGCAAAGGTCTCAGACCCAGAATATATTTTTTAAACTCAATTTAAAAAAAAAAAAACCTAACATTATTTTTAAGTAGGCAAAAATTGAACTGACATATAAAAAGGTAATACCCAGATAGCTAATAAACATAAGAAGTGTCCAGCGTTATTATTTTTTTAATTTTTTTTCATAGTTGTGTATGGACAGCATGCCTTTATTTAATTTGTATGCCGTGCTGAAGATCAAACCCAGTGCCTCCCACACGCTAGGCAAGCGTTCTGCCACTGAGCCAAAGCCCCAGTCCCAACGTTATTATTTAGCTGATTTTTTTCTATAGTGGGATTAAACCACTTTACTTTTTATTTTTTATTTTGAGACAGCGTCTTGACAAGTTCCTGAGACCCCTGCTAAGTTGCTAAGTCACTGAGGTTGACCTCGAACTTGTGATTCTCCTGCCTCCACCTCCTGAGTCACTAAGATTATCAGGCAAACACTATCACACCTGGGTATCTGGTAGTATTTAGAAGCCTAAATAAATGCTTGTCCTATGACCCCATAAATTCACATCTAGGTATATATCCAAGAGAAATAAGTGTATATTCCAAAAGATGTTCATTTTCAAGAATTTTCATACCAACCTTATTAATAAATGCAGAAGCTGAAAACAAACCAAATGAATGTCTATTAAGAAAATAATTGATAAGTACATTGCTATACATTCATACAAAAGAACACATACTAAGCAGCAATAACCAAGTACAATGCTATAGATTAACCACACATGACACTCTACATTGAGTAAAATAAGCCAAGCACTAAAGTAAGTGTGTTGGCCTGGGGGTGTAGCTAAGCGGTAGAGCATATGCTTTGTATGAGCAAGGTCTTGGATTCCAAAAATGCAAAATAATATTAATAATGAGAAGGGAGAGGAGGACGAGTGTATGTGCTACTTAACATTTATAGGAAATTCAAGAATGACCAAATGTATCCGTGATGATAAAAGTAAATATAGTAGATATTTCCAGGAAGAGGGTAAGAAGTAGTATTTACCGGGCAAGAATAGGCATGAACATTCTTAAATGAAAATTATCATTCTTAAATGACCCACCTCAGTCTAGGTGGTGGTATATAACTCAATTCATTTCAAATAAGAAAAGTTCATTGAATATTTAATACTTGCACACTTTATTGTTTCTTATTTCAATTTAAAACACCAATGCAGTGTTTTTCCATTTGCCTACATTGTACTGATTCCCCACACTCCCTATCACATCCTCAATCTATAAATGTTCTATCCCATTAATGAAAGCACAATTCTCTTCTAAACTTTAATTCCTTTTATTACCTCCTGATTGAACAGAATGATTCCAAAGGAAAAAACTAAACTTTTGTCCAACTTATACAAACTTTCCTTTTTTCTAACAGAAGGGAACTTTACTAAGAAAAGTCCAAATATCTTCACGTCATTTTTTCAAAAAGAATTGTTATTACTAATAATGTGTTCAGACCAAAAAAAATGTCCTTCAGATTTTATTAAGCAGTATCTCTATTTACCCCGTGCTGTGAATATGTGACCTGTGCTAAGACCATCTTTTTCCTTTATGCCCTGCTATTAGAAGATCACAGATATGGGGCTGGGGCTGTAACTCAGTGGTAGAGCACTTGCCTAGCACATGTGAAGCACTGAGTTCTATCCTCAGCACCATATAGAAAGAAAGAGAGAGAGAGAGAGAGAAAGAAAGGTAAGTATTGTGTCCATCTACAACTAAATAAAATATTTAAAAAAGAAGATCACAGATATATGCAGTGCTTCAAAATATAATGTTACCTTGTCTCTCCTAATAGCTAATTTGTTCCTATGACTCAACTGGCTCACTTACATTCAAAGCTTTCTATTACTAAGCTATCTTATGCAGAGCCTTGAAGTGTGGCTGCACATTCTATCTCCATAGTCTAGACATAATGAATGAAATTTATATCCAATATCTTGCAGTAATGTAAATCTGCCTACCTCTTCCTTAGGAGATCTAATGAAATAGTCAGAGACCATAGGACTCTGCAGATCATCTCAGTAAGTGTGGATGCTTGATTCCACGTGAAACCTAACATGATCCCTATTCTCACACCCCCTAAATTTTAAAACATACCTTTTTTTGCCAAGACCAAATCAACCAAATTTTTCATCTCCAACACTCTTTCAAAAATTGTATTCCAAAAATTAATCCATGAAAAGTTGTACTGCATCACTGGGGAAAGAATTAGATTACTTTAAAAGCCCACAGCAACTTTTGAACTGAAATTGGTAGTGATAAAATAGGAAATCAGAGCTTCAGGAAAATAGAGTGAATTTGGATTAAGATTCAAGGCATGGATTTCAGTCCCAGTTCTGGCAGAAAGACAGGTGTGTCCATGGACAATACAAAATACTTCTGAATTCTCTAAGTGTGATGTGCTAAAGGAAGTGGCTGTATTAAATGACTTCTTAGGCACAGTAGAGATTAATTGCTCTATGATTGCAAAAAAATTATTCTTGTAAAACAGAGTGATTGGAATAGTTGGGTGGGTAAATCATTGAAGGCACATTTATTGTGCCTAAGAACAGGATTTAAGTTTCCTCTAAGTAGAGGGCAGAAAACACCAGATTGTTTCTTTCACTAGATAAAGAATTACTATGATAAAATATTTGAACATCTTTCCCAACCCCTTTCAAGAGAAGATTTTTCTGCTCAGGGTTTTCTTCAGGGCAATTTTGACATCCTTATTCCTCAAGCTATAGATTAATGGATTGAACATGGGTACCACAGCAGTGTAGAAAATGGAAGACACCTTTCCCTGATCCAGAGGCAGAATGGAAGGTGGTTTGAGGTACATAAAAGCTCCTGACCCAAAGAAAAGAGATACCACAATAATATGGGAACTGCAGGTACTAAATGCTTTTGACCTGCCCTCAGTGGAGCTAATGTGGAAAATGCTGGAAAGAATAAAACCGTAAGATATAAAAATGGTAACAATGGGCACCCCGATGCCAATGGTCACAACAATGAAGACCACTAGCAAATGTACATAGGAGCTATTGCAGGACAGCTCAAGGAGTGGTATGATATCACACATATAGTGATTGATAAGGTTGTCTGAACAAAAGGTTATAAACATTAAGTTTACCATGTGGGCCACAGCCCCAAAAACTCCCATCCCATAAACACCCCACAAAAGGAGTAAACACATCTGGGGAGACATGGTGACCATGTACAGCAGTGGTTTGCAGATGGCAACATAACGGTCATATGCCATGGCTGATAAGATGTAGGATTCAGAAAATACAAAGAAACAGAAGAAAAAAAATTGAGTCATGCACCCTGCATAGGAAATGGTGTTCTTCTTTGAGACAAAACCTACCAGCATTTTAGGAGTGAGGGTGGTGGAGTAACTGAAATCAATAAAAGACAAGTTGAGGAGGAAAAAGTACATGGGAATATGCAGGTGCGAATTCAGCCCAATCAACATTATCAAGCCCAAGTTCCCCACTACAGTGACCACATAGAAACCGAGAAACAGGAAGAAGAGGGGGATCCGGAGTCCTGGCTGGTCCGTTAAGCCTGCAAGGATGAACTCTGTCACAGAAGAGGAGTTCTCTGCAGCCATGCTCCTCTAGGAGCGTCTGTGAGAGGAAAAGAAGCAAGTCACTGAGAGAGAGAGATAGAGAATCTACACACCATGGAAGTTCATGGAAATGAAAGGAGTGGAGGGAAAAGAAATACTTACTGAACACTAACTATGGAATAGGCACACTTCTAAATGCTGGGTGGCATTATACCTGTCCTAATTTTATAGATGATGTAAAGGGAGACCTGAGTGACTTGCACTAAGTCCCAATGCTACTGAGTTGTAGCAGCAGGTCAACTCCAGCCATCAGACTCCTGTGCTTTGAGCCTCTACTGCAGAATACAGTGGTCAAGAGGAACTCACCCCTTTCCGCTTGGAGCCACACTGCTGCTCTCTACTGTCTCCCATTCATCTCCTTCATGAAGATACAAATGGTCCTGTGGAGAAAGGGTGACAATGTGGAGCTCAGGTCTCAATACTTCCACTTCTCCACTCTCAGGATTAAAACCTCTAGTTTATCTTGTTTCTCTTGCTGAGATGAAGAACATGCATTCTGGTTTTGCCTTTGTCCTGAGGCTTCTGTCCAGCTTCCAGGGAAGGGACAACAGCCTTTATGAACACTATGGATGACAGGAGACTAAAGAGTTTTATTCTGGATCAAAGATCTCAGTAAGCTAGTTAAAGAAGCTCCCATAGGACCATTGCCCCAGAGTCTACCCTCCCCAGAAAAGAAAAAAAATGTTCATTCACACCCTTGATAATGCTTCACCTGGCTTTTAATGACCTGTTCTTTCCTTCATTATACTTTTTTTAAGAGAGAGAGAGAGAAGAGAGAGAGAGAGAGAGAATTTTTTTAATATTTATTTTTCAGTTTTCGGTGGACACAACATCTTTTATTTTTATGTGGTGCTGAGGATCGAACCCAGCGCCCCGTGCATGCCAGGGAGCACGTTATCGCTTGAGCCACATCCCCAGCCCCCTTCATTATACTTTTTAAGTATAATGAAGAACAAAACACTATGGGAAAAACAATTCTCACTAGCTTGTATTGAGAACTTACTGTGTACCAAACTCTGTGTTATGGACACCCTTATATGTACACCAAGTATCTAATGAAAGTATACAAATAATTTTACCACATTTACTACTCACAACAATTTCACAATTTTATCTGTTAATCTTCACTTCTGAAATAAGAAGCACAGCAAGGTAACTATAGCTATTGACAATACATTTTATTCTTGAAACATGAAAAAGTTTTAAAACATATTAAGTGCTTTCACTACAAAAATGGTAAGTATGCGAGGTAATGCATTTGTCAACTAGCTAGATTTAATTATTTCACAATGCATATATACTTCATATATATAATATATATCATATATATCATGTTGTATTAGATAAATACATACTATGTCATCAATTTTTTTAATTATTTTTTCAGTGAAATTTGCATACAGCTAATAGATTCAGAATTCTGAATAAGCCCTGGTCCTTCTAATGCCAGTGCTCATGGTCTTAATCTTTAGCTACACTTCCTCCCTGTGAGTGATAACAAATTGTCTAAACCAACACGTTTACTTACAAGGAACTGTGAGACTCATGATAGATAAAAAACAAGTGATTTTTAAAGGAAGTTGAAAAGTGTTAGAGGCAGGAAGGGTCAAATTCATTATTTCACTCACATCAAAGAATTCTTCTCCAAACTCAAAAAAATGGAAACTTTTATTTCCCCCCACTGCCTACTCATGCAATTTTATCTTGGTGATTAAAAGCAAATACTTGCTAGGTAACTATTTCAACCTTTGTCAATATCTGGAGTCCAGCTAGACAGAAGGGAATGAAGGGAGGGGAGAGGGTGTGGGGGTAGGAATGGTGAAGAATGAACCTGACATTATGCTCTATGTTCGTATATGATTACATGACCTGTGTAACTCTACATCATGTACAATAAAAAGAATGAGAAGTTATATACTCCATTTATGTATGATGTGTCAAAATGCATTCTACTGTCATGCATAACTAATTAGAACAAATAAAACGTTTTTAAAACTGTCTGAAGTCCAGGAATTGAACCCTATAGCAAGTATGTCAAATGATGAGGAATGAACAAAAGACATTAATCAAGAATGATATTCCTTCAACAAATACCTATTGCACATCTGCTGTGGCACCAAAAACTTTTCTAGGTCTTTGCGTCTTCAATGGGGAAAAAAATCTGCCCTCGTGGAGCTTTCATTCAAGTGGAAGAAAGAAGTTAAACATGAAACACATGAAAAGAAAAGGAAAGAAAGGAAGAGGGATTGAAAAACAGGGATACAGATTTCTATTTTAAATAGAATTAATCTGACAATTGAGCAATGACTTGAAAGAGACTTAAAAAGCATTGCTTAGTAAGATCAGTTATTCTACTAAGACATCAAGCATTCATGGGTTAACACAAGATCTGTTCAAGACATTACATTTTTATCCTGCACTTTAAATAAAATAGATTAACTCGAATTACTGGCTCTGAAGGAGAGACTCTGAATGTAGGAAAAGGATAGGGAGCAAGAGACTGAGAATTTAGAGAATCACAAATCACACCAAGTAAGTTGACTAAGACTGATAAAGCTTTGTGCAGCAATTTGCATTCTATTCCTTATCAGGACTTTTATATATGAAGGATGACAGATTTCACAACCAAGAAAAAAAATGTCTATTTGGGAGAATCACAGCCTCAGATAGCAAATGGTATGTACATATTTTGGTCAGAATTAAGGGCTAGAGTCCACTTGGAGAAGTTACAAAATTCTAACACAAAGAAGGAGGTCCATCTTCTTCCAGACAAGTCCACCTAAAATCATTGCATGTATTTTGGCATGTGTATTTTTTAATACGTGTACATATAATAATGAAGACTTGCTCTTGTTCACTCTCAGCTCAGTCTCAACAATAATGGTGTCTCCTTGGCCAACTTACACTTAGAACTGTCCACATCCCAGTGGAACTCTAATGAATTCCAATCTTTGTTCTCAATCCCACTACACATACTTAGGAAATAGAGAAAAACAAGCCATTATCAAAAAATTAAGCCCCATAAGACAATCTTTCCTTGAGACTCACAGGCAAAGAAAACCTTGGGGGCTTATTAAAAGTTCACTTGCCTCTAGAAGCTTTACATGGTTGTTATATACATGATGAAACACCAGAGAAAAAGTTATTTTGCAGCTTTTATCACTTCAGAAATGGTTTCCATGGGAACTTCATTTTCAATGCATCAGGGTTTTATTTCAAGTGAACCAAGGCGCCTCTAAACCTTTTTACTGTTGAATTGCTCCAATATAAGCAGAGGCAAGCAAAGAAAAAATATTGCTTATTAAGTTACATTGGATGAAGAATGTTTCTTTTCCTAAAATTTGAATCTCTGTGATATCGCTTCCTCATTCTATTTATTGCTAACATTAAAATATGTGTGAACTATGTATTATAACATACCCATGGGTATGTATGATACAGTGTTTTTGTACATATGGTGTGTACTTTAACCCCCAAATGTCTGGTATGCCATCAAATGACATTTAGGTGGTGCTGAAGGCAAATATCCTCGGTTCCACAGAAGAAAAATCCAAGAACAAACCACATTTTCAATAAAAAGAGTCAGACACCCTTTCCAGAGAGAAAAGATAGTAGCTTAAATGTCCTCATTTGGAATGAGTTTAGCTGAGCATAAAGCTGAGCATTTGGAAAGACTTTACTGAGTGGTTGAGTACTTACCCGTCATGCAAAGGCCCTGGGTTCAATTCTCATCACTGCTAAAAAAAAAAAAAAAAAAGAATGGATGAAATCACTTCAGTAAGGCTCTAAGGAGGGGCATAAAATTAAATCCTTCTATAAGAAGTCACTGGCTAGGGATATATAGGGATATAGCTCAGTTGGTAGAGTGCTTGCCTCACATGCATAAGGCCCTGGATTCAATCCCCAGCATGCAAAAATAAACAAATAAATAAAAGTCATGCAATATGCATTATAAAATTTAATGAAATTTTTGGGGGGTGTGTACTAAAGATTGAACTCAGGGGCACTTGGCCACTGAGCCACATTCCCAGCCCTGTTTTGGGGGGGGTTGTTTGTTTGGTTTTTTTTTTTTTTGTATTTTATTTGGAGTCAGGGTCTCACTGAGTTACTTAGCACCTCACTTTTGCTGAAGCTGGCTTTGAACTTGCTGTTGTCCTGCATCAGCCTCTGAAGTGGCTGGGATTACAGACAGATGCACTGCAGTTTTAACACGTATATTTAGCATAATAAAATATTAATAAAGGGATTCAGAAGATATGGTTGGCTTCCTAAAGAGGTTTACAGTCTAATATAGACATGTCCCATCTATCTTCTTTTCAATTTTACTCACTTTGTGTTTCAAAATTCTCAGAGTTCAGTTCTTTTCTTCCTTATATTTTTGGTGATATTATCACATGACTTGAAAAACTTTCTCTGTATTTTTTATTCCTAAATTTGTACTCATCTTTCTGTTAATTCCTTGTCCTATAAGTATGACCTGTCTATGAAAATGTTTCAGTATGATGCCCTATTGTCACCTGTATTAGTCACCTATGTATCACTGTGACAAAATATCTGAGATGAACAACTGAAAAGAAAGATTGATTTATTTTGGCTCATGGTTTCAGAAGTTTCAGTCCATATTCACTTGTCTTTGTGTTCATGGTCCTGTAGTGAGGCAGAACGTGGTAGAGAATACATAGTAGAGCAAAGCTGCTCACCTCATGGCATCTCAGAAGAAAGAGTGAGGAAGGGGCTTGGGACAAGATATACCTTTCAAGGACACATCTCCTGTGGCTTATTTCCTCCAAGGAGGCCATACCTCCTGAAGTTCCACCACCTTCTAATATCCCATTAATCCATTAGATTATTCAATTGAAAAAGTCAGAGCCCATATTATCCAATCACTTCCCAGAGGCCCAACCTCTGAACTGCAGCTGCATTGGGGATCAAGGCTTCAATACATAAGCTCTGCAAGAACATCTCAGCTCCAAAACATAACATCACCCTGAACTCAACAATTACAAAGGTTAACATATCTTCTTTGTCCCCAAAACAGACATTTGCCAATTTCCTGCTTTTTTTATTGCAGAGCTTAACCTATCTTGAACTTTAAATTGCTAATTTTAAAACATGAATAATCATAAATGTTAGTTTCTATTGCATACAATATACAACATAGAAGTTATAAAAAGCATTAGGTTTGGGGGGCCTGGGGTTGTGGCTCAGTGGTAGAGCACTTGCCTAGCAAGTGTGAGGCACTGGGTTTGATTCTTAGCACCACATATAAATGAATGAAGAAAATAAAGGTCCACCAATATCTAAAAAAAAATTTTTTAAGTAATAGGTTATTGTTATTAATCCATGCTTTCAGATGAAAGGACTATTTTAGACAGAGTGGCATGCAGAATCCACTAAATAGGGGAAGGGTAAAGGAAGGAAGAAAGCTAAGGTTTTACAAGTAGTAAAATAGTTAAGCAAAAACACTGTCAAGAGAGAATATGAAAGGAAAAGGATTAATGTCTCTATGATTTGGAGGAGAAAGAGAAGAAAGAAGTGCAAATCAAATCTGAATAAAATTTTGGTCCAGGGAATCATGAGTAGATGGCAGAAATAAACAAAAAAGTAGGGTGCTGGATTTAAGTCTAGATTATGAAATAGTATCCAAAACCTTTAAAAGGAAGTGATACATAAGAATAGTTCATGGAGAATCAGAGATTGGAACAAAAGGGGTCAATATGCAAATCATGGCATCAGATAAACATAAATGATCACAAAAGAATCATGGATTGTTCCAAACAGAAATATTAAAAAATAAAAGAGCCAATGATTAAAGCTTTCCAAAAATGAGAGCAAGAAAATGAACATACAGAAATGTCAGAAAAGCCAAGTGCAAATGCTCAGAGCAAGATTTGAAGACAAATGACCAGGAATCAAATTCCAACTCGTTAATTCATTAGCTGGGTGAACTTGGGGAAATCATCAGACATGGCTGAGACAGCATTCATATCTGAAAGCCAGGGACACCACGTTTGCATATATGTTCAGAGTATAAAATCTGACTTTAGTAAATACTTCTTAAATCCATAAAATTCACAGAAGCTTCTCCCTTCCCAGAAAATAATAATAATAATAATAATAATAATAATAATAATAATAATAATTTCAAGAGTAATATACCTATACATTCAAGAGAAACAAGAAGAAAGAAAAGTGATTTTTAATATATTGTATAGTTGCACTTGAGTATCTTCTTTCATATCACTTTTTGTATACTTTTGCATGAAACGTTTGCAAGAATTCAACAATAAAGACATTTGAAGAAGTTTAGAACAAATTCCATTTCTTTAATAGATTAAGGACTATGTAGAGTTTCTATTTCTTTTGTAACTTTTATTAATTTGAATATTTAAAAAAAATTTCCAGTTTCTCTAAGATGTCAACGTTTTGTTTTTGTTTTTAGTCTTTTTAGTTTTCCCCCTCAAGTGAGGTTTCTCTAGTTTTAAAATCAATACATTGTTGTTAAAAAATGCAACAACACAGGTAAGAAGAAAAAAAAAAGTAGGGGAAATTTAAGATGGTGGACTAGAGGAAGGCTGCGCTTCCAATGTTCTGTGGCTCCAGACTCTAGCTGCAGGAGCACTGTATCTTAAGGAGGTGGGTGAAAGAAAAATTCACCTTTGAATCTGGTGGCTCACATGATGAGCAGAAGCAGGCCAGGAAATTCTACAAGCAGGTGTGACTACTCTCAAGGATTAAGCCTGGGAAGGCTACACACTGGGCAGCGAATGTGATATACCTGTGGAAGGTCAGCTCCCTCCCTCTACTTGGCCTGCAAGCAGAATCCTAGGAGCTGTCACCTTTATCAGCATAAAGTTATTCATAATATTTCTTTATTTTTTAAATGTCTATAGGACCTTTAGTGCTTAACCCTTTTTCATTGTTCATATTATTACTTTTTGTTTTAGATCTTTTTTTGATCAGCCTTGCTAGACTTCAATCAATTTTTTGATCTCTTAAAAGGTCTCCATATTATCTTCATTAACTTTTCTCTATTAATTGTTGATCTTCTATTTCATTAATTTATACTTCCATTTTTATCATTTCTCTCTTCCTGTTTACTTTGGGTTCAGTTGATCTTCTATTTTTAGATTTTTAGGATGAGAATTATTGGTTATTGACTTTAGACTTTAATTCTATAATATATATGCACTTAACATCATATGTTTAACTACAGAATCATACAATGAACAACATTTTTTTTCTTTTTATTTACTTCTGAAATATTTTATAAATCCCCTTGTAGTTAGTTTATTTTCTACAGTGGGTATTCAGAAGTGTGTCATTTAGTTTTCAAGTATGTGGAGATTTTGCAGAGATCTGTTCTTAGTTTTTAATTTAATTCTACAGTCGTAAAAGAACATATTTTGTATGTTTCAGTACTTTCAAATTTATTGAAACTTGTTTAATGTTCCAGCATATGGCCTATTTTGATGAATTTTCCATGTTCACTTGAAAAAAAATCTGTCCTCTATCGTTGTGAGATGTTCTACAAATGTCACTTTGATCACCTAAGTTGACAGTATCATCTTCTATGTCCATAATGATTTTCTATGTATTCTATCAATTAATGAAAGAGGAATGGTGACATCTCCAACCTGAACCATAGTTTTCTATATCTCTTTTCAGTTCTTTCAATATTTTGCCTTAACGTTTGAAGTTCAGTTATTAGATGGTTGTACATGTAGAATCACTATGTACATTTATTACATGATACTTGAATTATTATGAAATATCCCTAATGATCCTCCTTAATATTCCTAGTCTTAAAGTCTGATATGTCTTAAATTAATATAGCTATTCCATATTTCTTAACTCTTACACAGTAAGACTTTCCCCATCCTTTTTTAACTTTAATTTTTTTAAGTTCAGACATAATATTTGTATATATGATGTACAGTATGACAATTTTATACATGTATACAATGTGTAATAATCAAATCAGGGTAATTATCACTTCCATCTTCATTAATTTTTGTGTACTGGGAACTTTCTTACTCTTCTAGATATTTTTAAATATATCATACATACATTGTTGTAGACAATAGTTACCCCACTAAACTATAAAAAAACAGAATTAGTTCCTCATGGTTGTGTTGTAGGATCCTTATTTAATTATTTTATGTCACCCTTCCTCTCTGCCTTTCCCAGTCTCCAGTGAGAGCACTGTTCCACTCTGTTCTTTTATGAGATTGACTTTTTAGTTTCCACAAAATTAGTGAGAACATGCAATATTTGTTTTTCTGTGCCTGAACTTATCTCACTTAATATAATGGCCTCCAATTCCATCCATGTTACCACAGAATTTCATTCTTTTTATGGCTGAATAATATTCCATTGTATATATGTACCACATTTCCCTTATCTATTCGTCATTTGATGGATAGCTTGGATAATTCTGTCTCTTGGCTATTGTGAAAGTGCTGTAATAAACATGAGAGTCCATGTATCTCTTTGATATAATAAGTTCATTTTCTTTGGATATATACCCAGTAGTGGAATTGCTGGATCATATGCTAATTTTATTTTTAGTTTAATTTCCATACTGTTTTCCATAATTTTTAAGAAAAAAATCTGTCTTTATATTTAATGTGTGACTCATTTAAATTGCAGATAGTTGAGTTTGATTCTTTTCTTTACCCAGTGTAACTTTTTCTCTTTTAATTGACGTTTGGACTATTTATACTTAATGTAATTATTTAGGTAATCCTATGATCTTACTATTTGTTTCCTATTCATACTGTCTGATCTGACCTTTGTTACTTTTTTCCCCTCTTTTCCTGAATTCCTTCAGATTATCTGAGTACCTTTTAGTATTTTGCTTTATCTCTCCTCTTGGTTTGCCATCTATATTATAAGTGGTTGCTAATGGTATTGAGAATATGCAACTTTATCTTATCAGAATCTATCTTGAAATAGTTTAACCCTTTATGTATAATATAAAGAAAATTGCAAGGGTTTACTTCCAGTTCACCTTCATCTTTTATGCCATTGTTGTTATATATTTTATTTCACCCTGTCATAAGATTCCATAGGTAGTTCTAATATTTTTGCTTTGAATCAAATTATTTTCTTAAGATTTTTAAATGAAACAAACATGAATATTTTATATTTAAGGTATTTATGGTAATCATACAAATGTACTTCTCAGATATACTACTCCAGCAAGTATGAATAATTGATTCCCACTACTACTGCAATCTGAAATCAGTTGCCACATTTGCATTGAGGCCAGGCTTCCCACAGGCTACTCCCAGACCATAACTAAAAAGAATGGAAATAGTAAAGAAAGTCTATTCCTGGCACATGCAAACTCTTCCCATGGAATTTGGCTTAAGAATTCTCTGACATCCTTGGCATCAGCATTGCCAGCCTGGTGGCACTCTTAGCTTCCTCCTCATTTTCCCCTGTCAGATGGCACATCTGATCTTGTCTTGGTATCTACTTCTCAGAGGACCTGAACCAAATCAAGTGGTAACAATGTGGTCTATTCAAAAATACAGTGAGGGCTGGGGATGTGGCTCAACCGGTAACGCGCTCACCTGGCATGCTCGGGGCGCTGGGTTCGATCCTCAGCACCACATAAAATAAAGATGTTGTGTCCACTGAAAACTGAAAAATAAATATTTAAAAAATTCTCTCTCTCTCTCTCTCTCTCTCTCTCTCTCTCTCTCTCTCTCTCAAAAAAAAAAAAAAATACAGTGAGATGGGGATGAGAGACTGACTCAACTCATTATAGGGGGAGGAGATCATCACCCTTATTAATAAGTTGGGCATGGACTATTCCTGGCACTAGTAGATGCTCAGTTGCTAAATATTTCTTTTTTTTCTTTTTTTTATTGGTTGTTCAAAACATTACAAAACTCTTGACATATCATATTTCATACATTAGATTCAAGTGGGTTATGAACTCCCATTTTTACCCCAAATACAGATTGCAGAATCACATCGGTTACACATCCACATTTTTACATAATGCCATATTAGTAACTGTTGTTCATTGGTAGCAACCAAGGAATATGTCTCTGTGGAGGAAAATGCTGCTATAGGTGCATTGATTTCTATTGTTGAAAATGATACCTTCAGAGTTAGTTAGTTGGTTAGTTCTAAGTAAGTTCCATGGCAAACAAATAATGAAAGACCATTAACAGTTGCCATTAGCCATTAATAAACAGTTAAGTATGAGAACCAGTGTGTTTCTATGATAATTTATGAAGGAGTTCTTATCTCCAATCTGAGAAGTAGACCAAAGTTTGATAGTTGGAGTCACAAAGCTCCAAAGATGTTTTCATTTTCTCATTTTACAGATAATAAAGTACATATAATTTTCCCAAAGTCACATACCAAAAATAAGCATATTGGTATCTCCTATAGAAATTTTTAATCTCCAAATTTCAAAGTTCATCTTTCTATTGCTCTGAGTTCATGCATTTTCTAAATTTTCCAAAGAATTTTCGGGATATCAAAACTAATTTTAATAATGTTATTGAGACATTTTATAAAAAGATATACGACATGGTACAAAATGAAACAATGTAGTACAATTTGTGGGAATAAATAAGGAATGAGAGTTAAAACTATTATAAATACTGTTATTTTTTAATATTTTGTTTATTTAGTTATAGTTAGACACAATACCTTTATTTTATTTTTATGTGGTGCTGAGGATCGAACCCATGCTCTAGGCGTGCACTTTATCACTGAGCCACAATTCCAGCCCTCATAAATACTATCATGATATTTATAATCCTAGTCAAGTCTTAAACCTCCAGTCCCACCACAAACAACAAAATGAAGGCCTTCAATGCATTTTGGCAAATTCAGGCTAAATCCAACACCAATTAAATGGGTGACCTGGCCTCATAGACCTCCCTCTCTACTGCACCTCATTAATAAGAGGGCAACAATCAATAGCCTGGCACCATCACCAGCTAAGTCCAAGCATCCCTATAATTACCAGTGTCCTGACCCATATCCTAGAGTTATTTAGAGAATCATGTCCTGCTGGAACTATAGACACCCTGTGATCAGGGCGAGCTGCCTAAAGCTGTCGTTACCTCTCTCCGCCTGTCCAGGGTTTCCATCCTGATAGCTCTGCAGGCCCACACTCAGCATATCATGTCTCTCGCACATGCGTTGGCAGAGCGTATGCTCTCAGGTGTCTTCCTATCTCACCACACAGGTCCACCTCCAGGGGCTGAACTTGAAGTGACCCTGGATCAAATGGTCCAATTCATAGCTATGAACTTCCCTTGCTGCTAATGTCCCTGTCATTTTTCCCAAGTTCAGCTCCAGGAAGTTGCTGCTATGGCCCACTTCAGACTTGTAGCCTACAGTTGAAAAAGTTTTCTGAGGCATATACTTTGAAGAACAATAAAGAAAGGACCCAAAAAATGTGAGAAAGTTCAGCTAAAATTATAATCATATCCAAAATTTTTCTATCAAAAACCTAGAAACAGACTTTTTCTTTTTTCCAGCAGTCTGTTAGTTAGAGGGACCCACAACAAAAACGGAGCCATGTGGTACAGCAACTGCCTCACAATATTGTTTCATCAAAATCTTTTTTCATATTAGTCTTTTTGCACTGCCTAGAGATCCTTGGTTCTTTTCCAAAAGGTGCTCTAAATGGATAGGATACTGAGAGCACTCTGACTTAAGGTCAACAAGAGGACTTCACTCCTCCTCAGTGGGTCAAGTAGGCTGACAATTAGAGGCCTCTTATCCCACAAAATGACTTCTTTCCTCTTGAATTGATCATGTCAGCTAGAAGTAAATTCTCCAATATCCTAATTTAAGAGACAAGGGTGGCCATAATAATCCATGGAAGCTAGACGTCACGATGCACACCCATAATCCAAGGGACTCTGGAGGCTGGAGCAGGAGGGTTGCCAGTTATGGGCCAGTCGGGGCAACTTAGTGAGACTTCTCCCATCATCATCACCATCATCATCATCTTGATGTGTATTTATCTCTTTTTTCCCTCTTATTATTTATGTCTGGGAAATTCTTGTTTAACCTGATACGATTAATATCTTCTATAATTTCTTATGGAAATCTTAAAGTTTTACCTCTCACTTTTAGGACAATATTTCATTTCAAGTTCATTTTCACAAGACTTGTTACAGCCTGAGGTTTATTTTCCTTCATATAAATGCCCAATTATTGTAGCACCATTTGTGGAAAGCAGGATTTTTTTTGCCCACTGAGTTACCTTTGTGTCATTGTCAACATTAATTGACCACAAAAATAGTTTCTAATTTTGGATGCTCTTCTTTTTCATTGATCTAAATGTGTCCCCTTGATTATTGTAACTTTATAGTAAATCTTGAAATCAAGTAAAATAGTTCCCCAAATTTGTTATTCCTCTTCAGAATCTTTGTACTATATTAGGCCTTTAGTGTAAATTTCAAAATAAGATTGTTATCTTCTCTTTTTTTAAGCCTCTTAGGATTTTAGTTGTGATCATATTGAGTCTATGGATTGATTTGTAGAGGATCACCTTCAGAATGATTGTGGGTTTTCTGGGCTATGAAAGTGATATGACACTACCTTTATTCCTTTTTGGTCCCCCTTTGCAATGTTTGTCCATAGAGTCCTGAGCACCTTTGGTGAATTTATTCCTTAGTTTTTTTTATGATTTTTTTTAAGTTATAGATGGACACAATATCTTTATTTTATTTATTTGTTTATGTGGTGCTGAGGATGGAACCCAGTGCCTCACATGTGCTAGGAAAATGCTCCACCACTGAGCCACAACCCCAACCCTATTCCTTAATATTTTCTGCACTATTGCAAATTGAATTATTTTTTGTATTTCTAATTATTCATTGTTAATATATAGAGCTACAATTCATCTTTTGTATATTGACCTTAAATCCTGAGACTTTGTGAAGTATACTCACTTATTAATCATGTTACTTGTTTGCAGATTCTTTAACATTTTCTACAGATATGGCTATGTCATGTGCAAATAAGAACATATTTACTTATTGCTAATCTCTCTTCCGTGTCCGTGGAAATGGGGTTCCCCTCGGTGGAATGGATTCACTGAGAAATAAAAGCTAAGAAAAATAGAATGACGAAAAAAACCACAAAACACAGAAAGTAGTTTCAAAAGCGGAGGAGGAGGTTGGGGACCAATCAGACAGATTGAATTCTCGACTATGGCGCCTGCACCTGCTTTATTTATATCAGGAGACATCAAAGAGATTCTATAGAATGTTCTTCAAAAAAAAGTTAAAGGAGGGTTGTTCAGTTCCTAACAAGTTACTCCCACCTCCGGAACTTCTTTGAAGAGCAGAGAGAAAGGTCATGTACATTAGGCAATCTACTGACGTGGGAGAGCCATAGATAGTTTGGATAGTTAGTAATACCAGGCCTAATTATCCCATTTTTTATATATTCTGTATCCAATAAGGACATTCCCTTTCTAAATGTTTGTATTATGAAAGAGTATTGATTTTTTTTCAAATATTTTGTCTTCTGAATCTCTTTTCTATTTATATGGTGAATTTTATTTTTGCTATTTAGATATATCAACCAGATATGCATTGGGGGGAAACTACTTTATCATGATATATTATTCTTTCTATACCTTGTTGGATTTTTTAAGTTTACTGTTTGAATAGAATATCTTTCTTCATCAGTTATGTCAACCTTTCTGTCTTTATATTCTAAATATGTACTTTGGAGGAAACATATGGCTGGCTCTTGTTTAATTTGTTTTTAAGACACTAACAATTTCCTCTTAATTGGAGTGTTATGTCATTAAGATTTTATATAATTATTGATAAGTTTGAGTTTGGCTTTTCCATTTTTTTTCTACTTATTTCCTCTGTTCTTTATAATCTATGCTTATTTTGCTGGATTTTATTTAAACTTACTTATTACAATTTAGATTTTTAACTTACCTATTGATTTTCTTAACTATATTTCTTTGCATTATTAGTAAGGACAGTAATTGCCTGATTACAGTCTAGATCCTGCTAATAATTAATAATATACTATTACATGGAAAAGTGCAGAAATTTTGCAATATATGGGTCCATGTCACCCATTCTTTATGTTATAGTTGTTAGATATAATGCATCTATGAATATTATAAAACCCACAATAAAATGTTATAACTTTTGTTTAACCAGATTCTTGTGATCCAACCAGATTCATGGTTTCTAAATACATAGAGAGAAAATTACATAAATAAAAAAATGACTTTTTATTGTTCAATGTGTAACATAAAATTTGTTATCTTAACTTTTTTTAAAGTGTAGGGTACACTAATGACCATTAATGTACACTGTTTTATAACATATCTCTAAATTTCCTTTATGTTGCAAAACTGAAACTCTATGTCTATTAAGTAACACTTCCTTTTTCTCCATATTGAGGCTCTGGAAACCACCATTCTACTTTCTTGGAGTTTATCTACTTTAGGTACCTCATAAAAGAGGAATCATAGAATATTTATATTTCTGCAACCAGCTTATGTCATTTAACATAATGCCCTCAAGATTCATCTGTGTTATAACACGTCAGAATGCACTTCTTTTTAAGTCTGAATAATATTTTATTGTGTGTATTACATGTTATGTTTCTTTTATTCACTCATCTGTTGATGAATATTTGGATTAATTCTACCTCTTGACTACTAAGAATAATGCCACAATGAACATGGAATGCAGATATCTCTTCAAGTTCCTATTTTCAATTATTTTGGCTATATCCAAAGTGGAAAACTCATCTTTTGTGTTGTCAGATATATTCCATTCCTGGTGCCCTGTCGCTCTTTAATCATATTTAGGAAATGTGGAAGGCTTATTTCTCCAGATATTTTTTGTGTCAAATGCTTTATCTTCTTTCCTTTTGGTATTATAATTAAACACACTTGACCATTTGAGATAATTTAACAGGCACCGTGGCTTTGTTTATCTTCAATTTTTTTCTCTATATTTTTCCTTAGATAATTTCTATTGGCCAATATTCATGTTTACTTGCTCTTTCTTCTGTCATACCCCTTTGGCTACTGAATACATCCACTTTAAAACCTGTATTTTCCATTCTAAAGCTTCTTTTTTTGCAATGCTTTTTTTGCCCAGATGTTGAGATGTATCTTTCCTTACCTGAGATTTTTATTTATTTAAAACACCTTTTGCTTTACCTTATTGTGGTGGTCTAACAAATCATTCAAAATTCTTACCTGTTAGTTCTAGCATCTGGTTCATCTTGTGATCCAATGCAGCTGATTTTCTTGTTGAGCAAGTCTTCCATTTTCTTAGTTGTTTGAATGTTAGGTAATTTGGGATTGTACCCTGGACACCAAGATTATTAAGTGGAGATTCTAGATTCCATTGTTTTTCTCCACAGTTTTGTTTTCCTTCTTTTATCAGGCTTTTCTTTCTTTCTTTTTTTCTTTGTTTATTTTTGGTTGGGCTTGAACTGAAAACTGTAAATTCTTGGGCAGCATCTATGACATAGTTCACATGTTTTATGTGTGTCTGAGCCACTCTGAGTCTTTTCTGCATATGCATGATTTAGGCATCAGAGATGTGGCTACATCTTGTCTAGAGATCTCCTCTGTGATTCATTTGTTTTCAGAACTTACCTGATTCTCCTCAGTATTGATGATTTCTTGACTTCACTTTTCTGGCTCCCCAGACCAGAGAGAATGTTTTTCTATATGAGCACAATATACACTGTTGTTGGTGCTGGGGGGAAAGCAACAACATGGGGAACTCGCTTGTTACTGCTGCATGTCTCCCCTCATCTTAGTGGGTGCTGATTCCTACTAAAATCTGTATGCTTCTGTTCACTCTTCAGCATCTTCTGGTAATTATTTTTTTTCTTTTCTCTAACTATGCAACCTGGCAAAAAAAAAAATTATGCCAGGGTGTCATCTGCTAGAGCATTGATCCATAACCCATTTATAACATCCTTACATTTCTGCCTTCCACCCTGCATAAAGGGCCAAAATCTTCAGAATTCAACACAATATATAATCACTACTAATTACTACTTAGATCAAGATGCAGAACATTTCCAACACCTCAGAAGTTCCCTCATACTCCTTTCCTTTCAATAGTACCACCAGCCTCCCAAGAATTTACCTCATTCTGTATTCTACATTTATAGGTTAATTTTGCCTGTTCTTGAACTTTAAGTATTTTATTATCTGGTTTATTTTGATCATCATAATGTCAGCCATATATTATACATCCATGTGGTATGTAGTAGGCTTTGTAGATTTCCCTGTGTGTTATTTCACTAGACAAATATACAAAACTTTATTTGTTCCTGCCAGCTTGTGATGATAGTTATTTCATAAAATTATAAGCCAGATTCGAATGGTAATATAATAAATATTAACATAGTTTATATACTGTATATATCTATTGAATACCTACTGAATATGTATAAATATCTATTGAATATGTGATCACTTCAAACTTTCTGGGATGATTTATAAAATAATTAAGGCTATCAGTGTAGCTTGGAATTCTTTTTAATGTTTATTAAAGTTGATGATGTTATTGTTAGCCAAATGTTTGTTTAACAGAAAATAAACATTTATATTTTAGAGGATCGATACCATGTTAGAAGTCTATTTTTCATAGGTCAACTGTACCTCATTGTCTATTGAGTGTCCTTAGATATTCAGTTTATGAAGTTATTAGTAAATTCCTGAAGTTGTTAATTGTCCAATTACAGACTTTTTTATATAAAATAATTCTGTGTTTTATTCTATGGCATAGTTTTGTTTTTATAACAGGTTATTAGTCATATCTATAATGTTTTTACTTTAAATTTGCACCAAGAAAACATATCCCTTTATATATTACTATTATATTATTTCCAAGAAAATAATATTTCATATTACAGAATGGTGATATTACATATCACTATATTATATTGTGAGGTTTATGACATTCTAAGAACAAATTGCTATGTGTCATAAATAATAAGTGGGTTAACAGCACAGTGTGGAGGAGGACATTCAAGAGCTCAAAAACACAAAACAAAATAAAATTCTGGAAATCCAGTAAAGCCCTGCATATTTGGGCAAAGGCAAGTGATATTATAGGCTGACTCACTGGGCCTGTGGAGAGAAAAGGAAATTGTTGAGATTGTAAAAGCTGGTGATTGCTCCTCCTACTCTTTGCACATTCAGTAAATAATTAATTAAGAAATAAAATTCAGGATCCTCCAAGAAGAACAATAAAACATCAACTTCAATACTGATAGTTGTCTGGAAGACACAGCTTAGATCTGCAGCCATAAAACATTTTTCTAATTCCCTCTTCCCCCAGACAAATCAAATGAGTACTGGCACAAGGAGAAATGGATATCAGTTTTTCTCTACCCAGGGAGAATAATTACCTGAAAGAGGACACCAATGCTGGACCAGTGGACAGTTCAGTTCTACCAAGAGTAGCCCAGTGACACTGGGCCATTTGGTTCTTCTACTTCTCCACCTGAAGAAGGAGACCAAATAGATGGATAAAGAGAAGGGAGACCTCCCATTCTCCCTCTACTAGAGCATGGAAGTTAAGTAGTTAAGTGTTCACTTAGGAGGAAAGGCCCACTTAGAAGGAAAGAGAAACATTTTTCCCAAACCAAATTTTCTCTTGTTTAAAACAAAAAAAAACTTTGCTTATCTCACATAAGCACATAGTTGCATGCTAAATTCTTATTTCCAAAGTTCTATAAATATAGCTCAGGATGGTTTCAGTGCTTAAATGCTTATTCTTTAAAATTATCTTGAAAAAGTAAGTAAGAAACATGAACAGATCAATCTCCCCAACACTATTTCCCTTCAGGCTATATTTCCCTTGTACTGCTCAGTGACCTGCCCTGCTTCCAGGGTCCCAGGTCACTCTATTAAATCTCTGGGTAACAAAACAAAATGTGATCTGTATAGATGCCTGCTTTCCCACACCATATGGAACTTTAGGAATAAAAAGAGTAGACTTTGTTCTGGAATTATTCACCAGAATTTTCCTTCTTGCAACAACATTCCTGAACTCAGAGAAGTCAAGGGCACTCTATTCTGCCATTATTCATTTGTATGAGGAAAAAGGAACAGAGAGATGACCAGACACGCTGTTGAAAAAAAAAAAATGAATCTACTGCCTACGAGCTAGACCCTCTGGTGCATGTGATATTGAGAAAAGAATAAACCCATATGGTTTGTTTGGGCAAAGAGAACAGGAACTATTTCCAAAGTGTGTACAGGATATAGAAAAATCATTAGAGGTTGCGCAGGTCAAGTCAAAGAGGCACCATTACCATGTAGGCTGAAGTGGACAAGGAGCTAGAGAGCTGAGTGGGGAGGCTCCAGGTGGATGAACACAGCCCACCGCACTATCAAGGGACAGTCTAGAGCAATAATATGCTACCTTGCTCATTTCTTTCCCCACATTTCTTGCTTAGGCAGAAGGTAAGAGAGTCTGATAATGCATCTCATGAGAGTCAGACTCAGGGGAACAGAGCAAGAGGACAAGTGCAGCGGATCCATCTGTACACCAAACCCGAGGATAACAGCATAGTCAGGAACACACCCTACAAACCCAAATGAATAGCAGGAGTGAAATGTGAGCCACCCAAATATCTCAGGCATAAGAGACAGGACACCTAGGTACAGGAGCACCCTATCCCAGGAGCTGGGTTCTGTTGAAAATTTCCAGTTCTTGTCAGAAATGGAATAAGGTCAGAGTAAGTGGAGCAGAGTCAATATTTCCAGCTCTCCGTATCTGGGAAGAGCAAAGACAGAGGAAGCCAACACTCCACTAAGAGCAGAACAAATCTATTGCTTTGCATTCCAAGGGCAAGTAATTAATTCACAATTAGCAAAAACAAAATTTCACTCAATATATAAAGCATCAGGATAAAGACAAATATGCTGTTATGAACTTCACTCATGATCATATAAAAAGAGCAGGAAATATATCCAGAAGGAGGAAAGCTCATGAAACAAATGATAAATGACCAATTCAGATGCAATGCTTCTCTCCTTAATGTCTCATCAGTTACAGAAATACCTCTGCCAGTTGGAGGTGAACCAGATACTCACCAGTGTTCCACCCACACGCTCTCAGATCCCATTCTCATTCTGTTGCACCCAAGATTCAAGTCAAGTGTTCACAAACTCCCAACGGTCAGCATCTACTTCTATTAGTTAGAAATCTCCAATCAAGATGTCACAGCTTGTTTCCTGCTCAGGAAAGCCCAGAGAACCTGGAAGTTTACATCTATGTGGAGCATTCCTACATCCCTAACTTACATGGGTAGGGTGTAAACACTCCAGATGCTTGATTGCTGCTGAAGTCACTTCTAAGTCATGTCACACAATTTCTTCAGACTCCATGCATTCTTGAACTAAAGTACCCATTATCCAGAATGACTTGATATTGTATGCTTTCTCAGTCTTCCTTGGTCTCTATTCTGTATTTCCCTTCTGGATTTGCATAGAAAGCCTCCAGAAAAATCACTTTTACATGAATCTTTATCTGAGCATTTTCTGATGAACTCAGTTCTCAACCCGCAATCCCTCCACAAGGGTAAGGAAACCAAATGAAGAGTGTGGGAAAATAATGCATCTGGAGGAAAGGAGAGAATAATTGTAGACAAAATTTAAATCATTACTTTTTAGAAAAAGAATGTTTAGAATCTAGAATGTATCATGAAAACTATCAAAGACAAAGTATATTTTAAATATCAGTATATCTCCAACTCACAGGGGAAAAAAATGCAGAGAACTAGCTGTTGGGTCCAGCATGGCTACCAGTCGGCTGGAGAACCGAGTGGTGTTAACCAGCAGCACCTGGAAGCTTGTTCCCAGAACAACAGCAGAAGCATCATTGGAGAATTTCTTGGGAAGAAAAATTCTTGAGTTCCACCCCAGGCCTACCAAATCACAAACTCTATGTATAGGACCCAGAATCTGCATTTCAGCAAGCTGTCCAAGAGAATCAGATATGGTAGACACACACACACACACACACACACACAACCTACAGTTTCACTTCTGTCATTTCAGTTCTCCTTGGTCAACCACTGTCTGAAAACATTAAATGGAAAATTAATTACAAAGGTGAACATGCATAAAATCATCATCTTTTCATATCTGTGGGTTCCATTCAACCAACTGCAGATCAAAAATATTTGAAAAAAAACACTGAATACATAGTTTTTTTTCCTCATCATTATTCCCTAAACAGTACAGTATAACAACTATTTACCTAGCATTCATGTTGTTTTAGGTATTATAAGTGATCTGGAAATTATTTAAAGTAATGGGATTTGCATAGATTTTTAAAAATACTATGACATTTTAGATAAGTTTTGAGCATCCATAGATTTTGATATCCACAAAGGGTCCTGGAATCAATCCCCCAGATACTAAGGGAGAACTGTGTATTGGCATAATTGTTCTGTATTATTATTGTTATGTTAACCTCTTATTATGTTTAACTTATAAATCTTTTTCACAGGTTTTTATAGATAGGGGAGAACAGTATTAGAATGTATCCCCCATGGATAAGTACATACTTAAATTTGAAAAACACTGGTGTAGCCTCTTGTCTCAGAAGTGAACAACGTTCCGTGCATTTACCTGATTCAAAGGAAAAGAATGGCTTTGGTATTTTCCTGAGGAGAGAGACAACAGAGGATGGAGGGAAGAATAGTGGAAATAAGTCTGATAATGAAGATTTTGATGAAAAACCTGACTTCAAATTAAATCTGTACCAGCCACTTTTCCATCTCATATTAAAGAAAGGAAACATCATCCATCCATGGCTCCAAGGCAATAAGACAATATTTAAAAGGAAGTTTCCTTTACATTTGTATAGATTGGAGATCTGAATGGAAACAAGAAACTTCCTTGATTCTCTCCTAAAGTAGTTTCTGTAATAAACATCAAAATATATTTTTCACAAATACAGCACAATTTTTTACTTCTTCCACAAAAGTTTGTTTATCCCAGGAGTATGAGTAGAAGCCACTCTTTCCACTGGCTATCTGCAAAAAATGACAAATACTCAATACAATATGTGGGCTGAAAGGAAGCAAATTATATTCTATCAGTGTATAATTATGTCAAAATGAACCTTAATATTACCTATAACTATAATGCATTAAAAAATTAAACTGGACATGAAAATGTAAAACAATTTTTAATTAAAATCACTTCAGAAAAATTTCTAGAAATTTTCGCAGCTTCCAAAGATTCCTTGTTATCAAATAACAATGGAAACTGCCCCAACAGGGACTGAAATCTATGCATGAAGGAGAGCTACAAAGAGAAAGGGAAATAAATGTCATCTTACCATTGGCTCTATGGAAGCAGTAATATGCTGTGTAAAGACAGCAGGGAAGAATCACACATAACCATAGTGACATTTTTCTAAAGATACCTCACTTTTAGAGGCAAGAATCAGTACTTTTTCTCTATTATTTTGGCTAAGAGAGAAGTTCACTGTATGAATGATTCATATTTGATTCAATAATTATTCCATAATTCTTTGATTTCAGCATTTGAAAAAGAATATGAAAATTAAATTATACCCAGTTGCTATAAAAAGTTCCCTCCAAGACATGGTGTTAACTAAATGATGGTGCAATTTTTTCTTGAATTTACCTTCTTAAATAATGCTACATATTTCTTCCCATAAAAATGAAATGTAATTACTGTTTAAAAAGAGGAGTGGGCATAACACCATCAAGTTCAGGTCAAACAACCACTAGTCTGTTCTTTAATTCTATCATTTTCTCATCCCAAGAATTTTATGTCATGGAATCATACAGTTTTTAATCTATGGGACTGTCTTTTTTTCATGCAGTGTAATTCTCTTGAGATGTACCCAAATTATATATGTTAATAATTTGTTCCTTTTTGGAGAAGGAAGATATGGCTATAAAAAGCAATAGGAAACATTAGGGAGTCTTGTGTCCATGAAAGAGTTATGCCTTGACTGTATCAATAACAATATTCTAGTTGTAACACTGTACTGCAGTTTTGTAAGATGTTATCATTGGGAGAAGCTAGGCAAAGAGCACATGAGATCTTTATTTTTTTTTCTTAGAACTACATGTGAATCTGCAATTATATAAAAATGAAAATTTAATTAAAAATTAGTCAATCAATTCAGGTTAGATGCTGTGACTCTTTCTACCTGGTGGCCTCATGCCTAAATGTCAGGATGGACATCAAGGTACATTAATAGGAACTGATCCTGTAACTCAAGGATGTCCTGAAAATCAGATATAAGCCCTCCAGGACATGGAAAAAAATCACATTATGAAATACAAGTGCATCTGGACAAGATTGTTACACTCTGACATTAGAGTACAAAAATAAATGTGGATCTAAAATATATGTATATATTTTATACCAAAAAAATTGTCATAAGACCCCATAGACAAAAGAAGCATTGGCCACTCTTCTTAAGTTTGTACAGAAAAGGCAGGCCAGAGAAAGAGTATCAAAAAAAATTATATGGTAAAAGAGCCAATGGAGATGGGAGATTAAAGGTCTATAAACTATGGGTAAATTTTGAGAAAATGAAATGCAAAAAAATGAAAGGAATTTGACTAATTCAAAATTCATCAAGTGTTGTAAAATACCCATTGGATCAGGGAATAATATCTTTAAGATAGTAAAATATCTAAATCTCAGCCCAAAAACCAGTAGGCTTTAGAAGGCATTAGAAAACAAATTTACAAATAAATAAAAGACAGTAGAATCAGAAGAAAACAAATAGAAATATTTCTACTTATGGAAGACTTCATCACATATTTGGAAAACCTGAATGAATCAATGAAAAAATCTCTACAGATTTTGAGAATACACACCACAAAGATATGATAAAGTTTAGGGTGATGGTATGTAAATTACCCTGATTTGAGCATTATCATTGCATACATAAAATAAAACATCACATTGTACCCCATAAACATGCATAGTTATTATTTCAATCAAAAAAGAAGAAATTTTTAAAATAAAAATCTCTACAAATAATAAATTACATTATAAAGTAGAAAATTAACATAACTCATATATATAAATAATAATTTTAAGATCCAGTGAGTGAAAGATAAGATTATCATGATAGTCACCAAAATAAAATTACCAAGCATAAGTCCAATGACAAAAGAGATGAGGAAAATTATGAAGCACTCCCAAAAGATACTGATGTAGACCTGAAAACAAAATGGAAATATGTACACACTTCATGACTGGAAGCCTCAAGATCCAAAGATGTGAATTCTCCCTAAGTTTATTTGTAAATTTAAGAGGTAAATTTTAAAGCATCAATGCAAAAATATGCCCTTGGGATTTTTCCTGGAGCTAGACAGATTAATTATAAAGGTTATGGTTAAACATGAATAGTAAGCAAAATCCCAAAAGAAGAATATGTGGGAAGCTACCCTCAAGATAAGAAAAACAAAATGATATTTCTATAGTTAAAGCAATATGGTACTAGCTTACAAATAGACTGATAGACCAATGGGAAAGAATGGAAAATACAGAAATAGCCCAACTGCTGATGAAATTTTTGTATGTGATAAAGGCAGGAGCTCAAAATTAGGAAGATAGACTTTTTTTTTTATAAATGGTGACAGAATAACTGAATAGCCATATGGAAAAAGATAAAGTTGGATTCATTCCTCACACCACACACCAGTACAATTTCTAAGTAGATCAGCTATCCACATCTTTAAAAAAATGAAATCATACAAAAATTGTGGAAAAACAAATCACTTCATAATCTAAGAGGAGATCAAACATTTCTATGATTAAAACACCCAAAACAATAAATGATTGTGATTTAAAATATATAAATACCTTTTTATCATGAGAAAAGTCAAAAGACAAATCAAATATTGGGGAAAAGTATATATGCAACTTATACCTCGGACTAAAAACTAATGCCCCTGATATATAGTCTCCAAAAAAAACTGAAATCAAAATCCCAATAGAAAAGCGAAAGGTTTCAGGGGGAGGATGGCCAGTGTCTATTTTTCATCTATCAATTTGGAAAATTTGAAACTTTTGAGAATATGCTATTTTAGAGAGAATGTTGAAAAGCAGGCATTCCCATTTATTGCTAAAAGGAATACAAATATCTGTTCTCACCAAAAGGAACTCAAGGTAATTCTAAATCCTCAGTGTTATTTTGTTTGTTTTGCTTTTGTAGGAATTTAGAAGCTTGATAAAATTAATATGGATATATAAAAGATTTAAAGTAACCAAAACAACTTTTTAAAAGGTGAATCAAGATGGAAAACTTATACTAAATTATTTTTTCATGTTTTTATTAGTACATTATAATTATTTATAATGGTTGACTTTATTCTTATATATTCATACATGCACATAATATAGCATATAATTTGGTCAATATCATTCCCCATTATTTCTCCTTTCCCTATTCCCCCTCTCCTCCTGGTCTCATTCCTCTACTTTACTGATCTCCCTTCCATTTTCATGAGATCCCCCACCTTTCTTTTCCTTTCCTCTCTAGTTTCCAAATGAGAAAAAAACATACAACCCTTGATTTTCTGAGTTTGGCTTATTTCACATAACATAATGTTCTCAAGTTCCATCCATTTTCCTGAAAATGGCATAATTTTGTTGTTCTTTATTGTTAACTCCATTGTATGTATATATACCACATTTTCTTTATCCATTCATCCATTAATAGACAAGTGTGAATCGTGTTGCTGTTAACATGGGTATGCATATATCAATATAGTATGCTGGCTTTAATTCTTTAGGATAAATACCAAGAAGTGGTATAGTTGGGTCATATGGTGGTTCCATTACTAGTCTTTTGAGGAACCTCCATACTTATTTCCCTCCTAATTGTACTAATTTATAATCCCAACAACAATGAAAAAGTGAGGTTTTTTTTCCTCCACATCTTCTCCAGCATTTATTAATATTTGTATTCTTGATGGCTGCCATTCTAATTGGACTGACATAAAAACTCATTTCCCTAATTGCTAATGATGTTGAGAATTCTTTCACTTGTACTCCTTCTTTTGAGAAGTGTCTGTTTAGTTCATTTTCCCATTTATAAATTGGGTTGTTTGTTTTTTGTGTTTTGAAAATTTTTTGGTGAAGTTTTTTGAGTTCTTTATATATTATATCTAGAATATATCTATTAATATCTATTAGTCCTCTTTCAGAAGAGTAGTTAGCAAAAATGTTCTCCCATTCTGTATTCTTGCTCTTCAGTTCTTGTTTTGTTTGCTTGCCAAAAGCTTTTTAATTTTATGTCATCCCATTTATTAATTCTTGGTATTGATACTGGTCTTGAAAATAAGAATCAGGTCCTCATTCCCGCTGTGTGGAAGATTAAACACCCTAGAAATGCTGAGTCAAGGGTAGAAAGTAAGTTTTATTTAAGGGATAGAAAGAAAGAAACTTGTTGAGAGAGGAAAAGGGGACTCAGAACTCAGGTATCACTGGGAGTTGGGGTATCTTGTATTTTTAGAAATCTCAATTTTTTTCTCATCTTGCAGATGTGACCAAAAGGCAGGAAAAGAGCTGCCCAGCGGTAACTCATTAGCAACTCCTTGTGTTTGGAGGAGTGATTCCCTGGAGGTGTTGGTAACCTTGGTAACCAGTTGTAGGAGTGCTTTCTGGAGGAGTTAGCATTTCTTTTCCTTTTCTTTGAATTAGCCCCCATCTTCCAAATCATTGCCTGCACTTGTATGTTGTAGTGTTGACTCACATTTTCTTCTAGGAATTGCAGTTTCCTCATCTTATTCTTATGTATTTGGTCAATTTTGAGTTGACTTTTGTGCAGAGTGAGAGATAATTATCTCATCTCATTCTTCTACATATGGATAACTAGTTTCCCTGGCATTGTTTGTTTAAAAGACTATCTTTTCTTCAGTGTGTGTTTTGGGCAAATTTATCAATGATAGAATGACTGAGGATTTGTCTCTCAATTTGTATTCTGTTCTGTTCCATTGGTCTATGTTTTTATGTCAATACCATGATACCATACAGTTGTTTTTGTTTTGATTTGTTGGACTGGAGATTGAACCCAAAGGCACTTTACCACTGAGATATATACCCAGCCCAGCCCTTTTTTTTTTTTTTTTTTTTTTTTTTGACACAGGATCTTGCTAAGGTGCTTAGGCCCTCACTAAATTGCTGAGGTTGGCCTTTAGCTTGCTATCCTCCTGACTCAGCCTCCTGAGGTCCTGAGATTATAGGCATGCACTACCATGCCTGGCCCATGTCTTTTTTTAATGCTTTTATTAATTCATTGTAAATATACATACTATTGAGATTCATTTTGACATAACCATACACGCAAGAAATACAATCTGCTTCACTTCAGTCCCTGAAATTTTCTTTCTCTCCCCTCTTGCCTCCCTGTTTCCCTTCTTCTATTCTATTGGTCTTCCTTCTATTTATTTATAGCTTTTAGGGAAGCTTTATAAGTGTACATAAAAGTAAAATTCACAGAGGTATATTCATATATTTACATAGCATAATTAGGTCCATTTATTCCACAGAAATATAGCTCTGTAGTATAATTTGAAATCAGGTAATATGCATATAGCATTGTTTCTTTGGCTTAGAATTGCTTTGGATACTTTGGGTCTTTTATTCTTCCAAATGAATTTCAGGACTCTATTTTCTAGTTCTGTGAAGGATGCCATTGGTATTTTGAAGAGGATTACATTGAATCTGTACATTGCTTTTGTCTACTGATGAACATGGGAGGTTTTACCATCTGTTATGGCTTAGATATTATATGTCCTTCAAGAGTTCATGTGTAAGACAATGCAAGAAAGTTTAGAGGTGAAATGATTATAAAATGGTTATGAGAGTATTAACCTAATCAGTGTATTAATCCCCTTATAGGGATGAACTGGATGGTAACTGTAGGCAGGTAGGGCATTGCTGAAGGAGGGGGGTCACTGGGTGTGTATCCTTGTGATATATATTTTTTCTGTGGTGAGGGGAGTGTCTCTCTCTCTCTCTCTCTCTCTCTCTCTCTCTCTCTCTCTCTCTCTCTCTCTCTCTCTCTCTCTCCCCCTCCCCTTCCTTCCCTCCTTACTGATCATCATGTCCTGAGCCACTTTCCTCTGCCACACTCTTCTGCCATGATATTCTGCCTTAACCATAGTCCCAAGGAATGGAGTCAGCCACCTGTGGACTGAGACCTCTGAAACCATGAGCCTCCAAATAAACTTTTCCTCCTCTAATTGTTCTTGTAAGATCTTTTGGTCATAGCAGCACAAAAGCTGACTAAGACAAATTAATGCCCAGAAGTGGAGTTGTTGCTGTGACTAACATGACCATGTGGTTTAAATTTGGGGAGCTTTTGGGAATTTGTGGGAGGAATTTGGGGAAGTTTAGCAATGCAAGCTGGAAAAGTTTTAAACTGTTTAACAGAGCTTAATGGGTGATTCTGGTGGTAGTTCAGAAGACCAGAATGCCAATAGGACTATTTTCAGTGAAGATGGGGCTAATGAGATTTCAGAGAAGGAAGATTCTATTGGAAATTAGATTAGAGGTTATTCATGTTATGATGTGGATAAGGAGTTATCTGCATTTGCCTGTGTTCTAAAACTTTCTGTGAGGCTGAATTTAAATGTGATGGACTTCATCTGGAGGAAGAAATTTCTAGACAGCATAGTATTCAGGCAGTGGCATCAGTATTGCTGGCAGCTTTTATCCAAATTTATTGTGATGATCAGGAACAAAAAACAAAGCAGAAAGATTTGAAAAACTTGCAGTTTGACCAGGAAATGTGAATTAAACTTGGGCAAAGGGATATGTGGTTGTTAAAGACATTACAGCCACTGAAGAAATGCTAAAGACTTTGCCCAGAGGCAATAATAGAGATGGATTGAGGGCATCTCAGAAATTGGCAAGACCACACCCAACTCAGGATCAAGGGCATAAAAGTAAAACTTCCTTTGAGAAGGAAGTGGGGCACCCTCCTTTCACAAGGTGGCCAAGGAAGTTGTTTCACCTTGCTCAGCCACCCAGGCACTTAGAGGTTACTGCAGCTGTGGTCCCTGGAAGCTTGACAACTGTTTGAGACAGTGGCAGACCTTGGTGTCAACCATGCAGTGCTAGTTCTGCAGGAATGCAGACTGCTGGAGTTAGGGTGTCATGGAGACTTCTGCTGAGGTTTCAAAGGAAGGTCTGGGAAGCCAGGCAAAGTGAAGCAGGGTCAGGGTCCCTGTGTGCTGCCCCTGAGAGGGCAATGAATGGAGATATGAGAAGGAAATCAAAGTTGCACTGGAGACCCCCAACCTTAAGAAATGCTGGTGCCACGGACCTTCTGCCAAGGAAATCTGTAGGAATTATGCAGAGACAAGCCTCCAGAGAGGTCATGTGGGTCCAAATCAGCAAAGCCAAAGGGGCAGAGCTACACAAGCCTTTTGAAGAGGACATCACGATGCCATGTGCTCCAAATGCTAGACGTGGAACTACTGGATTTGTTTGCGATTTCAGTCTTGCTTTGGTCTCATCCCTTCTTTTGATGCCCCTAACTCTCCCTTGTAAAATAGGAATGTTTATTCTGTACCTTTATATATGTAACTTTCTTTTGATCTTTACAGGGGCTCACACTTGGAATTTGCCTTGAGTCTCAGTGGAGCCTTTAGACTTACACTTTTGGGCAATCTTGGAACTGTTGAGACTTTGGGGACTCTTGAAAATGGACTAACTATATTTGGCATTATTAGATGAGCATGAGCTTTTGGGGACCAGGGTAAGAATGTATGGTTTATGTGTTAGATGTCCCAAAAAAGCTCATGCGTGAGACAATGCAAGAAAGTTTAGAGGTGAAATGATTTGGCTTTGGTTTTGAGAGTCTTAACCAATTAGTACATTAATTCCCTGATAGGAACTAACTGGATGGTAATGTAGGTAGGTAGGGTGTGGCTGGAGGAACTGTGTCCCTGGGGGCTTGTCTTTGGAGTATATGTTTTGTCCAAAGTGAGAGAAGTCTCTTTTCCCTTTCTCTCCTCTCTTCTCCCCTCCCCTCTCTTCTTCTCTCTTGTGTCTTCTCTCTCTCTCTCTCTCTCTCTCTCTCTCTCTCTCTCTCTCTCTCTCTCTCTCTCTCCCTCCATTCCTCCCTTCCTCCCTCCTTCTTGATCATCATGTTCTGAGCCACTGTCCTGTGCCACACTCCTTTTCTGCCATGATGTTCTGCCTCACTTCTGGCCCCCAAGGAATGGAGTCAGACATTTAAGGATTGAGACCTCTGAAACCAAGAACCCCCAAATAAACTTTTCCTCCTCTAATTGTTCTTGTAAGGTCTTTTGGTCACAGCTGTGAAAAGGCTGATTAAGATACCATCTTCTAGTGTTTTCTTTAATTTCTTACTTCAATGTTTTTATTGTAGAAGTTTTTCACCTCCTTGGTTAGATTTATTCCTAGATATTTTTTGAGTCTATCATGAATGGGGTTGTTTTTCTGATAATCTTTCTCAGCAAATTCATTATTGGAGTACAGGAAAGCTACTGATTTTTTATGTTGTTTTTTCAACCTGTTACTTTGCTTAATTTATTAGCTCTATTGATCCTCATGTAAAGCTTTTGGGATCTTCTAAGTATAAGACCATACTGTCTGCAAACAGTGACAATTTGACCGATTACTTTTCTATTTTGATACCTTTTATTTCCTTCTCTTGCCTAACTGCTCTGGCTAGAATTTCTAGTACTACATTGAATTGGAGTGGTGAGAGTGGACATACTTAACTTATTCTGAATTTTAAAAGAAACACAATTTTTCCCAATTCACTATGATTTGTGCTTTAGGTTTGTTATATATAGATTTTATGGTGAAATAGCTCCTTGTATTCCTAGCTTCTTCAAAGTTTTTACCATGAATAGGTGCTGAATTTTGTCAAAGGCTTTCCCTGTATCTATGAAGATGATTATGTGTTTTTGTACTTATTTCTACTTAGGTGGTTAATAATGTTTATTGATTCTTGTACATTAAATCACCCTTGCAACCCTGGAATAAAACCAACTTGGTCATACACTAATTTATTTTAAGAATCATTCTAAAGCTACAGTAATCAAACTGTGTGGTACTGGTATCAAGAAGAACAAATAGATAAAAAGAACAAAATAGAGTTAGCATAAACAAACACACACAAATTCCATCAACAGATTTTTAACAAAGGTAAAAAAGACAACCACTGGGAAACTATAAGCAAAACCCGCCCCCCAGAAAACTGTAAAAACAACTTGGACCCATACCTCACATTATACAAACATTTACTCAAAAAATATATTATTATTATTATTATTATTTTATTATTATTATTGTTAACATAAATGTTTAAAAACCTATAAAACTTATAGAATAAAATAATATGAGAAAATCTGTGATATTTTAAGTAAAAAGTTACCAGATGTGACAATGCTATAATTTGTGAAAGAAAAAATTCTAATAAATTGGACTTCACTACATTAAAAACTTCTGTTAAGAGAATGAAAAGACAAGCCATGCACTCTTTTAAAATCACATATTTGATAAAGGGCTTGAATCCAATACATATAAAGAAGCTAGAGACTTCAATATTAAGTAATAAACAGCCTAGTTTAAAGAATAGAAAAAAATTGAATAGATATCTCACCAAAGAACATTTATGGATGGCAAATGTTCATGTGCAAAGATGTTCACCATCATTAGTCACTATTGAAATGCAAATTAAAACTACAATGAGATATCACTTTGTACAAATTAAAGTATTTTTAATTTAAAAGTGGGCCATACCAAGTGTTGGTGAGGATGTTCAAGAACTGAAAATCTCAAAAAATACTAGTAGATATGTAAACTGATACAACCATTCTGCAAAACAGTTTGACAACTTCTTAAAAATTAAGCATACACCGATGAAATAACCCAACCATTCCACTCCTAGGTATTACTCAAGAGAAATGTCAGATATGTCGATATAAAGACTTGCACATGAATAATCATAATATTTTTGTAAGTAATAACCAAAAACTGGAAACAACCAAAATGTCAGAAAAACGAATAAACAAATGGTAGTGCGGATTACTACACAGCAACAAAAAGCAACACATGTAACATAATGGAAGAATCTTAAAATATTTAAACTGAATGATAGATACCAGACAAGAATTAATGCATATTTTATGATTCCATTTACTTAAAAGTCTCTAAAATAAAAAAGAGCAGATCACAAAGGAGGTATGGGGAAAAGAGCAAGAGGAGGGAGAAATCTCAAAGGGACAAAACAATGGTGATGGTTTCTTGAATATGTATATAATAAAAGCTTAAAACATATGCAGCTTACTCTATATCAATTGTATCTTATTAAAACTCTCAAAAACATAAAAATTGATAAATTAAAAATGTATTTTTAATTTTTAATTGAATTGAAAATATTTGTAATTCTGACACCTTCATGTCTCAAGTGTCCTGCTTCTATCAAGTTTAACCAAATCAGAGATAGAAATGATGTAACCACTAGTTGGAGACAAAAGATCAGGAAAACCAAACTCCAACCAGACCTAAGGCTACCATGAATTTCCTGTGTTGCCTCCTCTGTCTTCTTTCTCACTCATACCCCTTCATTTTGCTTTTCTTCTGACCTCAGGATAGAGAGTAAAAGATCTCTTAAAAAGAACACAGTGCTACAATTCACAATAGCTAAACTGTGGAGCCAATCTAGATGCCCCTCAGTGGATGAATGGATAAAAAAAAAATGTGGCATATATACACAATGGAATTTTACTCAGAAATAAAAGAGAATAAAATCATGGCATTTGCAGGCAAATGGATGGCACTGGAGAAGATAATGCTAACTGAAGTTATCCAATCCCAAAAAAACAAATGCCAAATGTTTTCTCTGATATAAGGAGGCTGACTCATATGGGGTAGGGAGGGGGAGCATGGGAGGAATAGATGAATTCTAGATAGGGCAGAGGGGTGGGAAGGAGAGTGAGGGGGCAGGGGATTAGCACAGATGGTGGAATATGATAGACATCATTATCCAAAGTACATGTATGAAGACACAAATTGGTGTCAACATACTTTATATACAACCAGAGGTATGAAAAATTGTGCTGTATATATGTAATAAGAATTGTAATGCATTCCACTGTCATTTATTTTTTAAAAAACTATTAAAAAATAAAATAAAATTAAGTATCAAAGAAACAGTGCTAAACATACAAGGCAAACTTGATAAATAAATCTTCATTAAAATTAAGAACATCTGCTATCTAAGATACCTCTAAGAATGAGCAAGTCATTGTATGAGAAAATATTAATTATACATATATTATAATTATATAGTACTTCCTAAATTTCATCATAGAATATATGATTTTTATGTGGTTACATAAATATACATATATACATACACATATATCCTTTCATATTTACATAATCACAAAGGTATGTATGTTCATATGAAAAAGCTCAGCGAACTATATATTTAAGATTTGTGTACTTTCCTGTAAGTTACATGAGGAAATATTTTGAAGAAAGTTTTTTACTTCATTACATACATTGTACTGCATACCCACCACATCTACCCCACTCCAAAATTCTAGATCCTCAGAATACAAGTTATATATTCAATTGCATACAATATAATTCTCCTTCTCTATGCTTATTCTTTTCATCAATGTTGAACAAAATCATTCAGAAGATAAAACTTAACATTTATCCAGACTTCCCTTAATTCTCCAATAGAAAAGAACTTTCAAATTATTTATCTAGTATATTACTTATTGCTTCTCAAATAAACTTTACATGAATAGTGGGTTTAGATCAAAAGGCTATTCTTCTGATTCTTTATATGAAGCTGTAGTTCCTTTTACATAGTACTTCAGACTTACTAACACATCCAGACATCACCATTGTTTCCCCATATTTCCCATATTAGCATATCATATATTTGCAATGCCTGAAAATTCTATAGCATTTGCTTCTCCTAATAAACAACTGCTTGGTGTTTCTGGGATTTGTACCCAAAACTATCTACTGCTCTATTACTTCCTCTAGAACATTCAATGGAAATATAACTGAAGCCACAAATGTCATTCTAAATGTCCTAGTAGATATATTAAAACACTAAACAGGGAAATTAATTTTAAAAATATATTTTATTTAATATATTATCAATTCGATATTTTATATTACTTTTTCATACTGATTCTTCAAACATCCAGTGTGTAGTTTACCCTTATATTGCACACTTACAGTATATCTTAGAAATGGATGAACACATTTCAAGCACTCTGTAGCCATACAGAGCTAGTGATTACTGTATTAGACAGTGCAGCTCCCAATCACCTTGAACCACACTTCCCCCATCAAACCTCTAACATCTTTGAAATGAAACTCCAAATGCAGTCCCTGTTAGATTTAAAATAATATATGACACTTTCATCTGGCATTTTTACATTTCTTTAAACTTTAAATTTCTTTAAACTTCTCTGGAAGTTCTAATCCACTGGGCTGTGTTCATAGAGCTCCACCTACCAAGTCAGTGGGAACCAGGCTTGTTTCTATATGAACCTAACATACTTCCCACGCATACAATACAAAATCATTAAACACCGATCTTGTCATTTTGCCAAGCCTAACTCAACAAAATATTTCACCTCCTACACTCTCGCAAAGTGTTATATATTAAAATTTTCCTGTGAAAAATAGCATGAAATTATTGAGAATATATTCATAACTTAAATGTCTTAGGTCAACTAGCATGTGAAGTGAAGTCTTCCAAGAAAGAGATGAGGCAAGAAAACAAGGCATAACAGAAACCAGAGTGGACAAGGAAGGATTCAAGCTGGGAATCCAGACCCAGCTCAGACACTGGTAGTCTTATATTCTTGGGCAACACACAAATATTTCTTTGTGTCCATGGTGTGATGTATCACATAAAGGGGCTGAATGAAATGATTCCTAAGTTTCTACTTAACACTGAATATTCTATAATTATAGAAACTATTTTTGTAAAATGAGAAAGGAAGAGTTAGGGGTGAGGCTAAAGGAAAATAAATCCACTCAGAGAAAGAGTTAAAAGTCCCTCTGCATATAGAATAGAAAGCACTAGAGTTTGAATTCCTCCTTGAAAACTTAATGATCATAACTAAGGTACACTAATTCAAAAATTCTTGCATCCTTTTTCACAATTTCTCTTAAAAATTTCAAAAAGAAGTTGTTCTGTTCAAGTTTTTCTTCATTCGTAAACTCAGGTTACAAGTTAATCAGTTAAACATGGGCACAACAGAGAGAATAGGGAAGATACTTTTCCCTGGTACAGTTATAAAAAGAAAGTGACTTCAAGTACACAAAATATCCTGACTTTTGTTGATCAACTTTCCATCATTTTGACAAAATACCTGATAAAACCAACTTAAAGGAGGAAAGACTGATTTTAGCTTACAATTTCAAAGGTGTCAGTTCATGGTTGGCTGGCTCCTTGGTTTTAGACCTGTATATGATGAAGCAGAAGATAATGGCGAATAGTGGGTTTAGATCAAAAGGCTATTCTTCTGATTCTGAAGAGGGTGAGTGCCTCATTTACCGTGTCTTGGAACACGTGTTAGATCAAAGCTGCTCAGTTCACTGAAACTAGGAAGCAGGGAGAGATCACTTGTAAAACAAAGCACACAAAAAAACTATTAAGCTATGAATACATAAGTGAATTAATGCATTCATGAGGTCAAAATCCTCATTATACAATCCACTCCCAAAGGTCCCACTCTGAAAACTACTGCATTGGAGAATAAAACTTCAACACAAGTTTGTTGGGGTGGGGAAACAGTTAAAATCCAAACCATAACATGGCCCACAAAGTAAAGAAAAACACTAATTATGTGGGAATTGCAAGTAATAAAGGCTTTGGGTCATGGGTTCACCCTCATTGGAGCTAATGTGGAGAATGCAGGAAAAAAGAAAATCATAAAAATGGCAACAATAAGTACCCCAATGCCAATTGTCACAATAATAAAGACTATTAGCAAATTTATATAAAAGTTATTGCAGGACAGCTCAAGGAGAAGAATGAGTTTGCACATATACTGATTACTGCAGTTGTCTATACATGAGGTCAGAAACACTGCATTTCTTATGTAGCCACAGCCCCTAAAACCCTCATCCTTAGACACCCCACAAAAGGAGTACTTGCAGAGAAAAAGTTACTGTGAACAACAATGGCTTATAGATGGTGACATAGTGATCATGCACCATTGTTGACAGGATGAAGGACTCAGAAAAGACAAACAGAAGAAAAAGATCTTACTCATATACTCTGCAAAGGAAATTATGTTCTTTGAAACAAACTGGTCAACTTTGGGGGGAATGACAGTAGTAGAGTAACTAAAATCTCTGAGGGACAAGTTGAAAAGGAAAAAGTCCATGGGGATGTACAGGTGAGAATTCAGCCCTATCATGGTTTTAAAGCCCAAGTTCCCCAACACCGTGACCATGGATAAACCTAGAAGCAGAAAGAGAAGTAGAATCTGGAGTCCCAGCTTGTTCCTTAAGCCTGCATGGATGAACTTTGTCATAAAATAGGAGTGCTCTGCAACCATTCTTCTCTAGGACGGTCTATGAGAAAGAAAGAGAGAGAACTCAATATGGAAGTTAAAGGGGTGGAGGGAGGAGAAAAGAAAAAAAACATCAACTAAATGCTATGAAATACACTCTCTTCTAAATGGTGTGTTGCATTCCAGCTGTCCTTATTTTACAGATGATGTAAAATGATGCCTTAGCAACTTGAACAAAGTCCCAATGCTACTGAGATGCAGCAGTGGGTGGACACAAGTTGTCAGGCTCCTGTACTTTCAGTTTCTAACCATTCTGCTGCAAGACGTGGTAGATGAGGCACTCACCCTCTTCAGTTAGGAGATACACTGCTGCTCTCTGCTGCCTCCCAACCATTTTTTTAATGGAGACACAAATAGCCCTGGAGGAAAGAAGGTTATAACTTGGAGTTCAGATGCCTCTGCTTCTGCTTCTCTTCTTTCAGAAACAAAAACCTCTAGTTTATCTTGGTTATCTTGTTGAGCTGAAGAACTTGTTCTCTAATTGCACCTTTCCAGCTTCCAGGGAAGGAGCAGCATCCTTTTCTAGCACAATGGATAACAGAAGTTTAATGGGTTTCATTCTGCATTGGAGACCTCATAGAGTGACTTACCGAGCTCCTTGCCCAGAGACCACCTATACTCCCCAAGGAGAAAAAATGTTAATTTCATCCTTGAGAATGCTTCAGGTGCTCTTAATTACTGTTCATTCCTTCAAGTTACATATTTTTAAGTATAATTAAGAAAAGCACTATGGGGGAAAAAAACGATTCTAACTAGCTTTTTTTTTTTTTTTGAGTACTTGGCTTTGCACCAAACACTGTGTCTGACCCAACACCCTCATATGGACACAAAAGATTCCACAGCGATGTACAAACAACTTTGATTTATTTATTATTCACAGCAACTTCACAAATTAGATCACAGCTAATAAATTTCAGAATCTTAAGTCAAACGCTAATCTTTTTAACTCAAAAACCTCATAGGTCAAGTGATTTTGTTCATCTTCTGAAGCTCATGATATTTAATGTATATTACTGACAGCACCTAGTTTTGTCTCCAGAGTACATGCAGTCCTGGCTCCCCTGAATTATACTTATTATCAAAAGTTTTCAGGAAGGGATTTCATTAAGACAGAGACTAATAAATTTTTATGTGATGACTTTCCTTCTGCACCCCTACACATGCATGCGCGCATGCATGGTGAAGTGGGGGGCTATATTAAAGGATGACTGCTCTCATAACCATGAAATTAATCTCAGGAAGTTTAGCTTCATTGTGCCAGTGGGTTACAGAGGTTTTTGATCATGGGCTAATGAAAAAAAAATTCTTCAAGAGGTCATAAAATCTTAAAATCAGAAGTACATCTTCTTCCAGGCAAGTCCAACTAGAACCACTGCACACAGGCCTGGGCACATTTTTTAGTATGTGCACATACACCAGTGAAAACTTGCTCAACCTCTGCTCTGTCTCAGGAATAATGGGTTCTCATTGGCCAATTTACACCCAGAACTATCCACATCCCACAGTGACTCTAATGAATCCCAATCCCTTTCCCCAATCCCACTGCACAGAGAAACAAAGAAAAACAATTCATTAAAACAAAATTAAAATAAGCCCATAAGGCAGGCTCTTCTTGAGATCCAAGAGCAAAGAAGACGTTGGAAGTTCTCTGAAAGCACTAGGGGATTTTGTCTGTTATTTCAGAGACAGTTTCCATGGCAACATCATTTCCAAATGCATTTTAGGCAGGGTTTCTCTAAAGCTATGTTACCTAATGACTTGCTCCAGTACAAGCAGCTAGAAAAAAGAAAAAACAACTATTTTGATTTTTTTTCTATTTTGTATAATGCCACCAACTTTCAAAACTTGAGAAAATGAAAAGTATCTTCCCTCTTCTGTTTATTTAAAATATACATTATATGTAACATTACAGAGCATGTTAAGATTTACATACAATAAAATATTTTTACATATGTATCTCATGCATGTACATTAGTTTCAGACTTCTGGTAGATAATTGAATTATGGAAGTATGGTCCGGCGCCAATCACTAAACACCATTAGGTTCCCAACTCCAATAAAGAAAAGTGAACCTGGTGAGAAAGAAGAGAAGGTAGCAGATAGGACTCAGCTTCAATTAGCTCATGAGGAAATAAGCAGAATTAAATCAACCATCAGAAGTCATGTGGGTTTGCATTAAAATGAACATTAAGTTGATTTTAATGAACATATCCTGCAATATAATGTGCCAGGTTCAGAGATACAAAAATCATGGCTCATGCCAGAAAGTAACTTTAGGTCTAATAAAGTGTCTCCCTTCTGTCCTTTGTAGTTCCCATTTACCAGGGTTCAGTTTCTAACCTTCTACACTTTTTCTGCTTCCTTAAAACCTTAGCTCTTTTGTCTCATGGAGTCAAAAATAACTCTATATAAATGGCTCCAAGTTTGTATCATAACTTCTCAATCCTCTGTTGAGCTCCTTCCTTGTGTATCCAACAGTTTTTCTGGATATTTCCAAAAGTCTATCCTACAGTTATCCCAGAAATTGAGTACAAAGATGAACACAACTTTTTCCCAAAAAGTAAATGTCCTCTCAATGGCTCCCCTTATTTAATTGAGTGTAATCAATGGTGAGGAAGCATAGAATTCATAAATTTATTCTATTTCCGTTTTTCTAGAACAGTTCCAGTTTAAACCTAGTATTCCATTTTGTTATTCGTAGCTTCCCTTTCACCCTGAAATGTATCCTAATTAAATAAGTATTCTAAGAATGAACTTTAGACTCTGGCAGACTTCAGCACATATCTGGCTCTGCTACTTACTAGCTGTGATCTTAGGAAATTTGTTTAACCTATGAGTTTCTAATTTTTATGTTAAAATAAGGAAAATTACCACAATTCAAAGGATTGTTTTAATGAATAAATGATGCATCTTCTGGCACAAAGACACAAAAGTCATTTGTTATTGATATTATTATTTAGCAATTATGTATTTTGAAATTTTTCTAAAATTTCAAAAATTCATTTTTAAATTTTTATTAATTAATAAAATGTGTTTATTATTTATAAGAGTAATCTTAGCCCGCGGCCAACACAGGCTTCATAAATGAAGGTTCAGCGATGTGAGAAATCCTCAAGGAGTTTGAATTAAAGAGACAGGCTCTAATTACCTTTAAACCAGCTCCAGGACCGCTTCTCCTAGCTCTAGCCTCAAGCCACCTATTATGGTAGCGAGGTTTATTGGAGAGGCTAACGAGAGAGAGAGAGAGAGAAAGAGAGAACACGCAAGAAGTGGACTTTTATTGGGGAACAAAAACTTCTGAGGAAAATCCCATCCAATGAAGATTAAGCGGGGGCAGTGTTCCAAGGTCAGATTGAGTCTTCAAGGTAGTGGCCAGACACACCTCCACACGGACAAGCCCTAGGACCTGAGAAGGGTAGGGAAAGCTCTAGACACAAAGATGTGTCTAAGCGCCTCTTGCCCAGCCAGGGAAGTAACTCACATCATGTGCAAGGATGGCCTCCCACAAGTAATAATAACTAATGTCCTTGGATAAAAGTAGTTTCACAAAGGATGTAACAGGAAAAGACTTAAAGAAGGGATAGCAATTCAAAGTCTTTACACAAGAAGGAGAAACAGAACAAGTGAACACAGCCTCATATTATGACATCATGATAAAATGAAAAGCAGGATTTAGAATTTCTATGGTTCATGAAAGTACAACAGAGAAGATCAACTTTGATTAAGTTCCCAAGTCCAGGGAAACAGGTCAAGGATAGAAGAATTGGCGATTTAATGAGGGGGGAAGATGAAGTGTTGAATTTCAGACAAAATTATGAAATGCTAACAAAACCTCCAAAAAGAGCTTAGCTTGGTTGAAAGGGATTGTATACTAACTGAGAAATCATTGGAACAGCAGTGGACACAGAAAAGTGGAGCAATTGCTTCAAGGAGTATTGAAGATAAAATAATAGATCAATCCATGGCAAGAATGCATTATCCAAAAAATTCGAACACATAGGTAACAAAGGAAGAAAATGTACAAACAATAACAATAAAAGGCAAATTTAGTGACTGAGGACAAGAATTTAAGGCAAGAGATAAGGAAGTTGGCACCCAGAGTGGAAACGAGCTTGCCCTTCACCCAGCAAGTCCCTCGCAGGGCCGAGAGCCCCAATCTCACATTCCAAGAACAGCGTTCTGCGGGGAAGCGTGAGGCCCACAGGAGGCCCGCGGCTTTGCAGTCGGGGTTAGAGGGTGGGGAGAAGCAGAAGGAAGCCTGGGACAGGCACAGGAAGACCCCACTCCTCTTCCTCTGAGGTGACTCCTGCGCGGTCCAAGAGAACGGTGAGGCTAAGGGGATGGGGGAGGAGGAGGAGGAAAGGGACCCTCGGGGGACCCGAGTCTCCTGAGGCAGGAAGATGAAGCCCAGAAGCCAGATCCAGAGCAACCCCATGGCTCCCAGCCCTGCTTCCTAGACTAGTTCCCACCCTCATCTATCCCAGCCAGCTGCCCACCGCACATGTCCCTCCAGCCTGGTGGCCTGGTTCCAGTCAGCAAGATTAACAGGATTAGAGGCTGGGAGGGGCAAGGCCTGGCGGGACAGGGAGCAGGAACACGACCTCAGCAGGAGAATGTGCCCAGCTGCACACACTGTACCCTGTGCTGCTCACTGCTTCCAGGAGAGGGGCTGCGGCATGTTCCCAGGCAAGGCCCCGGCTCACCTGACATATTTGTGCGTTGGAGGCTTGGCACAGTGTGTGGTGGCAATTCCTGATGAGAGGTACCGGTCTCTGCGCCACTCTATGCGCCGGACATTCACAAAGTCCCTGGGGGAGGGAAGGTTAGAACTGGGGGCACAGAGCTCAAGGAGAGCTGGGCATGGTGGCACACACCTGCAATACCAGGAACTAGGGAGGCTGAGGCAGGAGGATCGCAAGTTCAAAGCCAGCCTCAGCAAAAAGCCAGGCACTAAGCAACTCAGTGAGACCCTGTCTCTAAATAAAATACAAAATAGGACTGGGGATGTGGGTCAGTAGTCGAGTGCCCTGAGTTCAATGTCCAGTGCAAAAAACAAAAAACAAAACAAAACAGAGCCCAAGGAGGCCTGTGAGAAGAGGGTGTGGGGATACTCACCTGGGAGAGACCACACAGCCTGCAGCCCCTGCAGACAGGTCGTAGGAAACAAGGGTGTTGTCTTCCACCTGCTGCAGGATCTGAGGGCCCATCAGGGGGACATGAGGTATAGCCCACGCCAGGAAAGCCCCAGGGACAGTCCACATGTTAGGAACCTCCTAAACCAGCCTCCTCCCTGCCTGGGACCCAGGACTAAAAGCCATCACCCTTTGTGGGCCCTGGGCTGGGCACTCCAGGAGCATACTCCTGCTTTCCACCTCCTGCCCTGGCCCAGGAGGCACTAAGACCATCACCGCATTTTACAGAAGGGGAAGCCACCTCCCCTTGTTGTTACTGGTCACTCTAGGATATGGCTGGGCCCTGACACATGTGGGGAGGCAGGGCTGACCTGGCAGGCAGTCACCGTCTTGTTCCACAGCACCATCCTCTCGGGCTGCAGAATCACCTCTTGGTACACCAGCTCCGCAGGACAGGGCAGGAAGGTCTGGGCAGGACAGGTGGAGGCGGGTGGGGTCAGAGGGGCTCGGGCACACCAGCCCTTCCCTGTGGTGGGGGTGCTGCAGGGGGGTCCCTCAGCCCCTTCCTAAAGCCCCAGATGGAACAGGAGGCTTCAGGATCCTCCTCCCTTCACTCACCTTCAGGATGAAGGTCTTGCCATGAAAGGGAACCTCGATGGTGTACACAGTATCCCCATACTCCTGCGGCAGGGACACAAGGGTGGTAGGGAGGAGCATGGGGTGGGTTGTGGCATGAATGAGTGACAGGCAGGACAGGTTTTCACCGGGATTTGGGGGCTATCTGAGCAGCCATTAAAAAATGATGATTCTGGGCCAGGGCTGTGGCTCAGTGGTAGAGCGCTTACCTGGCATGTGTGAGGCACTGGGTTCAATTCTCAGCACCACATAAAAATAAATAAAATAAAATAAAGGTTCATCAACAACTAAAAAAAAAAGAATTTAAGGCAAACAAATCTGGAAATAAACCCCAGCTGTATTTCTCATTTCCTAGGTAAACCTAGTAAGTCATTCAACCTAATTAAGAATGTCCTTTCCTAGAGAGGCAAGATGGCAGATTAGAGTGAGGCAGCATTTCTCCTAGCTTGGCTACCCAGAACTTTAAGCAATAGGAATACTGCTTCTCCCCAAGGCTTAGAGCAAAAAAATAATTGGAACTGTAGAGGGGCAGTCTGCCCTAGCCAAACCAGAGGCTGTTTAAGTTATTAAATGGGTCTAAAAGAAGTCACTCTGAGTTTAGCAATCATCCATGAAGAGCAGAACCAGGAGCCATCATAGCACCAATGGGAACTGGAAACCCAGATCCATGAGTTTCAGCTAGGTCCACATATACCTATCTTATCCTAGCAAAGACTTAACTGATACTAACAAATCTGGGGAAAATCAGAAACTGAGAGCATTTCACCTGGAAGAACACAAGTTGGAGAGGCTGGGGATAACCCAGCTCTCTCCAACCCTGTGAGTCCAGTAGCTCTCAAGGCCAGCTATAGTGGGTCAGGAAGTTGGAAGTGTTGGTGTAAGGGCACTTGACTCTTGGCTTGCCTGGCCTACCAGTCCTAGCCCCCCAGTCTCCACTCCCCCAACCCTCTGTCTCTCTTACACAGCCTACTACTCAGCTAACCAGGACCATTGCTCCATCTCCAAGCCCAGACAGCCACTTCACCTCCCAGCCCACTACTTCAGCACTCAGTGATTGACCCTGAGAGGCCAGCATCCCTGGGGTACTCCTGGGGTAGTCTCCCAACATAGATTGGCATCTATCAGGCTCTAGAGCTGAAATGATTCAATACTGTAAGCAACTCATCTTGCAATAAAGCAACTGGAATCTCACTAACCCTAAGTCCCTGAGACCAGGAACTCTAGCTATGAGAACTCCTCTCACAGAGCCAATGGGCAAAAACACCCTGGGAGTGGAATGGACAGCTTTTCCCATCCCATCCCAATCTCCCAAGAAAGGAAGTGGAGAAGTCTTAAACCCCAACCAGTTACTCACTGAGCAACACAATAAAATGAAAGAACTTGGCAGCCCACGGTTCCTACTCCCATGCTCAGTTCATACCTCAAGAAGAAATGAAAAGAAAATCAGAATGAGTTGGGCACAGACAGCAAACACATATGCTTACTGACTATTTTGTCCACCATAGTGGAAAAGACTCCTTTTTAACTTTTCGCCAAGATTTTTCATTCTTTTGCTTTTTGGTATTGGTTTTGGTTTTTTGTTTTATTTGAATGTGTACTGATTCATACAAAGGCATCTATACATATACATATTTGTTTATCTCTCATTTCTAGCATTTATTTAAGGTTATTATACTTCAATGCTCTGTTTTTGTAGGGTTAGGGTTTTTTATTAACATATTTTGATTTTGTTTTTGACTTGTTGTTTTTACCGCTACTGTATTTCCCTTGTCTCTTTCTATTTTTTTCTATTTTAACAACCAAATTCTGTCCTCTCCTTCACTCTTCCTTTAAATTCTTACTCCTATTTTTTCTCTCCTTTCTCTTAACAACATATCCTACATTACCAAAGCATCTGTCCCATTCATCCTTTGAAATGACAAACTCTTTTCTACTATCCTATCTCTCCTTCTTTCCTCTTACTCAACTCAATCCTCAATACCACCTAACACTAATTGATTTATATAGTATCTTCCCCACCCACTAAAGCTATAGCAATAAATAATATGGTGGAAGTCATAGATAACACCTCTTTTTATTTTATACCAGAAAGATGGCTGTTTCCCTTCCATTCACTGATTCTGTGCAGCACAGTATATTTCATGATTATTTCAGGACAGATTCATGATCATTTACTGTTTTTGCTGATGGAAATTGCTGATTCTACTATTTCTGCTTATTGTATCAATTAACACTGTAGATGACAAAATAGGAACTAAGTACCTAATCTACTGTTATGTATTGTTTGCATAGGTTGTTGCTATCATTGGGCTCCCCTCAATTTTTGAGGTACTAGTTACGTAGAGAGACACTATTAGCTTGTAAGATAGAAACTTTGCAGGTTCAGGTTCACCCAGATAGATGGGTAGACATATGAACAATATAAAAGAGAAAGGGGATAAATCATTTCAAACAACACAGATTACCTCAATAATAGACTCCATTGACATCACAGTGGAGGAAATATCAGAAATGAAATTTGGAAAGTTGATGGTTAATCTGATCCAAAAAAAAAAAATCTGATCTATGAGGTAAATGACATAAGAAATAAAATCAGAGAGAAAATGCGAGAAGTGAAATATCACTTCAATAAGAAGGTAAAGATCCTGAAGAAGAATTCATCAGAAATACTTAAAGTGAAGGAACCAAAAAAAAAACAAACAAACAAATTAAAAATTCAATGGAAAGCCTCACCAATGTACTAGACCACTTGAAAGGTGGATTTTTAGGCCTCAAAGACAAAGTATACAGTCTTGAAAATAACATTGACTATAAAGAAAACATGTTTAAAAACCATGTACAGAACTTTCAGGAGATACGGGATAACATGAAAAGGACAAACTTAAGGTACATCTGGATAGGAGGGAGAGGAAGATGGCAGAATTGAGGGATGAATTTCCCAGGTGGATCCATACCATGAACAAAGAAAAGCAGACAGGCAGCTTCAACAAAGTGGGTGAATGATCGAGAATTAGGGGGGACTTTACTAGAATCTAATAGTGGATACTCAAAACAGATCAGAGACTCGGGAGATCTTGTACAATAAAATAAGGAGGAAAGATCCCCAGCTCCTCAACCACAACAGCTGCAGGAGGTGCAAACCAGAACAGTCACTATCTAAATGCAGTAAAGCAATAAAGGAGTTAAAGGAACCCCTATTCTTGGGAAAACTGAAGCATGTCAGGGTACAGAGAACTTAGAGATCAAATACATTGTTCAAAAAAACAATAAACTGTGCTGCATAGTATCTGTGTATGGAAGGGAAACAGCTATCTCTCTTGGCGGTGTGTACAGAGGACAGAAGAAGGAACCATTTAGCAACTGCACCTTGGGGGTCAGCAAGTGGGGAGCAGGTCACTGGCAGACCTGAGTCTGGCCTGAAAAAGGAACTCAGCAAACTGACTCTGAGTGACACAGAGTGTGCCTAAGTGATCAGCAGAAAATCAAGCATAGAGAGAGGTTTACATAGTGGAATACTGACCACAGAAACCCACCTGGCTTTCCCTTCCTCCTCCATTTCAGCTAATTGCAGCACCTGCTGGGAGAGAAATTACTGACCAGGAATTTAAAAGGCCAAGAGTTAGAGAGAACGAGTTCAGAAACTTTATCAGAGAACAGGAAGTGTGGACTCCATAGGTGAAGTACTGGGCTAAGAATGAGCTAATACACCACAGAGTGGAACCCAAAAGGGATTCCTGGGGTTCAATTTTTCTATGTGAACCAGTAATTGCTGTGTGCTGACTTAAAATCTCCAGACCAATAGGCTGCCAGTGAAGAGGATTCCTAAGCCTACATTCCATCATCAGGAGTTCAGCCTCCCCGACTAACCCTATCACCACAGCAACTACAAATATCCTGAGGATAGAGATAGTATCAAACTCCAGACAACACCACCTATGGACTGAGAAGATATACTGAGAAACTTTTGAACTCCAATGGAACAAATTTGTTCAATTTTTCATTGAGATCCTCTCTCTCTCTCTCTCTCTCTCTCTCTCTCTCTCACACACACACACACACACACACACATACACACACAAACACACACACACACACACACAATCTACAATTTTTGACACCAAGTATTCTTCATGCTTCAGTTTACTGAGGGCTAGTATGTCTGAACAATATGTATGGTTTTGTTGTGTATTATTTCATTTTTACTTTTATTCTTATCTTATAGTTTTTACTTTATGTACAATTTTTCTCTCGTTTAACGTGCTTCCTGGATTCTCTTTCTCTTTTCTCCTGGTAACAACTAACCTTTACTAATTCCTCATTCACTTTTCCTATGATTTTTGACCTTTATCTTCTCTCTTCCTCCCTCATAAACATCATATCCTACACCACTTCTGTTCTCTTCTTGTCTACCATTTGAAGTTGTAAACACTTTTACAAATTTACTGTATTTATTTTAGACAATAATTTAATACACCATTTTTTTATTGAGACAAAACTATAGCCATCTTAATAGAAGATATTTGGATTAAGATAGTATATTGTTAGGCTTGGATGCTATTAATATTGGTCTCCCCCTTAAAGGCAAGAAAATGGAAGCCTTCAGGGACACTATAAGGCTACAGGAAGAAACTGTATTGCCTCAGATTCACAATGCTCAATGTGAAGACTAGCAACACGGAAAGACAAGGGGGGAAAACACCCCAGACACAACAAGGTGCTACAAAAATAGAATCCATTGACAATGCAGTAGAATAAATGTCAGAGAAAGCATTTAGAACGTACATAGTTAAATTGATCCACAACATAAATGATGATGTAAGGAGTGAAATCAGAGATAAATTTCAAAAGTTGAAAGATCACTTCAATAAAGAGATAGAGATTATGAAAAGAAATCAAGCAAAATTCTCAAATTAAAGAATCAATAAACAAAACGAAAAATATAATGGAACATATCCCTAACAGACTATATCACTTGGAAGACAAAACCACAGGCAATAAAGAAAAAATATATAATCTTGAAAATAAATTTGACTGACCAGAGAAGATGGTAAGAAACCATGAACAGAACATCCAAGAATTATGGAGTAACATGAAAAGACTAAATTTAAGATTAATCAGGATATATAAAAACAGGGAAATACAAACCAAAGCAATTCACAATCTTTTCAATGAAATAATATCAGAAAGTTTTACAAACCTAAAGACTAAAATGGAAAATAAAATATAAGAGTCTTACAAGACCCCAAACGTACAAAATTACAACAGATCCACACAAAGTCATATTACAATGAAAATGCTTAGCATACAGAATAAGGGTAGAATTTAAAAGTCCATGAGGGAAAAAAAACATCAAATTATGTATAGGGAGAAATTAATTTAAATCTCAGCTGATTTCTCAACCAAGTCCTTCAAAGACAGAAGGTTCTGGAACAAAATATACAAAGCTCTGGAAGAAAATAGAAACCAACCAAGAATTTTGAACCCAGCAAAATTAAGCTTCAGATTTGAAGATGAAAAAAAACCTTCCATGAAAACCAAAAGTTAAAAGAATTCACAACTAGAAGGCCTGCACTACAAAACATTCTCAACAAAATATTCCATGAAGAGGAATTGAAAAAGTGAAAATCAGCAAAGGGAGGAATACACTGAAACAATAGTCAATTAAAGAAGAAACTGAGTCAAATTAAAAACCAGAAGTAAGCCAAATGGCCAAGAATACAAATCATATCTCATAATAACCTTGAATGTTAATAGCCTAAACTTATCAATCAAAAAACATAGACTAGCAGACTGGATTAAAAAGCAATACCCAACAATATGCTGTCTCCAGGAGACTCACCTGATTGGTAAAGATATCCACAGTCTAAAGGTGAAAGGTTAGAAAAAAACAAAATCACATTAACTATGTAAACAACCAGGGGTTTCTATCTTCATAATCAGAAGGGATAAAGTTGGACATTTCATACCGCTTAAGCGAATTATACATCAGCAAGACATAACAATTGTAAATATTTGTGGCCAAAACAATGGAGCATCTATGTACGTCAAACAAACCTCTTTCAAGAATCAAATAGACCACAACACAATAATACTGGGTAACATTAATACAACTCTCTCACTGCTGGATAGATCTTGCAAAAGAAAACTAAACAAAGAAACTGTGGAACTAAATAATACAATCAAAAATTTGGACTTAATGGAAATATGTAGAATATTTCATCCATCAATGAGTGAATACACCTTCTTCTCAGCTGCACAAGGGGCTTTCTCTAAAATAGGCCATATCTTATGCCATAAAAAAAACTTTTAGAAAATATTAAAGAATAGAGATACTACCCTGCATTCTATCAGATCATAATGGAATGAAATTAGAAATCAATGATAAAATAAAAAATATATGCTACTCTAACACCTGGAAACTAAATAATACACTGCTGACCAATGGATAGCAGAAAACAATCAGGAATGAAATTAAAGAAATACTTAGAGGTAAATGAGAACACTGTTAGAAAATATCAAAATCTCTTAGACACTATGAAGGCAGTGCAAAGATGAAAGTTTATTGAAGTGAGCTCATTCATTAAAAGACCAGAAAATTAATGAATAAATGACCTAAAATTACATCTCAAAGCACAATAAAAAGAAGAACAGGAATTATTAAAATCAGAACTGAAATCAATGAAATTGAAACAAAACAAACAATGCAAAAAATTACAAAATAAAAAGTTGTTCTTTAAAAAATGATTAAAATTGATAAAACCTTGGCCATGCTAACAGAAAGACAAAGAAATCTCAAATTACTAAAATTCATAATGAAAAAGGAAATATCATGACAGACACTCAGAAATATAGATGATAATCAGAAACTATTTTGAAAATCTACACTCTAATGAAATAGAAAATCTTGAAGACAGCAACAAATTTCTACAGACTCATTTTCTACCCAAATTGAATCAGGAGGACATAAAATATTTAAAAGATCAATTTCAAGCCATGAAATATAAGGCACAATCCAAAGCCTAACAACAAAGAAAAGCCCAGGACCAGATGAATTCTCAGCTGAGTTCTACAAGCTCACCAAAGAAAAAATAACAATACTCCTCAAATTATTCCATGAAGTGGAAAAGGAGGGAATCCTTCCAAATTCTTTCTATGAAGCTAGTATCACCCTAATACCAAAACCAGACAAAGACACATCAAAGAAAGAAAACTTCAGACCAATATCCCTGATGAACATAGATACAAAAATCCTCAATAAAAATACTGGCAAATCACGTGATAAAACATATTAAAAAGATAGTGCCCCGCAATCAAGTGGGCTTCATCCCAGGGATGCAAGGTTGCAAAATAGAGAAATCAATAAACATAATTCATCACATCAATAGACCTAAAGGCAAGAATCATATGATCATCTCAATAGATGAAGAAAAAGCATTTGACAAAATTCAGTGTGCATTCATGCTCAAAAAATCTAAAAAAAAAAAAACTGGGAAGAGTAGGAACATTCCTCAACATTGTAAAGCTATATAGGTTAAACCCAAGGCCAACATTATTCTAAATGGATAAATATTGAAAGCATTCCCTCTAAAAACTGGAAAAAGACAAGGATGTCCTCTTTCACCACTTTTCTTCAGCATAGTCCTTAAACTCTAGCCAGAGCAATTAGAAGAAAAAATTAAAGGAATACTAATAAGAAAAGAAGAACCCAAACTATCACTATTTGCTGACAACATGATTCTATACTTAGAAAGTCAAAAAAATTCCACCAGAAAACTTCTAGAACTAATAAATGAATTCAGGAGAGTAGCAGGATATAAAATACCCATAAACCAATCATGTTCCTATTCACCTGTGATGAATTCATTGAAAGAGAAATTATGAAAACCACCACATTTACAATAACCTCAAAAAAATAAAATAAAATGCTTAGGAATCAGTCTAACAAAAGAGGTAAAAGACCTCTACAATGAAAATTATAGAACACAAAAGAAAGAAATTGAGGAAAACCTTAGAAGATGAAAAGATCTCTCCTTCTCTTGGATTGGCAGAATTAACATTGTTAAAGTGACCATACTACCCAAAAATGGTACACAGATTTAATTCAATTCCTATTAAAATCTCAATAAAATTCTCTGTAGAATTATGAAATTCATTTTGAAAAATAAGAAACCCAGAATAGCCAAAGCAATCCTTAGCAAGAAGAGTGAAGCAGGAGGCATCACTATGTCAAACTTATATTATACTACAGAGCCATAGTAACAAAACTAGCATGGTATTGGTACCAAGAGAGACCAATAGTACAGAACAGAAGACACAGAGATAAACCCACATAAATACAGTTGTTTCATTCTAGACAAAGGCATCAAAAACATTCATTTGGGAAATGATAGCCTCTTCAACAAGTGGTGCTTGGAAAACTGGAAATCCATATGTAGCAAAATGAAATTAAACCTCTATCTTTCACCCTGCACAAAACTCAGCTCAAATGAATCAAAAACTTCGGCACTAGTACAGAGATCCTGCACCTAATAGAAGAAAAAGTAGGTCCAAATCTTCACCATGTTGGCTTAGGAACTGACTTCCTTAACAAAACTCCAAAAATGTAAGAAGTATAATCGAGACTCAATAAGTGCGATGGATTCAAACTAAAAAGCTTCTTCACAGTGAAGGGAACAATCAATAACTTGAAGAGAGCGCCTACAAAATAGGAGAAAATGTTTACTTCATGCACCTCAGATAAAGCACTAATCTCCAGGATATATAAAGAACTCAAAAAACTTAACACCAATAAAAGCAAATACTATCAATAAGTGGGCTAAGGAACTGACCAGACACTTTATAGAAGAAATACAATTGATTCAATAAATATATGAAAAAATGTTCAACATCTCTAGCAATTAGAGAAATGCAAATTAAAACTAAGATTTCATCTGACTCCAGTCAGAATGGCAATTATCAAGAATACAAGCATCAATAAATGTTGGTGAGGATGTGGGGAAGAGTTACACTCATACATTGCTAGTGGGAATTCAAATTGGTGCAACTACTGTGGAAGGCAGTATGGAGATTCCTCAGGAAATTTGGAATGGAACCACCATTTGATCCAACTATCCCACTCCTCTGTTTATACCCAAAGGACTTAAATCAGCATACTACAGTGATGTAGCTATATCAATGTTTATAGCAGCTCAATTCACAATAGATAAACTATGGAACCAACTAGGTTCCCTTCAACAAATGAATTCCACCATCATGTATATCCATAGACACTAATTTTTAAAAAAAATATATAAATATCACCATCATATATATCCACAACACTAATTTTTTTTACAAAAACTATAAATAAATAGCCGAAAGATCAGAAGAGAGAAGAGAATGGGGGAGGAAAAGGGGGAGGGAAAGGGGAAGTTCTGGGGACTGTATTAGAGCAAATTATATTCCACACTTTTATAATTACATTAAAGTGAAACCTATTGCTATGTATAACTAAAAAGAACCAATTAAAAAAGAGTGAGGGATAAATGGTACTAAGGGTTTAAGGGAAGAAAGAACTGAAAAATGACCTTGAATTAAGTCATTCTCTTGACCCCCTATTTACTTATTTTTCCATATCACTCTTACTATGCTGATACTATTTATTGATCATTTCAAGATTATAGTCCATAAAACTATATTGAAATATTCTTCAAGAAAAATCATAAATTCTGTAACTTTGGGATATACTAGCACATTCATTATTTATCAGATAACAAATATCTTCTAGATGCTCCTCAAAAACTTGCTGGGCTGTGGGAATATCCCTGTCATACAGCACTTGCCTTTGGACTATGGAGGTGTTCTGGTTTAGATGTGAGGTGTCCCCCTTAAAGCTCATGTGTGAGAAAATGCAAGGAGATTTGGCTGGGAACTGATTGGATTACAGCCTTGGCCTGTTCAGTGAGTGGTGACTGGAGGCAGGTGGGCTGTGGTTGGAGGAAGTGGTTCATTGGGGGGAAAGCTATAGGATACATATTTTGTATTTGGAGAGTAGAGTTTCTCTCTCTCTCTCTCTCTCTCTCTCTCTCTCTCTCTCTCTCTCTCTCTCTCTCCTTCTTGATCATCATATAAGCTGTTTCCCTCTGCCTTAGTCTTCCATCTTGAACCTCGGTGCAATGGATTGAGACCTCTGAAACCATGAGCCTATAAATAAACCTTTCCTCTCTACAGTTGTTCTGGTAGGGTCTTTCAATCACAGCAATGAAAAAGCTAACTAAAACAGTGGGGGTGGGGAGGAACTTGCTGAATGTAATGTATGCTGATATAAAGAAATAAAAGTCAATAGTGCAAACCTATAATTTTCAGTGATTATTTTTTACTGTCTGAAATAATTCTTCAGAGGTTTTCATAAGCAAACATTTTCTTCTCATCAAAAAACAAGTAATATAAGCTAAATATGATTAGGTTTACTGAAACTGGGAGCCTTTTATGTGATACTGAAGACAATATTTATACTAAAGACAAATGATGCCAGAGGATTTCTGCCCGTCAAGGTCAAGGTGTTTGTAGAAGAGACCTCCTCTTTCCTGTAGGAGCTGGCAAAGGAGTAAAAAGTTGCAGAAATTGTTGGAAAGTCTTTAGCTAGAGTGTTGCCAAGCAACTTAAAACTCTTCAAAACTGAAGACCTTTTTCTTAAAGGACTTAAATTCAGGAAAAGTGTTAATTAGTAAAGCAGAGTTGCGCCAATTAGTACCAAAGTGCTGTAAAATATATTATTTACAAGAACTGTAAAGGGTAAGAAAGATATAAAGACTGCCCTAGAAAGTGTAAAGCCCATGGTGTTAATCAGGAAAAACCTAAAAAAATTTTCAAGTGTAATTACTAGTAGGGAGTGAGATGATTTGATGAGTAGAAACAGAAATATTATTTCGAGACATCTTAATTGGCTTATTATAAAATTAAATGTTTCATATGTGCAAATAAATTAAGGAATGTAAAGACAGCAATGTGGCAAAGTTCTCTTGTTGAATAAAAATTTCTCTTTATTCCTAATCACAGATCGAAGAAACTATCTAAATTTCTAAGGACTTCTGGAAAGGAAAACCACACACTCTCTTAATCACGCATTACAATATTTTATGAATCTATATCTCAGGAACTTTACTCTAATTACAATCTTAATTCAAGAGACAGTATGTGTTCCTAGTGGACCTCAGGCTGAGTGGCTCTGGTGATTCTGTTTGGAGGAGCCACTGATTTATCTGCACCTGGAAATCTATTCCATAAAAAGCAAAATAAAACCAGCCTTATATGTGCTATAATATTCTTGAATTAATCAAACTTTAGATGTTGTCAATTCATGAATACTCCTCAGCTCTATTTTACTTGACACAGCTGGCAGCTAACTCCATTTTGGAATGTGAAATCTCATTTCATTTCAAGGCACATCACTTTTATGGAACTTGTGGCCACTTCTCAATCTCCTTCAAGAGACTGAGATGTTAGCCTTCTGATATTCAGCCTTCTCCTGGCAGTCTATTTATGCTCTCTGAAATATATTGTGCACTCCAATGCCTTGAATATCCTTTGCTGATGACTTCCAAATCTGTTTCTATCTATATCTGAACTAAAATTCAACACATAAAAAATTGATATCCCCATCTTTCCTCAGAGGCTCACTCCTCCTGTATTTATTTTAATAAATGACAACATTTTCCCAGCAACTGAATCATCCAAATAAATAATAAATTCAAATTTATTCTCACTTTTAAAGCAGTGAGTCTAGTTTCCTGAAAATCCATTGACTGAAAACAAATTTACCAACAGGACAATTTACCAATAACTAATAACCAATTACCAACACTAAATAAGCAATTTACAAAACTTCATCCTTTCTTTTAACAATTTATTTTATAAGTACTACATGTATATTGAGCAGAAAATAGAAGCCATTCATATTTCCACCAACCACTGTTCATATTTGGGCACATAGGTTTGATGTCAGGTCATATTGTATATATTACCCTGGACTATGTTTTAAATGCTGTACCATTGTCATCTTTCATATCAATAAATAAATGTCATTAGCATTTTTCTTCATGTCTTCATGATATCCCTTCAATGTGAAGGATTTAGTATGTCAATTCTTTGTCATATTTTTACTATGATAAACACTGCTGGAATAAATATGCATTTTTGAAACACTTTTACTTTTTATTTCATTAAATTTTTATGTATTTATAGGGTATACTGTGATTTTTCAATATGTGTACACATTGTGTAATGATCAATTCAAGGTAATTAGCATATCTGTCACCTCCAACATTTACCATTTCTTTGTGATGAGAACATACAAAATCCTCTCTTCTAGCCATTTTGAAATTTGTAGTGTTATTAAACTACAGTCATTGTTTTATATAATAGAACCCCAGAACTTGTTCCTTCCTGTAACTTGGTGCCTGTTGACCAACCCTCTCCATCCCCTTTTTCCATACCCTCCCCCAGGCTCTGGTAACCAATATTCTACTCCCTCCTTCTATAAGGTCAACATTTTCAGATTCCACATATGAATTAGATCATGTAGTATTTGTTCTTCTCTTCCTGACTTATTTTACTTATTTTGAGAATAAATTCCTAGCTTGATCTAAAAAAATTTGCTATGTCTAATGATGTACTTTTTTGTGAATATTTCCAAAAACTTCTTACAAAAGGCATTTTTCAACTAACTACACTCCTATCAGCAAAATATGAAAATGTCTTTTTCCCATGTTTTTTTAATTTCCCAACAAATAGAGCCAATTTGATGCTAATAATATCACCACATTATTTAATTCATATTTATGTGATTACAAATTAAGTTGAGCTTCAGCAATTTATTTTTAACATTTTTATTTTTTATTTTTAGTTATATGTGATAGTAGAATGTATTTTGGTAAAATATACATGCATAAATTATAACTTATTCTATTTAGGTTCCTACTCTTATGGTCATACATGATGTAGAGTTACCCTGGTTATGTATACAAATACAGGGCTAGGAAAGTTTTTTTTGTTTTTTTGGTTTTTGTTTTTTTTTTGGTGGTGCTGGGGATTGAACCCAGGGCCTTGTGCATGCAAGGCAAGCACTCTACCAACTGAGCTATATCCCCAGCCCCCAGGGCTAGGAAAGTAATGTCCAATTGATTCTGTCTTTTCTATTCCCCTCCCTCCTCTCTTCCCTTCATTTCCCTTTGTCTAGTCCAATGGATTTCTGTTAGTCCCATCCCCAACCTCCCTTTTTCTGGGTTAGCATCCACAAATCAGAGAAACCATTCATCCTTTGGTTTTTTGGAATTGATTTATTTCACTTAGCATATATTCCAGTTCTATCTATTTACTGGCATATGCCATAATTTCACTCTTTTTATGGCTGAGTAATATTCCATTATGTATATATACCACGTTCTTTATCCATTCATCCATTGAAGGACACCTAGGTTGTTTTCATAGCTTGGATATTATATGAGTTGAGCTGCTATAAACATTGATGTGGCTGCATCACTGAAATAGGCTGGTTTTAAGTCCTTTGGGTATAGACCAAGGAATGGGATAACAGGTCTCTATGCTTCTCTCCATACTGCTTTACAGAGTGGTTGCACCAATTTGCAGTCCCACCAACAATGTATGAGAGTACCTTTCTCCCCACATCCTCGCCAACATTAATTGTTATTTGTATTCTTTATAACTGTCAATCTGATGAGTGTGATGAAATCTCAGTGTAGTTTTATTTTGCATTTCTCTAATTGGTAGAGATGTGAATATTCTTTCATATATTTTTTGACAATTTATATTTTTTTTCTTCTGTTAAGTGTTTCTTCAATCCCTTTGCCCATTTATTGATTGGGTTATTTATTTTTCTGGTGTTGAATTTTTTGAGTTCTTTGTGTATCCTGAAAATTAATGCCTTATTTGAGGTACTGGTAATGAAGATTATCTCCCAGTCTGTAGGATCTTTGTACATGTTCTTAATCGTTTCCTTTGTTGTAAAGAATCGTTTTGGTTTGATACCATCCCATTTATTGATTCTTGATTTTACTTATTGGGGTTTAGGTGTCTTATTGAGGAATTTGGTTCTCAAGCTGACATGTTGGAGAGTTGGGCCTACTTTTTCTTCTAGTAAGTGTGAGGTCTCCGGTCTAATGTCTAGGTCTTTAGTCCACTTAGAGTAGAGTTTCATGCAGGGTGAGATATATGGGTTCAATTTCATTCTATTACTTTCTGATTTCCAGTTTTCCCAGCACCATTTGTTGAGAAGATGCTATCTTTTCTCCAGTGTACATTTATGGCAACTTTGTCTAGGATAACTGTATTTATGTGGATATGTCTCTGTGTTTTCTATTCTGTTCCTCTGGGCTTCATGTCAGTTTTGGTGCCAATACCATACTGTTTTTGTTACTATAGCTCTGTAGTATAATTTAAGTTCTGGTATTGTAATGCTTCCCACATCACTTTTCACTCTAGGATTGCTTTAGCTATTCTAGGTCTCTTATTTTTCCAAATGAATTTCATGTTGGCTTTTTCTATTTCTGTGAAGAATTTCTTTGGGATCTTAATAGGAATTGCATTAAATCTGTATAGCACTTTTGGTAGTATGGCCATTTTGATAATATTGATTCTGCCTATCCAGGAACATGGGAGATCTTTTCATATTCTAATGTCTTCTTTAATTTCTTTCTTTAACATTCTGTAGTTTCCATTATAGATGTCTTTTATCTCTTTTGTTAGGTTGATGCCCAAATATTTTTTGAGGCTACTATAAAAGGAATAGTTTTCCTGATTTTGCTTTCTGGTAATATATCCTTGGTGTATAGAAATGCAACTGATTTATTGGTATTTATTTTAAGCCCTGATACTTTGCTGAATTCGTTTATGAGTTCTAGGAACTTTCTAGTAGTTTTTTGGATCTTCTAAATATAGAATCATGTCATTGGCAAATAAAGACAGTTTGAGCTATTCTTTTCCTATTTGTATACCTTTAAATTCTTTCATTTGTCTGATTACTCTGGCTAGGGTTTTGAGGACTATGTTGAATAGAAGTGGTGAAAGAGGGCATCCCTGTCTTGTTTCAGTTTTTAGAGGTAATGCTTTGAGGTTTTCCTTCATTTAGAATGAGGTTGGCCTTGGGTTTAGCAGCTTTTACAGTGTTGAGGTATGTTCCTGGTTTTTCTACTGTTTTGAACATGAATGGATGCTGAATTTTGTCAAATGCTTTTTCTGCATCTATTGAGATGTGATTCTTGTCTTATTGATGTGGTCAATTGCATTTATTGATTTCCTTTTTGAACCAACCTTGCATCCCAGGGATGAACCCCACTTGATCATGGTGCACTATCTTTTTAACATGTTTTTGTATGTGAGTCAGCAATTTATTTTATGTTTGTTGGCCTTGGATATTTATATGTTGTCTATGGACATTTAAATCTACCTTATGAGGTATAACTGAAATACAACAAAAAGAACCTAATCTATGTGTTTAGTCAAATAATTTTGGACAACATATATATCCATGTAACAACCACTCAATATATAAGATATTTTCATAACCCAAAAAATTCCTAACATAATGAATAATTCCCACCCTTGATCTTGGAAAATTACTGCCTGCTTTCTCTCACTACGCTTATTTTGTCTATTTTCAAATTTTATAAAAAATGTTATTCAGCTTATATACTTTTGAGTCATTTTCCTTTCACTGAGCATAAAGTTTTGAGATTTACTAATGTTGAAATTAATTCATATGTATATCAGTAGTTAATTCCTTTTTATTGCTGAGTGGTATTCAATCATACACCACAATTTGTTTACTCACTTACCAATTGAGGGAAATTGGGATTGTTTCCAATTTAGAACTGAAATAAATAAAGCTTCTATGAGTATCCATACATAAGTCTTTTGTAGATACATAGTTTCATTTCACTTTGGTAAATATCTAAGAGTGGATTTTCTACATCATGCAATACATGTGATTTTAATTTTGTAAAAATCTTCCAAAGGGTTTTCCAAAATGGTATTGCCATTTTATATGTTCAACAGCAATAAATGAGAATTCTAAGTGCTCATCAACACTTCATATTGTGAACATTTTTAATTTAGCCATTCTTTTGTATATATAATAGTATGATACATTATTTATTTATAATTCCATGATTATTAATGATTTTTATACTATTTTCATATTCTTACTGAACACTCATATATCTTCTTAGTTGACTATACATTGCTTATTTAGCTATTATATTTTCTCATTATTGCATCTGGATATAAGTCTTTTGTTAAATATATAACAAAAATATTTTCATCCAATAATTGGCATGCTTTTCAATTTCTTAGTAGTACATTTCAAGGAATAGAATTCTACATTTTTATAAAGTCCAATTTATACTTTGGTCAGTGGCATTTTGTGCTAAAATTCTTTGCCTAGCCCAGAGTTATTAATATAGTTTTCTTCTATGTATTCTAGAACTGTATTAGGTTTGCTTTAATGTTTCATTCAATGATCCATTTTAAATTAATTTTGTTTTAACATTGGATTATGGAACATTTCCAACTATGAAAACAAGAGTAAAATAAATTCACATAATACCCCACCATCCCACGATTTCAACAATTGCCAGCATTCTGTCGATCTTATCTAATTTATTCCTCACTAATTCTCTATTCTCAATGATGGTGATTAAAGGGTTTTTTTAGATGAAATTCATGTACATCAAAACTTACAATTCTTAGCTGCACAGTCCTGAAAAATAGATATATCTCTAACATTTCTACCACTCCAGAAACTTTCTTCTTTTCCATCCCAATAATTTTCACCTTCAAGACAATACAAGACAGATTGTTTCACTGAAAGTAGTTTTTCCTCTTTTATAATTTCATTAAATGAATCATATGGTCTTCATTCTGGCTTCTTTTTTGTCACAAAGAAAATGCTCTCATATGCCGTTACAGGGACCCAACCTCAGGGGCTGAACCTGGATTTTCCATCCCTCCCTTATTCCAACCAAAGGGCAAAGCTTATACCTATAGCCCCCACCACCACCACCATCACCAAGTCAGATGTACAGCTGAAACCTCCCCCTATTACTTATGACCTTGATAGTTGGCCAGGAATTCTCTGCTGAATTGGTAGTGCAACAGAGATTCTCAACACCTTATACAATTCTTCCCGTAGATTTTTAAGTAAGATAGCTCCAAGTGTGAATCCTTCATTGAGTAGATTTCTTAATTGGGGGATGGCTTGGTTTACCCAAAAGACAGATTACATATGTTTAGGACACCAAAATAGCAGGCAATTTTGAACAGCATCTCTAAAATTTTATAATTAAAACAAATTCTAAAGAGAAGCTACTTTAATTTCAACATATAAGTTTTGTGCTATATGGGAAATTTAAAGTATTCTGAATTGTATATGGGTGGCCTGTAAAGGTCTCAATCAGGCCCTGCTGTAGGCAAGTCATTTATCTTCTCTGAGACCACTTTTCTCCTCACCTCCAGGATACTGCCTGCATCACGATCTATGTGAAGTTCCTGACAATGTCTGCATTCCGTCATCATCACTTCCTTTTCCTTCTTTCTTAACTTCCCTTTCCATATAATCATAAACAAGGAAATAAACCCAGCAAATCCACAATCTCTATCAAAGAGAATGGGGACCATGTGAGAATTGGGGTTCCTCCCCTGGCTTTGCTGCTAGCTTATGACACTTCTCTGGGATGGTTCTTCAATCTCCCCATGGCTGCTATTGCAACCACAAGATGGATATAAGCGCTACTTCCCCTTCCAACCCTTCCAGGAAGATGTCAATGGACAGTCAGAGGCTCTCTTTCAAGACTTACATCACTTCTGTTTCAGAAAAACTTCTACAGATATTAGTTGTCCTAAGTGCACACTTTCTGATGCCCAAAGGAAAGGGAAGCAGAGACCGATCAGAAGCCTGAGTCAGAATATTTGGATGACCTGGGGCAAAAAGCAGTGCTACCCCAATCAAACTCTTTACTATGTGGTCCACCATGTTCCAACCCAGAAAATGGGCATGGGAGGAGGATAGTTGAAAAAAAAATCAGAAGGACAGATAAGCAGATAAAGGAGTTGCCTCCAAGGACTCCTAGATGGTTATTCTTAGGTTCTTCCTGCTCCTCTGATCAAGCTCAGGGCTGCCTCAAAATCTATCCCAGCATCTGTTTCCACACATCTGTGCGAAGGAGTCTGCTTGTGAAATCAACCCCTTGACCACTGTAATCAGAATTAGCCTAGAATAAAAACAGGAAATCTCTCTAGCTTTGCACATTACAGCAAATATAAATTACCTCACTAAGCAAAGGGAAAGGGCAACTGGCACTAATATGCAATATTTTCTAAAATTAATATTTGTTTTTACTGGGTAAAACCATCATAGGAAAGATAATTGGATCAAGCAACCCAGACTTTGTCTAAGTGTCTGTTTTCAGTTTGAAATTTTAATTGATTGCTGAGATTTTTTTTTTTTTTGTAGCAGGGACTGAACCCAAGTGCACTTAACCACTGAGTCACATCCCAGCCCTTTTATTTTTTATTTTGAGAAAGAGTCTTGCTGAGTTTCTTAAAGACTTGCTAAATTAGTAAGGCTGGCTTTGAACTCATTATCCTCCTCAGCATGCAAATTGCTGGGATCCTATGGATATGCCACCCAGCCCAGGTGCAACCTCAATCTTAATGCCAACCACATAACACAATTTTAATACATTCCATTCATTGTTTGGCCAAGAAAAACAAAATTTTTCATCTTTTGCCCTCAAAAATATATAACATTAAAAAATTACTTATTGAGAAGTTATATTGTGAATAGAATCAGACTGTAATATATTATACTTTTAAAGGGAAACCTGCATGGGCAGGAACAAAGCAAGGAGTTGTTCTAGTTGTGAGACCAGGTAATTTTGTGTCCATGAGTAATAATGTATTTCTGAGTCTCTAATATCTGTTAAGCAAGGAGACTATAATAAATTATTTATAAGGCTCATTCAAGATTAAGTTACATATGATGGCAGAAATTTACATAAAGAAATCTTGGAATAGTTGAAATGGAGCAAGCATAAGACAGACTAGATCTGCACTAAGCACTCACTCAAAGATTTAAAATTCTGTTTCAGTAAAAGAGAGGGGGGAAACACTAAAATTTAAATCCCTCATTAAAAACATGATTAACATAGCATTGTATCTTCTTGTTTAAATACTGTTCGTTTCTTAAGAAAATATTTTTTTGTCCCAGGTTTTCCTCAGGGCAATTTTGACATCCTTATTTCTCAAGCTATAGATTAATGGGTTTAACATGGGCACCACAATAGTGTAAAACAGAGAGGACACTTTCCCTTGATCAAGGGGCAAAATGGAAGGTGGTTTGAGATACATAAAAGCCCCAGAACCAAAGAAAAGACAAACCACAATCATGTGGGAGCTGCAGGTGCTGAAGGCTTTGGATCTGCCATCTGTGGAACTAATGTGAAGGATGCTAGAGAGGATGAGGGCATAAGAAATGAAGATGGTGACAATGGGCATTCCAATGTCAATGGCCACAACAATAAAGACCACCAACTCATTCACATAGGTGCTATTGCAAGAGAGCTCAAGGAGTGGAAGAATGTCACACATGAAATGATTGACAAGGTTGTCAGCACAGAAGGTCAAACTCATTATGCTTCCTGTATGGGCCATGGCCCCAGCAAATCCCATCCCATAGACACCCAACAAGAGAAGAAAACACACCTGTGGAGACATGGTAACCATGTACACCAGGGGGTTACGCCATAGCTGACAGAATAAAGGACTCCGAGACAACGAAGAAGCAGAAGAAAAAGAGCTGAGTCATGCACCCAGAGTGCAAGATGATGTTTTTCTTTGAGATAAAACTCATCAGCATTTTGGGGGTAATGGTGGTGGAGTAACAGAAATCTATTAAGGAGAGATTGAAGAGGAAGAAGTACATGGGGGTATGCAGGTGTGAGTTCAGCCCAATCAGCATTATCAAGCCCAAGTTTCCCATCACAGTGACCATGTAGAAACCTAGAAACAGAAAGAAGAGGGGGATCCGGAGGCCTGGCTGGTCAGTTAAGCCTGCGAGGATGAACTCTGTCACAGAGGAGTTCTTGGTTGCCATTCGTCTCTTAGGAAAGAGGCCTATGGGGAAAATAGCAAAGTACCACTGATAGAGAAAGAAATATCACCACAAGCCTCCCAGATCTACCCCTATTCTTGGAAAATAACACAAGGAGAGATTCAAACAGTGATGGGAAGGTTTTAACCATTCACTGAGGGCAGTAATGAACCAGCAAGTGAGTTAACCTCTAGAGCAGCATGCAAGGCTACACTCTGCCTAGAGATTGAGAGCTGATGCTGCTGAAGAGAGGGGCACCAAAAGCCAGCAGGATGTTTTTTAAATCTTGAAGTCAGCCCCTTTCCTATGCTCTTCCTTCTCCCATCTCTGCTTCAGTTGCTGTCACCTGGGCCTGTTACCTGGAGCAAGTCCTGACAGGCAGAAGCCACTCTAACTGTGGATCAGCACTGTAAAATTAAGAGGTGAAGTTGTGTTGGTTTTGTTGTAATTTTTTTCCTTATTCAGCATTTTTATTTACTTTTAAATTAATTTTAATGTTTTAAATTATGCAGCCAGAACTTGGGTTTTTCCAAGAACTGTTAGCTCATGTGGCTACAGATTTGCTAATAATTTTTTAAAGTGAATATTTATTTAGGGGTTATAGTGAAGGGCTTTGCTCTAAGAGCTATGTGACAATATCATTAGCCTCATTTTACAAATAAGACAACTAAGTTTAAATAATTAGCCCAAAGTCAAAAAAAAAAAAAACCTACTGACCTCGGTCAGGAGGACTTCAACAGTCCCCTACCCCCACCCAGTGTGACTCTCACAGTTTATCCTTGTAGCTACCATGTTATGTGGCTAACCACAGTCAAGACAGGCTCTCCCCTTTCTCTAGTTAAATCCATAAAGCTATACTCTACTAACTCTTGCCTAAATTGTCCTGAGGAAGATAAAGACTTGGTGAATAAAAGATGACACCTTCTGCCCCCAATCCTGTGGTGTCATCACTGGGATCTGGGCGTCCTCCACCAGGCATGCCTCCTCCTGGCTTCTTCCCACCTCCGTGCCACCTCCTGGAGCCCTCCCACCAGGGGACACCTCCGGCCATGCCCCCACCACCTATGCCACCTGGGACTGGAGGACATGGCCTTCCATCAGCAGGAACCCCAGGGGCTGGACCTCCTGGTCATGGACATTCTCATCCTCACCCGTTCCCACCAGGTGGGATGCCCCATCCAGGAATGTCTCAGATGCAGCTGGCCCACCATGGCCCTCATAGCTTAGGACACACAAATGCTGGACCTCCAGGCTCTGGGGAACAACCCCTACCCCGACCACCACCTGGAATGCCTCGTCCTGGACCTCCTCCAATGGGCATACACCCCCCAGGACCTCCGTTTGGCTCTCAGATGGGTCACCCAGGTCCTATGCCTCCACATGGTATGTGTGGGCCTCCTCCACTGATGCCACCTCATGGATACACTGATCCTCCATTGTTCACCAACGGGGGCCCCTACCCCTACCCAGACCCACACCCTGACCTCCAGTTCCCCTCGTGGCCCACTTTGGGGCCCTCTCCCTCAGTAAATTCTCATTCTTCTTCCTCCTGTTCTATCCTTCCAATATCTTTTCAATTCCTTGGACCAATCAGAGTTGCTAAAGCTCCTTGGGGCTTGGGCACTAATCCCTCTCAGTCCACTGCCAATGTAATTTTTTTAAAGGAGGTTTTTCTTTTCTTTTTTTTTTCTTTTTTACATTGGTCCTAAGTGTTTTGCAGATGTCCAGAGTGGGGAGCAGCATGGGGGGGACGGGGGGTGGTGCGGGGGTGGGGGGGGGGGACTTTGATCCTAGTTTGAAAAAAAAAAAGAGAGATGACAGCTTGGAGCTCAGAGCTCTCTCCTTCAGCCCAGTCAAAGGATCAGAACCTCTAATTTATCTCATAACCCTCTCTACATTGAAGAATGCAACTTACAATTGTTAATTTATCCAAAGTCCCCTCCAGCTTCCAGAGAGGAGATAGTATCTGTTCCTGACCTGTGGATGACAGGACAATAAAGAGTTTGATTCTGGATTGCAGATCTCAGCAGGCTTATTATTAAAATAGAGACTCCCTCAAGACTATTTCCTCAGAGATTACCCTCCCTAAAGAAGAAGAAATGTCTGCTTATCCCTTGGAATTAGTTGATTTGGCTTTTAGAGAAAATTCTTTCTTTCAACACTTTGTGCAGTAAATTAAAAGAAAATTATTATGGAAAAAAATTATTATCATTACCATTTTGAATACCCAATGGTGTACCTAACACAATGCCCTTATACTGACTCCTGGCTGCCAAGATCCAAAGTTCTGTACAAATATGTCCTATTTATTTCTTAAATAATGATATACATTTTAGAGGTAAGTTGCTCACACAGACAATATGTTTCAGAGCCCACAGTTATGCCTAGCTCTGACTCCAAGCCCCTGACCTGAACCCCTAGACTCAAGTACCTATATACATATAGATGATAATGATATAGATAGATTAAAATGATCCTTAACCCCTATCTAACACCATATACTATTAATGCATGATGAATCATAGAATTAAATGTAAAAGCTAAGCCTATAGAGCATTTAGGAGAAAACAGGAAAGAAGGAAGAATTTTTTACACATAAGATACAGTAACCATAAAAGGAATATGTTATAGTTCAATGGAAAATACTTTTTAAAAATCAACTTCTTTGTTTTGGATGGGGAGTTAAGGACATGTTGGTCAAAGGGTACAAAATTAAAGTTATATAGGAGGAATAATTTCAAAAGATCCATGTTCACTATGATGACCATTGATTATATTCTTGAAAAATAAAGTTGGATGTTAAATTTTCTTACCACATGATTACTATGAATTTATGTATATATCAATTAGCTAGGGTTAGCCATTTTACATATATTTCAAAACATTATGTTGTACACAATAGATACAATTTTATCTGTCAATTTAAATAAATAAATTTGAAATTTTCAAAAAAAGAAAAATATATAATAAATTCATTTTGATAAAAGTTTAAAACTTGTGCTCTTCTAAATAAACCATTAAAAAGTATCAAGGTAGACTAAGACAGGGAACATTCAAAACCATGTATCTTTAGTCTTTGATAAATACATATTTTTTTCTTTTGACAAATATGTGTCTGTCAGAAGACTCATTTTCAATATATGAAGAACTCCTACATATAAATTATTAAAAGACTAAAATATTTTAATGGGATAAAATTTAAACATATGTTTCAGAAGATATACAAATGGTAAATAAGCATGTGAAAATTTGCTCAAAGAATGATTTATTAAAGCAATGCAAATTAAAACCACAGTGAGCTATTACTATATAATCACAGTAACTAAAACTAAAAAAAAGACAATACAAAATATTGTCAAAAGGTAAGTCAAATAAATCCCTTACTATTGCTAGTAGAAATGTAAAATTTTGAAATTTGCAGTATCTAGTAAAACAAACACATGCCTAACCTGTGACCCAGCAATTTCATCCCTAAGCATACACTCCCTAAAAATTAATGCATATGTCCACTCACATGAAATCCCACACTCAAATAGTCACAGCAACTTTACTCATAATAATTAAAACCTGAAAATTGCCTAAATAAGCATTAACAAAAGAACATATTAATAAGCCATGGAATCTTCAGAGATTAGAATACAACTCAGCAATAAAGAGAACAGACTACTGATACATACAACAACATGTATGACTCTTGAAAAGGAAGAAGGAATTAGTCTGAAGCAGGAAACAACATCATGAGTTAGAAAAGGAAAGACCTTTCTGAGCTTTTTACAATCACAAGTCACACAGTGAAGATCACTGACTGAACACATTTCTGAATTTAAACACCCAGCATCAACTACTCTTAATGCCCTTAATTTTCAAATCAGCTCTCAGGAAGGATCTGGGAAGCTCCTCTCTACAGGGACAAATTGAGCTGATGTGTAACCACCTATACTTTAAATCCTTTCACAGGACCATTTGTAATGCTTTTATCCAAAGGGAAAAGATATTTCTATTTGAAGAAACTCAAGTCTCAATGGGCTATGTTTTTGATCAGGGTTTCTCTTAATCAAACCATGAAATCAAAATATAAGACTAAAAACTCGGCTTCTTGACAAGTCCAACTACAATTATAGCATAAATCACTGTATGACTATGTGTATGCACACATCAATCAATATCTGTTTGCCTGTCCACATTGGTGAAAACATTTTCTTTTTTGTGTGTGAGACATTTTCAGCCAATGCTCATCAATAATGGTGTATTATCTGTTAATATACACATAATTTTGCTGTTTACTACAAAAACTATAACTATCTTATTGCCTGGCCTTAATCCCATTACAAGTAAATTACAAATGGAGAAAAACAGTTAGCACTCATAAGTTCTCTAAGGGACTCAAAGGCAGAGAATACCTCAGGGGTTCATAAAAAGTTTCCTTTTCTCAAAAGAACCTTAAAATTTTCTTGTATAGATGATGCAACACCAGGAAAAGTTTCTCTGAGTTTATGTCATGTCAGAGACTACTGCCATGAAACTTCATTTCAAATATATTCCAACCACGGCTACTGCAAAGTCAGATTCACTTGTGACTAGTTCCAGTACAAACAAGAAACAATATAGAAAAATGTTCTTTACCATGTTCATTTCGATAAATTTGCCTTTTCCAAAAGCTGAATGTCTGCTTAATGAATGGCTTCTTTGCTTTAGTTCTAGCACATATCTAATATACAACAATATATAAATATATCATTACATATAATATAAATATATGATACTAATACTTAAACGAATATTCAATGTCTTCACATATGTCTCAGAGTTTCAATAGACCATCAAATAGTACAAGTATGACCCTAAATGAGTTGTTCATCACTACACACCAAAGAAACAGAAAAACATGCATCAATTCCAATGATCGCAGAGCCTGGTTAGAGAGAAAAGATGCTAGCTCACAAGTCTTCATTTGAAATGGCCTTCACTGATAAGAAAGAAATTAAAATTAATATTTTAAAATGTAGTCAGATGGAAACATAATGTTTCACATTATTTAGCATTTTTAAATTCTAGGCTTATGGTGAAAATACAAGATGTATGCACTGTAGAAGTTTATAGTATCACAGACAGCTCCTATATTGTCTATGCTTCCTCTTCCTCTTCTCTCATATCATTATTCTTTTTTTCTCATCTTTCCCACAGTCCTAAACACTTTCTTTTCTTTTCTAAGTATTTAGTGAGCTCATATATTTAACAACTTCACCTATAAAGATGGCCTTCAATTTTATAACTTTAGTTCTCATATTTCACGAACTGTATCAGTCACTTCACTAGATATTTCTAATAGGTTGTCTTTTGGTCAGTTACAATACCAACTTCAAAGCTGGGCTCCAATTCTATCCTACAAAAGCAGATAACACTTCAACCTCCCGTAAATATTTAAGTGGTTCTAACTATTGCAGAGGAACTGCTGTGTAGTATAATAAGGTGACACTGTCAATTCGTCTAAAACAGTCAAGTTTATACTTGTCCCAACAAAGTTATTAGTGACACCTGCTTTCTGCACTAGTGAATGATAAATTATGGTCTCCCTAAGTATTCAGAACATGAACCTTGGAATCAGACTAACCTCAGTACAAATCCTGACTTTACCTCTTATCAAATGCATGACCTTAGTGACTTTTAACCTCTCTCTGAACTTCAATTCCTACTATTAAAAATAAGATAATAATTATACCTCAAAAGATTATTGTAATGAATAAATGGTGCTGATTATAGCACTTATAAGGCATGAAATGAAGTAGATTAAATAATGTTATCATGAAAGTTACCTTTCTTAATAATGTTGATTTTTATATAGCCATTGGTATATAAAAAACAGAGAGATGAATAGCAGGGAGATCAGGTAGAAGACTTTCCCAATACGGAAAGAGATGAATGGTATAGGAGACATGGTGATAGAATAATTAATATAGATTGATGTCCCAATGGTATAAGAGAGATTGATGGAAAAGATACAAATCAAATTTGTCTCATATTTGAAACCTAGAGAATCAGGAATAAGATGACACAAATGAAGAACTGAAGGGTGAAAAGGGCAATGAACTGAATATTAGATAAGATCACAAAGTGCAGGCAGAACATGTAAAAGGAAAAAGATCAAAAATAACTTTACATTGGGAGTTCAGATCATGAGAGAGGTGAGATACAAATCAGAGAATTATCAAAAGAAAGATGACCACCAAAAGAACAATAGGGAATTGCTCCAAATATGTGTCTTTCAAGAGACAATAAATGAAATTGAGGACTGAAGTTTTCCCAAAAAATACTAACAGATAAAACAGTGAAGGTGACCAACAGAAGAGTTTGAAAGGTCACATGAAGCATCTACCATCAGGCTTTGCAGACAAACAGATCTTCAGTTAAATCCTAGTCCCATTACTCATTAGCTGTGTGAACTTGAGCGAGTTGCTTGACCCTGACTCTGTGACCCCTGTGGAAAAAAAAAGATCATAATACTGAAATTAAAGGTGTTTGTGAGAATTAGATGTGGCCTTAGTAAATATTCAATTTAGCAAATAATTGTTGAATAAAAGAAATTTCACACACACCAAAAGAGGAGAATATTTCAAGGGCAGTCATAGTTACACTTCTGAACAGTGGAGAGCAAGAACTGAAAAATAACCTTGAATTAAATCATTCTCTTATAATTCTGTTCACTCATTCTTACATAACTCTCTGCATGTGCTTAGTCCAATACAACCCTTTACTTTTAATACATTATTTCCAGACTACGTTCTACAAATCTCAAGCAGATAAAACTCTCTCTCTCCAGGAAAAATCTATATCCCATAACTTTTGTGTGACCAAAACAATAAGTGTCTTATAAAAGACTGAACACATAATAGGCACTTTTTAAATCTTATTGAATATAATAGATTTACATATGAATATACTTCAATAGAAATTCGTATTGAAAACCCATCAGTTCAGGGATGGCCTTATATTTTCTGAAGTAGTATACCAAGGATTCCTACAGAGATCTTATAAAGATCTTTAGCTCCCCAAAATTAGAACTATAACTAGTGTTACTAAATAAATTTGAGGCTTTTGAAATACTAACTTTTTTCATTTTGGTATTTTTGACAATGATGCCTACTGTATGAGACTACCAAGATCAAAAAAAATTACCATGAAAATAGTGGGTAAGAATTTCACTCCAACATATAGGTATAGGCAATGACTTTCTCAACAGGACCCTAAAAACTCAGAAAATAATACCAAGAATTAATAAATGGGATGACAGAAAATTTAAAAGTTTCTGCACAACAAAGGAAACAAAAATGTGAAGAGAGAACATTTGCAATGGAGGAAAATATTTGCTAGCTATTCTTCTGAAAGAGGATTATATCCTAAATATATAAAAAAAAAAAACTCAAGTGTAATACCAAAAATGTAACACACAAAAAAAGCCTGAATAACGAAGAAATACAAATGGCCAGCAAATGCATGAAAAAATGCTCAACATCTTTGGCAGTGAGGGAAATGAAAATCAAAACTACACTGAGGTTTCATCTCACCCCAGTTAGAATGGCAGCCATCAGGAATACAAATAATAGTAAATGCTAGAAAGGCTGTGGCAAAAATGGAACACTTTGAAACTGTTGGTGGGATTGCAAATTATTACAACCACTATGGAAATCAATACGAAGGTTCCTCAAAAGACTAGGAATGGGACAACAATAGGACTCAGATATACCAATTGTGGGTATTTATCCTAAAGAATTAAAGTCAACTGATACATGCATACCCATGTTTGTAACAGCACAATTCACAATAGCCAAAATATGCAACCAAACCTATGAGTCCATCAATGGATAAATAGATTTTTAAAATATATACACAATGAAGTTTTTTAATTCAACCATAAAGGAGAATAAAATTATGTCATTTGAAGGATAAAGGATGAATTTAAGAACATTATGCTAATCTACTAAACTTCTATTCTTGCTCTCCTTTTCTACTGTGGGTTAGCTTCCAAATATCAGAAAAAAACTATCAACCTTTAGTTTTTTGGGATTGACTTATATCACTTAGCATGATAGTTTCCATATCCATCCATTTACTGGCAAATGTCATAAAGTCATTCTTCTTAATGGCTAATACTCCATTATGTAAATATACTACATTTCCAGTTTTTTAATCCATTAATCTGTTGAAGAGCACCTAAGTTGGCTCCATAGCTTAACTATTGCGAATGGTGCTATTATAAACATTAAGGTGGCTGTATCACTGTAGTATGCTGATTTTAAATACAACATATGAGTTTACCCTTTTCCCCATATTCTTGCCAACATTTATGGTTACTTGTATTCTTAATAATTGCCATTCTGACTAGAGTGAGATGAAATCTCAGTGTAGTTTTAATTTGCATTCCACTAATTGCTAGAGATGTTGAACATTTTTCAAATATTTGTTGACTATTCGTATTTCTTCTTCTGCAAAATGTCTGTTCAGTTCCTTAGCCCATTTATTGATTGGGTTATTTGAGATTGTTTTGTTTTGTGGTGTTAATTTCTTTTTTTATGTGTTCTAATTAGTTATGCATGACAGTAAATGAATTTTGATACATCATACATAAATTGAGTACAATTTCTCATTCTTCTGGTTACACATGATGTAGAATCCCACTGGTCATGTAGTCATATATGTACATAGGGTAATAATGTCTAATTCATTCTAACCTTCCTACCCCTATACCCTCTCCCCTTCCTTCACTCCCCTCTACCTAAAGAAACTCTATTCTTTCCAGAGTGGTTGCATAAATTTTCAGCCCCAACAGCAATGTATGAGTGTACCTTTTTCCCCACATCCTCACCAACACTTATTTTTGCTTATATTTTTGATAATTTCCATTCTGACGGAGTGAGATGGAATCTTAGACTAGTTTTGATTTGCATTTCTCTAATTAATAGAGATGTTGAACATTTTTTCATATATTTGTTGATCAATTATATTTCCTCTTCTGTGAACCTGTCTGTTCAGTGCCTTAGCCCATGTATTGACTGGGTTATTTGGGGGTTTTTTTGGGGGGGGGCTATTAAGTTATTAAAGTTTTTTATATATCCTGGAGATTAGTGCTTTATCTGAGGTGCAGATGGCAAAGAGTTTCTCCCATTCCATAGGCTTTCTCTTCATACCCTTGTTATTTCATTTGCTGTGAAGAATATACAAATTTCATTCTACTGCATATGGATTTCCAGTTTTCCCAACAACATATATTGAAGAGGATATCTCTTCTTCGATGTATTTTTAGTGCCTTTGTTTAATATGAGGTAACAGTATTTATGTGGGTTTGTCTCTGTGTTTCCTATTCTATTCCATGGATGTTCTCGCCTGTTTTGGTGCCAATACCATGCTATTTTTTGTTACTATAGCTATATATTATGATTTTAGATCTGGTATTGTGATGCCAAACTTGTTTGGTTTTTCTTTCTAAGGATTGCTTTGGCTAATCTGGCCCTCTTATATTTTTCAGATGAATTTCATGATTGCTTTTTTTTTATTTCCATGAAGAATGCCATTAGAATTTTGATGGGAATTGCATAGAATTTGTATAGCACTGTTGTTAGTATGGCCATTTTAACAATGTTAATTCTGCCTATCCAAGAACATGGGAAGTCTTTCCATCTTCTAAGGTCTTCTTCGATATCTTTCTTTAGTGTTCTGTAGTTTTCACTGTAGGTATTTTTTACCTATTTTGTTAGATTGATTCCAAGTGTATTTTTTGAGGCTATTGTGAATGAGATGGTTTTCTAATTTGTCTTTCAGTTGATTCTTCATTGTAATATAGGAATGTGATTGATTTAGGAGGGTTAATTTTGTATCCGGCTACCTTGATGAATTCATTTATGAGTTATAGAAGTTTTCTGGTGGGGTTTTGGGGTCTTCAAAATATACAATCATGTTGATGTCAAACTGTTTTAGCCCTTCTTTTCCAACTCATATCCCTTTAATTTTTTTCTTTTGCCTAATTGCTCTGGCTAGAGATTTGAAGATTATGTTGAAAAGAAGTTGTGAAAGGAGGCATTCCTGTCTTTTTTCCTGCTTTTACAGGGAACACTTTCAGTTTTTCTCCACTTAGAATTATGTTGGCCTTGAGTTTGTCATATATACCTTTTTCAATGATCATTTTATCCCTATTTTTGCTAGTGTTTTAATCATAAATGAATGATGCATCTTGTCAAATGCTTTTTATGCATCTTTTGAGAAAATCATGTGATTCTTGTCTTTAAATCTATTGATGTGATGAATTACATTTACTGATTTCTGTATGTTGAACCAGACTTGCCTCCCTGGGATGAAACCCACTTGATCATGGTGCACTATCTTTTTAATTTTTTTTGTATCTGATTTGCCAGTATTTTATTGAGAATTTTTGCATATATGTTCATCAAGGATATTGTTCTCATATTTTCTTTCCTTGATATGTCTTTGTCTGGTTTTGGTAACAGGATGATATCGGCTTCACTCAAAAAAGGGTTTTCAGTTTTAAGAGATAAATAGGGCAGATCAGAGGCAACATAAGATGTGTTCTTTATGAAGGAGGAAGAGAAAATAGAATAAAAGAAGAGTCAAAGAGGGAACAATATAGTTTGGCTGTTAGCAAGAGAAAAGAAATAAGGGGAAACAAAGTTGTGCAACAGACAATACAAAATCAACCCAAAATATATTAATCAAAACATCTAATCCTCAAAAAAAAGAGTAACAGAAAATAACTACCTTTAAGAAATGCTAGAAATGAGAAAGCAGAAACAAATATGTAGAAATGTCCATGTATCAATCAGTACACATTCAAAAAATGAAAAAAAAAAACAGAATAGTCAATGAGAGTATATTCTTGTGCTGTCTGTGTGGAACTGTATTTCCATTTCTCAGCTTCCATTTTCAGCAGAATGATTTGGGGAGCAGTGGGAAGTGCTGTTGGCTCCATTCCCAGGGTATAGATGCTGCTGGAGTCTATGAAATGAGTTTCTGGAAGTGAAGCTCCCAAGGGCATTGCCCCAGATGTTTTATTGTCTGGACAGTTGTCAGGCATTATTAAATCAATGCAACTCTAGGAATGCACACCAGGAATCTTCCCAGGACTCCACACTGGGATAGGGAGCCAATCCTTTGACTTTTCTGTTGTTCACAGATACTGTGCTTTCTAGCCTCCCAGTGTCTGCCCCCAAGCATTGTCACTCCCTCCTGTTCAGATTCTCCAGCCACTGTCACTGTTCTTGCAAGCTGCTGGACTCAAGGGAGGGGAGTGAAGCAGGGTCTCTCCAGCCTCTCTGATCTATACTACTCCTGAGCAAAATGTTCTCTGTTCCAGAAATTCTCCTGATTAAACTCAGTCTAGATCCCACAGCTGGAATCTGCTGAATTTAAGCATGGGACTCAGCCCCAAACTCACAGATCTTCATTCCTGGTCTCAATTGATACTGCTGCAACACAGACAAACAAAGATGGCTGCAGCTTCATCTTCCTGTGCACAACTCGGAGACCTTGGGTATCTTTCATGGACTGATTTAATGAGCCAAGTAGCCTCTGGATCAGCCAAAGCAGGATGTTCTTCCAATCCTGGGGCTCATCAGGACTGTCCATAGCACTTTTCTGCCTTTTCCAGTCCTATATACTAATTTCACCTGCTCCTGCCAGGAGGCCACCTCCAGTTTTATTCCATTTCCTTGTCTGATGCATCCAAAATTTCCCATTCTCTAAGGCTCTCTGTCCAATACTGAGTATCAGTGAAGTTCCTTTTTCACCTACCTACACTACAGAGAAGCAGTATTGCCATTGCTAGAGTCCATGTCATGAAGCTGTGAGAAATGCTGCTTCTCACTAGTCCACCATTTTGTCACCTATTTCATTCTTTTTTATACCTTCTATTTCTCTTTTCATTGTGCTCACATTTCTTTTAAATTCTTGGGAGAATTTATAAAGCTGTTTTGAAACTGTTGCATCTTAATTCCATCAGATCTCATTGTTTCTTTTTTCTTTTTTTCCTGGTTTTTGGACATATTTTTCTGCTTATCTGAATGCCTGGTAATTTTTGATACTACAGTGCCCATTGTTGACTCTCTGAATTACTTTTTATTTCTTTAAAAAGATTTGAAATTTGTCGAGGCAGCCAGTTAAGCTACTTATAGTACACCTTGATGTTTTTGAGGTTTAATTTTATTATTTCTTAGAAAATATCAACTGTACCTTTAGTCAGGAACTAGGTTAGCCCTAAGACTAAGACAACAACTTTTGGAGATCTCTACTGACTGACACGAACGTTCAGAGATCTCTCTGCTGATAATGGAAACAAATACATCCCTGTGTATTCTATGATAATTAATTATTCAGCTTTAAATTCCCAGGTATTTGTTCTTTACCAATTTTCATGGAGCTTTATCATAGTTATAGCTTCATATCCGCACAAAGACACAAGAAGTCCTCTACACAGATTTCTGGAGCTCTTTATCTCTGTTGCTTTAATATGCTTCTCCCTGTGTTCCATGTACTTCAGCCTCCACAAGTCTGATCTGCATCTTCTTAACTATGATAAGATGTGAAGCATGATAAGTTTTGATGGTATGAACTATCAAGTAAGCCAATCAAAGCTGCCTACAAGAGTCAACTGGTAGGAATAAAATGCACACTTAACCAAACAGCAACAATAGAGACAAAAGAAAGAAAATGTTCAGATAAAAGCAGAAATGGAACAGTGCCATTAAACCTCAGGCAGCAAGGCATTGTATTTTCTTAAACACCTCACAGAAAAAAGAGGGACTTCTCTAGATGTGAATTTAGAATAGTAATTTAATATAGAAATAAAAATAGAAAATAATTAAGATAAAATTATTATAAGAAAAGGGAATGACTTTCCTGTAAGGATTATAAAATAAATCACATAGACATGATCTATGTCTGAATATATACTATAACATTATTTCCAATGAGCTAAAACACATTATAAAAATGATACAAGTTATGAAAGGATAAGATGTGAATTTTAAAAAATCATAAATTAAGCAGTAGAACTAGGGAAGTTATCAAAAATAAAGGAACAAAATTAATTTCATTAATTAAGACTAAATTAGAAATAACAGAAAATAAATAAGTATAACAGATAATACCTAAGGAGAAGTAGAAGGAAAATGGAAAAGGAAAAATTATGAGGGTTTATGAGAAAGTAAACTTGGAAAAAAAAGATCTAACTGGCATAGAGTAGAAGCCCCAGTAGAGAAATTCAGACCAAGAGAACACAACAAATGATATATTAAAAAAAATTCTGCTTAAAAAGAATAGGAATAAAGCCACCATATGACCCAGATATCCCACTCCTCAGTATTTATCCAAAAGAACTAAAATCAGCATACTATAGTGATAGAGTCACATAGATGTTTATAGCAGTGCCATTCACAATAGCCAAGTTATAGAACCAGCCCTGGTGACTATCAACAGATAAGTATGTAATGAAAACGTGATATGTATAAACAATGGAGTTTTATTCAGCCATAAAGAATAAAGTTATGGCACTTACCAGTAAATGGATTGAAAGGGCATGCTAAGTAAAATAAGCCAGACTCAGAAAGTCAAGTGTTGAATGTTTTCTCATATGTAGAAGCTAGATCAATGTAAGAGGGTAGTGGGAGTTGGATCTCATGAAAATAGAAGGAAGTAAAAAATAGAGGAAATAGTGAAGTAGAGGAAAGAGATTGAGGGGAAGGGAGCAGGGATGGAAAAAGTGAGGAAATGCAGAATGAATATGATAAAATTACACTATGTACATGTGTAAATAAGCCACAGTGAATTCCACTTTTATGTATATCTTTAAAGAACCAGTTTAAATAAATAAATAGAAGACAGACCAATAGAGTACATGAAGAGGAATATGGAAAGAGAAAACACTGGGGACTGAAATTGAGCAAATTGAATTCCATGCATATATGATTATGTCAAAAATAAAAGCATTTTTATATTTATGTTTTTAATTTTGTTTATAATTTTAATTTTAGCACATGACAGTAAGGTATATTTTGTAATATTATACATACATAGAATAAGTGTAACTTGTTCCAATTAGGATCTCATTATTGTGGTGTACATAATGTGGAGTTACATCGGTCATGTATTCATATATGAGGATAGGAAAAATATGTCTAATTCATTCTACTACCTTTCCTATTTCCATCCTCCTTCCTTCCCTTCATTCCCCATTGTCTAGTCCAATGAACTTCTGACCTTCCCCTCCCCTGTTGTGGGTTAGCATCCACATATCAGAGAGAACATTCTGCCTAATAAAAGCATTTTTTAAAAAAAAGAAATATTTCTTGGTGCTAAAAATAGAATTGAAGTGACATAGTAAGAAGAAAGACCACACATAAGAAAACTTCCCCAGAATAAATATTAATACAAGTACTAATAAAATTATTAGACTTAAAAAACAAATGAGAGATCCTCTGAGAATTGCATGTTCCTTATTTCCTTAGTTCCATTTGAAAAAACCTGAAAACATCATGAATCCAAAAATGATGAGCCTCTCTAGCACTTAGTTTGTTTCTGAACAAACATCTTTTTCTCACTAAAAGGATCAAATTTCTAAGATAAAGGATTACTTTCAAGTCTGAAGAATTAAATGTATGAGATGATTTCAGAATATCTTGTCATTATCAGATAATAAGGCAGGTATTAAAGGCTACAGCTCTGGATTGAAAAGAATCCAGAGACAAACTGAAGAGAATTCTAGGGTCCAAAGATAGAAAATTTTGATCAAGAAGAGGAATTACTGCAATGTATTAGAAAACGTAAAATACATTTTTGTTGGTGAATTTATATGAATATACTAGCTTGTTAAAGTCTGTAAACAAGTCAGGATGGCGCCTAGCAAAATGCCAGAGGGAGTGGTTTGTGAAGTAACACCAGCGAGCCATTAAGTGTGGAGATTCCTTATTGGTTAACTGCTGTATCTAGTTTTTGTTAATTAGATAATCTGTGTGAAATGTATAAATACCACTCCTGTCCTACAATAAACGGCTCCCACTCCTGCTGTATCAACATACACAATTTGTTCGTCACCCCCCCGGTAATTTTGCTGCAGCCGGACTGTGGCACTAGCTATTGATAATCTGCCTATAAACATGGCACCTGTTTGAGTTCTCATGCCTTGAAGAATTGTATATACTTCACCGCTGCATGACCTCTGCTAGTAGCACTCTGGAATTGTTTTAGTTAAGTCTTTTAGATGATAGAATGTGTATTATCAATATGGATCCAGTTGTCAGGTATTTTTTCAGTTTTTGAAGAAATAAATTTTGAGGAGATATAAGAAAAGAATGCATCTTATGAAATGTTACAGCGAAGTCTACCATTGAACTTTGACTATTAGGAGTTTTAAGGGTGTTAAAATCTGTAACAGACAGTTCAGGGAATTAACCAGAGAGTTGTGAGCTCACCAAACACATTTCAGTACAGATTTTGTCTCTATTAACTGAACTTAAAGGAAGAAGTTACATCGTTAAAGTTTGAGTGGAAGAGCCTGCCATTGCTGTTCCACATCTGGTTGTTGCTTTTTACATTCCTTTATTGAGTCTGTATTTTCATAAGTTTTTATGAGGTAAATGTTGAACCCTTCTACTTCATGGTCAAGATAGAATCAGAGGCCACTGATACGGGCAACTTACTTGTGTGTTTTCTTCTTTTTCCATGACCATACCTACTGCCTTGTCTTGACTTATAAGCAAAACTAGAAAACCTACAAAATAAATGCTTTGTGATTTATCTAGAAATAATACAGAAAATATTGTTACTATTTTTGGCAAAGAAAATCAATTTGTATAGTTTATTTCAATCTACATATATGTGAATTTTGTTTAAGAAAAAGAAAAATAATTTACCACCTTTGTAAAATAATAGAACATCAAATAATCGTTTTGAAAATTAGAAAATGAAGGTGATTTGTTTTTATCTTAATTATGGTGGTATACATTAAAATATTCAGTTAATTAAATGACATAAAACAAAATATACATACATATATACATACACACAAACAACTAAAATGAGGAGAATCTAAATGAAATCAATAGATTGTGTTAATGACAGTATCCTGGGTGTGATATTGTTTTTCAAAATAGTATTTGTATGGGGAAAATGACATAAAGGATACAACGTAGGATCTGGCTATACTGTTTCTTACAACTGCATGTGAATCTACAATAATCTCCAAATAAAGACTTTAGTTTAAGTCTCCTCATTAACAATGTATTTTTGATAATATAATGCTGAATTATATTGTCATTGAAGAGGAAATTTTCTTATGAACTCACTTCCCTTATGAATGAGCACATATAGATGAAGAGATCCTATGAATCTACTTCTGCTGCTCCTCAACCTCCCGCCATTCTACACTGTCTACATGCACAGCAGCAGGAAGACAAATCAAGGGATTAGCATTCTTTTACTAAACTACATAGTTTGTCTTACTAAAATCTTTGGATTCATTTTCAAAACCCTTTAAAATAAACATCTCAAAGCTAGTTGATGGTGCATACTAATAAATACTAATAATGAGTAACTACCATAATGGTAATAAATGATGATGATGATGGTAAGGATTGAGATGGTTGTGGAGATGCAAATGAGAATGAGGTTGTTGTACTAAAATATTTTAATAGTAGCTTTAGATTCTAAGTTTCCCTAGCCACAAGACAACACTACCAATATAAGAAAAATTAACAATCTTGGGAAATAAAACATGATTCACAGAGCAGGTATAAACCAAGACTCTAATTGTCCCTTTAGTGAGGACTATAATCTCCAGAGTAATTGCATCCCATGAGATGTTCTGCAATTATCAATTTAAACAGAACCTGAAGTCTTCTTATCTCCGTGACCCATTTTTCATGACTGTACTAGACCTTTTAAGTTAATTTAAACTAGCTATATATCTGTATACTTTTAGCATTTGCTAACTGTTGAAGCCAAAGGTATCTCACAAAATTTCCAGGAGAAGGTTTTTCATTTTCCCTCAGCACAGGTATTTCATTACATATCTAAAACAAATGTATTCCTCTAGAGGAGATGGCTTATTTGGGGGTGGAGGGTGTTAGCATCTGGCACATTACAGTGATGAGGCCAGCATTAGGCTTTAAATTTTTTTAAGATAGGAAAGATAGAGCCATCACTGGGATATTTTAGAATTCCAAAGACTTCACAATGAAATATCCTTTGTCATATTATTTTAATAATATGGCTTCAAAAAATTTTGCTTTAACATCTAAAAAAATCATTTTCTCATTTCAAATAAATTAAGTGTTCTGGTAAATAACACATTTGCCTATGACCTTTTAAAACGTTATTGTGTTAAAATAGTATACCTACACTTAATCAGAGTGAACTATGCTGTAATGTATTTATAAACAGTGAACTCTCTTTCTGAAATTAACAAAATATTTTTTGCAATTTTCCAAAAAAAATGTATAAGAAAAATCTTTCTTCCATGAATGAACTCTTATTTATAATGGAAGCTACTTACAACCATATTCCATGCAAACAAATGCATGCATAGAAAATATATGGAAGGATATTCATCAACCAGCATTAGGCTCCATATAGCAGAAAAATGAGTTTTGTTTTGGCTTAGTCACATTTCTAATTTACTATAATTGCATGTATATTGCATTTACAAAATAAAATATATGTATAGAAATTAAAAACAAGATCGCTCTTCTATCAGAATTATAATAAATTCATTTTACTAAATAATAGGGAATTTATACATAAAGATGATTTGCAATAAACAATACAGTTTTGTGGAGACAAAACAGACTGATAGGATCTTGAATTTTAGGACCAGGTCTGTTTCCAACTAGCTGGGATACCTTGAGTAATTTACATAACTTTCAGAGCTTCAATTTACTATACGATTAAAAAAAAAAAAGCAAAACAAACCACAGCAGTCCTCTTTCTGTGCACTAAGCACATATAAAGATGTCAAGTGTAAGGCGTGTCACAATCACACATTTCTAAAGGTGCAGAAGTGCAAATTCAAAAAGGCTACACATGGAAGACATGGGAAGAAGCTTGAAACCAGTAGAGAGCAGAGGTAAGTTTGATTCTCAGTTACCAATAATTAGTAGGCCTTGAGCAAGTCACTTAATATCTGGCAACCATTTTCTCAATATGACATGGGAATAAAAATTCTGCTCCAAACAGATTATAACCCCACAGCCAAAACTTTTAGAAATTACTGCAATTGGCTTTGAAAGACATGTGTAAACCATAGAGGATTGAACAATTACTCGTCACTCAATGATATGTGACTACCATATCACCCTAACACTGCCTCAGTTTCCAAGCCTTCATATTCACTAAATGTTTAGATTTTGCATAGATGAAATTCCATAAATTCAATCTCCAACTGAAAAATAGGAAAGTATACTATTAATTGTCTGTAGGAGAGGTTCTCAAAGTTTGGTATGCATCAACATCAGGAGAGATTACTGAAACTATGAATTTTCCAGAGATTGCTGGGCTCCATTCGAGAGACCTTGGTTAGTGCTATGGGATGAGACCTACAAGCTCCAAGAAAAGGCAAAGCTGTTGGTCCAAGAACAACATGTAGGTTCAATGATCTAGGATTTCTTAGGAAAGTGTTAAGAGTTCAAGATCTTGGTCCCTTTCCTCTCATCTTCAAGATCTCTAAAATACTCCCTTCACTCACCAAACAGCAGGAGTGAGGGGAAGTTATATAGGCCACAGACAGGATGGCTCAGCAGACACCAAATGCAGAAAACAAGCTTCCCCAGGCTGTGCAGAGGCAGCCTCTCACAGGTTCTTCTTTACCATCCTCAAAGGCCCCCCACCCAGAGAAATGGCTGCAGAAAATGACTCCACAGTGACAGAGTTCCTTCTTGGGGGATTAACAACCCAGTCAGGGCTCCAGCTCCCCCTCTTCATCCTCTTCCTGGGGATCTACGTGGTCACCATGGTGGGGAACCTGGGCATGATCACCCTCATTTGTCTCAACCCTCAGCTTCACACCCCCATGTACTTCTTCCTCAGCAACTTGTCACTCGTGGATCTCTGCTACTCCTCTGTCATTACCCCTAAAATGCTGGTCAACTTTGTGTTCCAGAAGAACGTCATCTCCTATGTGGGGTGCATGTCTCAGCTCTACTTCTTCCTGGTTTTTGTCATTGCTGAGTGTTACATGCTCACGGTGATGGCCTATGACCGCTATGTAGCCATCTGCCACCCTTTGCTTTACAATGTCATCATGTCCCATGCCCTCTGTTCTGTGCTGGTGGCTCTGGTCTACGCCACTGGACTCATTGGTTCAACAATAGGAACTGGCCTCATGTTAAAACTGCGCTATTGTGAGCCCCTCATCAGCCACTACTTCTGTGACATCCTCCCCCTGATGAAGCTCTCCTGCTCTAGCACCTATGATGTAGAGATGGTAGTCTTTTCCCTAGCTGGATTCGACATCACAGTCACTAGCTTAACCGTCCTTGTTTCCTACACCTTCATCCTGTCCAGCATCCTCCACATCAGCTCCACAGAGGGTAGGTCCAAAGCCTTCAGCACCTGCAGCTCCCACCTTGCAGCCGTGGGGCTGTTCTATGGATCCACTGCATTCATGTACTTAAAGCCCTCCACTGCCACTTCCCTGGCCCAGGAGAACGTGGCCTCTGTGTTCTACACCACAGTGATCCCCATGCTCAATCCTCTGATCTACAGCCTGAGGAACAAGGAGGTAAAGGCTGCCCTGCAGAAGACACTGAGGAGGAAACTCTTTTAATGCAAATGTAATTATTCTTCTCAATATAAAAACAAGTTGTTATCAGAGGATGCCCTCTGCATGCCTACCCAATTGAGATGGGAAACAATCACTTTTCTATGTGGTTGGAAGAATGCCTTCTCTCCTCGTTTCCTTTTCTTCTTTCCCTCCCTCTCTCATTTTGTTTGATACTAGCCAATTTCAAGTTCATATTATTTCCTTTGGGATCCATTGCCTCTATTAAAGCTTCATGGTAAACACTTTCTATATTAATTTTTAATTTAAATATTTTCAGTATTGAATTTGGGAGTTATTCATGGCCTTATTACCTTCAATATAAAAAATAGTGCTCAACTCAATTCCTATTTATGGCACTTGGGAGAATTTAAGGTAAACAAAGGTGAATTTAAGTCACAGGTAATGAAACTCAGTCTTTTTTTCATCCAAATTTCTCCTTCTCCTCTCTTTTTCCTCTAATATTCCTCCTTAATTCCTGCCCAAGATTTTCTGATTTCTTCATGTAATTTTCTTGGTAACAATAATAACAGCAGCTAGCATGTTTTGATGTTTACTCTGAGCCATGCAACTCTTCTTAGTGCTTTCTGTTGTATATTATTTAGGTCTTTTAAAAGGTAGGTACCATGGTACCCACCAAACAAACATAGAAACTTGGTTTAGTAATCTGCTTGTGGCCACACAGCTGGTAAACAATCAACACTGGACTCAAACAACAGTCTCATGGCTACAGAGCCCACACTCCGGGATCTCACACTTTGTCCCCTTCTCTGTAGGCTGACAGAACTTTGAACAGCCTATTAAAACTGTCCTAGTTTTGCTCTTCCAATTTCAAGTGGCTAAAATTTCTCAAACCCCTTCCTTTGTCATTTGCTCAAACCTCTTTCTCTGTAACATCTCCATGATGGCTAAGGAAGATTACACCAGAGTGGCAGTCTCCCCCAAATTCATCTGGCTCTCTCCAAATTTTAGTACTGAAAGTCCCACATCCTGGGAAACCTCTCAGTCTCAGGCAAACCAGGATGGTTAGTCACCATAGGCATAACAGATAAGACCTAGAAGTCAGGAAGCTCCAGCTGTCACTGCTCTACCATTGAAGAATGTTTCCTATACCATGAAACTGGAATATAGATGACAGAATCCTATAATGAGCATCACCTGGAAACCTAATAAAAATGCAGATTTTTAGACCCCACTCCAGACCTACTGAGTTACAGGGTAGGGCCCAGCAATCTGTTTTAACAAGCCCTCAGGTGACTCTGATCACAATGAAGGAGGAGAATCTCCCACTCCCACCTTTCAAATCTTACACAAGTACACTTAATTAGTGGAAACTAATTAAATTCCAGAGAGCTAGCTGTGGGACACCTTCAGAGAATGTCTGTGGCTCTTCTTCCCACTAACAGTCTTCGTTAACTGAAGATAGACCCTTCAATACTTATTCTCTGCTTTGTAAAGACCTCTGTGTTTTCTGTTTTTTCTTGTGCATGGAGTGTCTCCATTATGCTTAGAATCATATCCCTTTTCCTCCTATCAAACCATATGTTTTCCACTTAAAGACCATCTTAGTTTTTTTCTGTTTATTAACCCCTTCTTTATTTCAATCCTTTGCACATTCTTGATTCATTTGTTTTGCTTTTGGAAAATTATAGATTTTAAGTATTGTAGGGGCAGATTTCACTTTATGAAATAGAACATATATCCCCACAATTTAATTTTTTTATGATAATATTATTTTGAAGGGCTTTGTGGACCTATGTATAACAAAGATGAATTCTAAGTTTCATCACTAAATTCTTCCCCACTATCTTCGTGGTAAGTTTCTTTGATCTTAGAAGTTTCACACAGTAGGGATATATGATCTAGCATCACTGTCAAAACTCATGAGTACTACCATTTTAAAGTCCTTTGATTTAGCAAAAGTAACTATATTTCTAGTTTAGTGGGGAGAACTAAAGAGCTTCACCAAATACCTATAAGAACCCTTAATGCATAACTTCAGAAGACATGAAATCATTCCTAAATTTATGGATTTGCAATACAAATTCCTATTAAAGTACATTTATATGTACGTCTGTTATATGCAATAAGATTTGAAAGACTGCCTATTATGTGTTCAGTCTTTTATTATACTCTGGTTGTCTTAGTCACACATAAGTTATGGAATATAGATTTTCCCTGGAGAGGGGTTTTCCTGCTTGAGATTTGTAGAATATAGTTTGGAAATGATGAATTAAAAGTAAAAGGGTTTTATTGAACTAAGCACATATACAGAGTTATATAAGAATGAGTGTACAGAAGAGAATGATATAATTCAAGGTCATTTTCAATTTCCTCCTGACTGCTTAAGAATATAACTTCTTGAAATATTCTCCTCCTTAGGTGTGTGTGTGTGAAACTTCTTTTATTCAAAACTTATTTGCTAAGTTAAATATTTATTAAGGCCACATCTAATCCTCAAAATATTGTATTTTTGTTCTTTTTCTTATCACCTTTGCTTTGATGATTCTATGATTTGCATCTCACCTTCTTCTCTCTCATGGTCTGAACTTTCAATGTGAACTTCTTTCTTGTCTTTTACCTTTTAAATGTTCTGCCAACACTTACTGGTCTTGTCTAAAATTTGGTTCATTACCCTTTTCCCTAGTTGATTCTTCACTTTTATCATAAATAAGTAGAGATATATCAAATTTATTATTGCTTTTGTTGCTTTGGATTTAATTTGCTATTTTTGTAGTTTCCTAGGTTGGAAACTTACACAGTTATTTTTAAATCTTTTCTCTTTTCTAATATGAGTTCAACGCTATAAATTTCTCTCTAAGCACTATTTTCAATACCTCTCACAACTTTGATAAGTTGTATCTGTCTCTTCATTTAGTTCAATTATTTTTCAATTTCTCTTGAAATGTCTTCTTTGACCCATGTGTTCCTTATCAGAATGTCACTTAATCTTCATGTATATTGGGTTTTTCCAGCTATCATCTAGTTATTGATTTCTACAGTAACTGTGATCTGAAAGCAGACATTGGATGATTTCTATTCTTTTACATTTGTTAAGGTGTGTTTTTTGGCCCAGATTGGTCTATCTTGATTGCCTGGGGTGGGGGAGGGGGGGGAGGGGGGATCCCACCAATTCCCAAATTCTATGCATGCTATTTTTCTGGGTAACCATTCTAAACTACTTAATGTGTATTATATGCTTTTTTCCTTTCTAAATGTGCTTTTTTTGCGATTTTTTGCATATAATTTTAATATACATAAACAATATTGTGTTTTACATCTCATTATCTTTCTTACTCTTCTCATTGAGCATGACACTTCTAAGCTACATTGCCTATAGCTTGTCCTAACTGCAGCAAAGTCTTCAATATGACTGATCTGTTTATCCAATGGTGGACACGAAGTTTGTCTGATGCTTCCATCAGCAAAAATTATTGTATAATGTGTGACTTTGTACATGTCCTCCATAGGCCTGGGAGAGAATATGGGTATATACTTCAGGCAAGAATTTCCAAGTCCTTGGGCTGGGGATATAGCTCAGTTAGTAGAGTATTTGCCTAGCATATTCAAGGTCCTGGGTTCAATCCCCAAAACCACCAAAAAAAAAAAAAGAATTGCTGAGTCCTGTGGAAACATGGACTTATTTCTCATAAGTAATGTCTTCCTGCTTTCCAGAACAGCTACAGTGCATGAGGGTTCCTAATTCCCCTCCTCCTGGGTATAACACACATCACCACCCAGTTTTTAATTTTTGCCAGGCTTATGGATGTAAGATGATGCATCGATGTTTTAATTTGCACTTCTATGTTTAGCAATTGGTTTGAGAACCTCTTCACATGCTTAGTGGTACTTCAGCCTTTCTCTTCAACAAACTGGGTGTTCTATATGTCTTCCCCATTTCTTCTGATGATGTTGCTGTATTTTCTTGGGATTTGCTGGAGCTTATTACATATACTATTTAGATTAAAATGTTCACCTGTTGTATTATATTTCTTCTCCCATTACATTATATTTCTATTACATCTATCACTAGTGTCCTTTGATGAACAAAACCCATAATTTTTATATAGTCAAAATTTACATTTTCATGGTGTGAAAAATGTATTTTCAGAAACTGTAGAGGAAGCTACAAGAACATACTCACAAGCAAATAAATACTGTACCATTATTTCAAATGAGCCAAAACACATTATGAAAATGATACAAGGCATAAGAGAAATCAGAATTATAAAAATTATAAGTTAAGAATAGAATTTTAGGAAATTACTAGAAATAAAAGGAAAAAACAGTAACTAAGACTTAACTAGGAATAACAGAAAAGAAATAAACATAATTTCAGGAGAAATAAAAGGTGAAAAGGAAGAAAAAAGTAGAGTATTCATAGGCAAGTAACAAATGCAAATGCCTATAAAAGGAGATCTCTAATTTCATAGATTGAGAACCTCAACAGAGAAATCCAAACCAAGAGAACACAACAAATTATAAAAACGGTAATTGGAGGGAAAAAAAGTCCTGGTGTTAAAAAATTGAAGGGAAATATTGAGAAGAAACATCATACCCAAGAAGATTGCACCAGAATTTATACTAAAACATACAGTAGTGGGCTGGGGCTGTAGCTCAGTGGTAGAGCATCTGCCTCGCACATATGAGGCACTGGGTTTGATCCTTAGTAGCACTTAAAAATAAATAAACAAAATAAATGTATTCAAAAAAACATACAGTAGTAAAATTACTGGGTTTAAAAAAAAAAAAGAAAGAAAAGAATGGCCCTCAGAATTGCATTGTCCTGATTTCCTACTTCTGTTTTAAACAATGGTCAATCCAGAAGCAATCAGCCTCTCTAGCACCTAGTTTGTGCTCCTGAAATACTTTTCCCACATTAAAAAAAAAAGTTTCTTGGAGAAATGATTGACTCCATGTCTGAAGAATGAAATTTTGGGGATCAGTTCAAAATATCTTACTATGGCAAATAACAAGGCAGGTATTAGAGGTTACAGCTTTGAGCCAAACATTCAGAGATGAACTGAAGACAACTCCAGAAGCCACAATACAAATCTTTGATCAACAAAAGAATAATAACTGCAATGGATTGAAATATATAATAAATGTTTAAATTGATGAGTTTTTAATGATACCAAAGAATAATAATGTGCCATCTTTGAAGGATAGCTGAAAACCAAATCATTGTTTTGAAATAAAGGTGATGTGTTTAGAAAATAAATGTGATGTGTTTTTATCTTAACTGTGGTGCTGGATATATGGACTAATAGCATGGAACAAAATACACAATAGCCACACACAAACAAGTATAAGTAAAGTTGGGGAAACTGAATAAAATCAATGGATTGTGCCAATGTCAATATCTTGGTTATGACATTGTTTTGCAAGATGGTACCTATACGGGAAAATGGTAGAAAGAGGTTAGCACAGGATTTGGCTATACTTTTTCTTACAACTACATGTGAATCTACAATTATCTCCAAATAAAGACTGTAATTTAAAACTCTTCATTACCAATATGTTCTTTGATAATGTAATACTCAATATGTTATTGAGGAGGAGGTATTCTTATGAACACACTTCCCTTATGAATGCACATACAAATAAAGGGTTCCTATGAGTCTACCTTCTGCTCTTCAACCTCCTGCCATTCTACATGTACAGCAGCAGGAAGACAAATTTAAGGTTCCTAACAAATTTAATATTCATTTACAGCTTGTTTTAGTAAAATCTTTGAATTTGTTTTCAAAGCTAGTTGATGATGCATACTGATGAATAATGATCATAATGGTAATAAATGATGCTGATGATAGCAATGGATGTGGTCGTTGTGGAGATGAGGAGGAGGATGCAGTTTTTGGAGCTAAAATATTCCAATGGTGAATTTTGACTCTTAAGTTTCCCTAGATATAAGATGACTCTATCAATACAAGGAAAATTAACACACCTGGGAGACAAAAAATGATTTGCAAAGAAAGTGAAAAACAAGACTCTAATTATTCCTTTACTGAGGACCATAGTCTCCAAAGTGACTGCATCCCATGAGATGTTCTGCACATACAGATGAAAACAGAACTTCAACCCTCCCAATATACCTGATCCTTTTTTTTTTTTTTTTTTTTTTTTGGTGACTGCACTGGGTCCTGTGAGTAGATTTAGAACTGGATATATATCTATACACTTCTTGTATTTCATGATCATGGAACCCAAAGACATCTCACAAAAAATCCAGGAGAAAGTATTTCATTTTCCCTCAGCATAGGTATTTAATTACATTCTCTAAAAATTGCATTAAAATACCCTTCATCTGTGAACTTTTGTTTGTAATGCAGACCATCTACAACTATACATTTATCTTCATCTCCAAGTGCTTTTTTTTTTCTGTGTGCTGGATCCTCTTCATCAGCAATCCTAAGCTAAGGTAAAATACAGGTAATAATTGTAATAAATCATGGAAGATATGTGGTTTACATTCATTTAGTTTATTTTACCAGAAGATTATGGGAGGGAAAATTTAAATCCATGTTCTCAAGAATTCTCCTATTTAATGGTATTCTGATTTGTGCTGCACTCATTAAATGGTATACACTCTGTTCTGTTGTGAACCACTTTGATCTATTGTTATTCAAAGAGTATTTTCTCTATTATCATTTAGAGCAGAGGATGGGTCAAAGGGAATAGTAGGATCTTCTTAGTCTATTTTTTTAATCTAGAAAATAATTTCCTTCCCTGTAATAAATGAAAATAATATTCAATAAATCCTAGCTACCTCCAATATTAGTTATTATTAAAGTTAAATACCTCTGCCATCCACAATGTAACATAAAAAACTTGCAATCCAATGAAGATTTTCTTGTCTCCAGATCACATCCTAGGGACTTTAAGACTCTTACACTAAGTAGTACCAAATAGTGTTGTTAAAAAAATAAAATGAGACAATGATTTTAAAATCCTATGTAATAAATTAAAAGTTACACAATATTTTTGTAAAAGTACATATACATTTATGCATATGTAAATTTGTCTATGTATATAAAAATATAGAGGAAGATTCCAAATATATACAGTGTTAAGATACCAAGCAGCAGGTAAATGGTGTTTGCTTTGTTCATTTTCTGGTATTTGAGGGTTTTGTTTTGTTTTTGCTTATTTGCATTTCTACATATATAATTTTTAAAAATATAAAAATCTGAAATTTATAATAAGATCTCTCCTCTATCTACAAAACTTAATTAATTTTACTACTAATAAGAAAGTGATAACACAAAGATAAGCAACAACAAAACAATATAGATTAGTGGGGACAAAACATACTGGTAGTCAAAAGTCCTACATTTTACACCTACTTCTGCCTCTTACTAGCTGGGTTACCCTGGGTAATTTATTTAATTTGTGGAGCTTATGTTTTCTAAAGAATGAAAAATTGTATTAGAGCATTCTTCTTTTTCTCTGCAGTAGGCACATGTGAAGATATTGAATGTAAAGCATGTCACAATCACATTTTTCTTAGAGCTCAGGTGTGTAGATTCAGAAAACGACCTGTGGGAGGAAAGGGAAGAAGCTCATGAGCAAGAAAGAACATGAGTACATTTTTGATTTCAAGTCATCAATAACTAGTAGGCCTTGAGCAAGTCAGTATCTGACCTGAATTTTATATTGTCTTCTCAATATAGAAATGGCAGGAAATATCCTTTACTAAACACATTTGCCCTTACCCAAAACTTTTAGGACTTAATGACATTGACCTTTGAAAGAAACGTGTAAACTATAGAGCATTATACAAAAGGTAATGATTATATCAGAAAAAATAAATAGTGAGAATTTAAGTTTTTCAACCAAAAAAAAAAAAACACATCTATTGTCATGTATACCTAAAAAGAACAAATGAAAAAAAAACCTTCAAGGCCAATGAAATTGATAAAAAGAAAAAAAAAAAGATGCTGTATACATAAATTATGATCCATGCTTCCTAAAGACATGTCTACAGTTTGACCACTTTCCTATTTGGGATGTAACACTGATACGTTTTGATATTATAAATATAAATAGTAATAAACTATAAAGCACTTACTATGGCAATACAATATGCCAGTGCCAAAAATGAAGCACAGTTCAATTATATCATAACTTCTGTGGATAGCAAGTATTAATACCTTTAAATGTTTTAGATGTCTTGAGAACTATAGCCTTAGGATCTTGGGTCTGGTGTCTATGAACAAATTCCACACACTTAAAACAACTCACAATCTTATAGGAACCAAGTATTTAAAATAAGATTTCCAAACACATTATCCCATGTTCTTTTCAATAAAGTCACCTTTGGATTTGATTTTGCTACTTTCTTCATCTTTCAGAGAAATTGATTAAGTAATTCAATAATACACGTATAACTACCATATCACCCTGACTGACTTTGTATTGAGTTCAGAGAACATTCATTTATCTATTCATGACTGTTTAGGAATTGCATAAATGATAGTGAAATTCCACTTCTGAAGTAAATTCCATCTGCACATGGAAACTTTGAAATATGCAATTTATTGCATATGGGGTGGAGATTCTCAAACTTCAGTGTGCAGGAATGTCCCTAGAGAGATAGTTGAACATAAATTGTCCAGCAGCTTTCAGAGTTCCTGATTTAATATCTCTGGAATGAAAGCTGAGAATTTGCATCTCTATAAGTTTCAGGAGAAGGTGAAGTTGATGGTCCAGGAATGACACTTTTTATTTATTTATTTATTTTTAGTTGTAATTGGACATAATAATTTTATTTTATTTATTTATTTATTTATTTATTTATTTATATGGTGCTGAGGATCAAGTCCAGGGCCTCACACCATGTTAGGCAAGCACTCTACTGCTGAGCCACAACCCCAACCCCCAGGGATGACACTTTGAGAACCAGAGTTCTAAATATTTGAGAAACAGGTAAACAGATAACAGATCTTGGTCCCTTTCCTCTCATCTTCAAGATCTCTGAAATACTCAGGAGCTGTCCCTTCACTCACCAAACAGCAGGAGTGAGGGGAAGTTATACAGGCCACAGACAGGATGGCTCAACAGACACCAAATGCAGAAAACAAGCTTCCCCAGGCTGTGCAGAGGCAGCCTCTCACAGGTTCTTCTTTACCATCCTCAAAGGCCCCCCACCCAGAGAAATGGCTGCAGAAAATGACTCCACAGTGACAGAGTTCCTTCTTGGGGGATTAACAACCCAGTCAGGGCTCCAGCTCCCCCTCTTCATCCTCTTCCTGGGGATCTACGTGGTCACCATGGTGGGGAACCTGGGCATGATCACCCTCATTTGTCTCAACCCTCAGCTTCACACCCCCATGTACTTCTTCCTCAGCAACTTGTCACTCGTGGATCTCTGCTACTCCTCTGTCATTACCCCTAAAATGCTGGTCAACTTTGTGTTCCAGAAGAACGTCATCTCCTATGTGGGGTGCATGTCTCAGCTCTACTTCTTCCTGGTTTTTGTCATTGCTGAGTGTTACATGCTCACGGTGATGGCCTATGACCGCTATGTAGCCATCTGCCACCCTTTGCTTTACAATGTCATCATGTCCCATGCCCTCTGCTCTGTGCTGGTAGCTCTGGTCTATACTATGGGACTCATTGGTTCAACAATAGAGACTGGCCTCATGTTAAAACTGCGCTATTGTGAGCCCCTCATCAGTCACTACTTCTGTGACATCCTCCCCCTGATGAAGCTCTCCTGCTCCAGCACCTATGATGTAGAGATGGCAGTCTTTTTCCTAGCTGGATTCAATATCATAGTCACAAGCTTAACAGTCCTTATTTCCTACGCCTTCATCCTGTCCAGCATCCTCCACATCAGCTCCACAGAAGGTAGGTCCAAAGCCTTCAGCACCTGCAGCTCCCACCTTGCAGCCGTGGGGCTGTTCTATGGATCCACTGCATTCATGTACTTAAAGCCCTCCACTGCCACTTCCCTGGCCCAGGAGAACGTGGCCTCTGTGTTCTACACCACAGTGATCCCCATGCTCAACCCTCTGATCTACAGCCTGAGGAACAAGGAGGTAAAGGCTGCCCTGCAGAAGACACTGAGGAGGAAACTCTTTTGATGCAATGTAACTGTTCTTCTCAATATAAAAACAAGTTGTTATAAATATCAGAAGGATGCCCTCTGCATGCCTACCCAATTGAGATGGGAAACAATCACTTCTCTATGTGGTTGAGAGAGTGCCTTCTCTCCTTCTTTCCATTTCTTCCCTTCCTCTCTTCTCTCGTTTTGTTTGAAATTATCCAATTTTCAAGTTCATATTCTTTCTTGTGAGATCCATTTGCTCTACCTTGAGCCCTTCATTAAACATTATTTTCATTAATTCTAAGTTAACAAAAATTAAATTTCCAATATTGAGTGTGAGAGTCACTCATGATCTTACTACATTCAACATAGAAAATATTATTCAATTCCTTTGGGGCACCTGGGAACATTTAAGGTAAAGAGAATTGAATTTAAAGGGACCAACTAGTGATACTCAGTCATTTTCTAATCCAGATTGCTCCCTTTCCTCTCTTCTACTCCTCTATAATATTTCTACCCAAGAATTTCTGATTCCTTTATGTAATTTTTTTAGTAACAGCAACAATAATAATAACACCATTAGCATGTTTTGGTGCTTACTCTCGGCCATGCAAATCTTCTCAGTGCTTTCTGTTCTGTTTCAATGGCATCTTATCACAGATACATACTGTGGTGGCCTTACTATATAGATATAGAAACTTGGTTTAGTAACCTGCTTGAGGTCCCACAGATGATAAGTAACATAAGTCAGACTTCAGCCTCAGTGACTAGAGAGCCTGCACTCTGGGCTCTCACACATTGTCCCCTTCAGTTTAAGCTGATAGTCCCTTTCAACAGTCTACTAAGACTCCCCTATCTATGTTCTTCCAATTTCAAATGCCTCCAGATAATAATTTCTCAACACCCCTCCTTTTGTAACCTGTCTAAACCTCTTTGTCTTTATTTGCAACATCTTCAAGTTAGCAAAATATTACACCAGAATGACTCTCTCAGTTTTAACAGTGGAAGCCCCACATCCTGGGAAAATCCTTAGTCCCACATAAACCAGATTGGCTGGCCACTCTAGGACACACATTGCTGTAAACTCTGTTTTGCTGCCTAAACCATTGATCTACAGCCAACCTCACTCAGTGAATCCAATTGCCATGAGACATGGTTCATTCCCTAAGTGCTTATAATAGTATCAAAGATACTTGTTTTAACCAAGATGGGGTAAAGGATTTATGGGCGTCCTCTTTGTCATTTAGAACAATTTTGGATATACAATTGTAAAAAAAAATAGTGGTTTAATATGGGAAATGGTAATAAATAGTTGTCTCAGGCAGAAAGGGAATCAATGCACAGAATTACATGCTCATAGCTTTTGAGTCACTAGAGAAGGTGTGAGGGAGCCCCCAGAGTGATTCCATATCTAGGTAGATATGACCTAGAAGTCAGGAAGCTCCAGCTTCCTCTATCACTGCAGCAACCATGAAGAATACTTCTCACAACATGACACTGGAATATAAATGACAGAATCCTGGAATAAGCATCACCCAGAAATATGATAGAAATGCAGATCTTCAGATGCTACTCCACACCTACTGAATTACTGGGTAGAGTCCAGCAATTTGTTTTAACAAACCCTCAGGTGATTCTGATTACACTGGAGGGGGAGAACCTCCAACTCCCACCTTTCAAATTTCACACAAGTACATTTAATTAGTGGAAGCTAATTTCTAAGGTGCTACCTGCAAGAAAATCAGAAAAATACAGTTTTTTTATTTTTTAACCTGAAAAGAAGTTGAATCAAAGGGCTATTAAGAGCACCATACCTAAGTAGTTCTCTCCTCATTTTCTCCAGAACTTTTTCAGTATGAAATGAGATCTCTACCACTATAGATCCTCTCTAAATAGAATTAAATGTAGAAAATATATCTGTTTATTTGTAGGTAAGAAATCATAAAGCAAAGAAATAATGGATTTTTATTATACACAAATATGAGTTTTGTTCAGCAAAGGATAAAAGTGATAGATTTAATAGCCAAATAACGCAGTGGGAGAATAAATACAACAAAATGGGAGAGCATTTTATATCCAAATAGCACACATGATAAACTCCAGCAAATCACAAGTGTCATGTTGGGGGGTAGGGGTAGACCCAGGAAAGAAGGTTCAGGGCTCAGCAGGTGGTATAAGATGTAAGATACAGGATAGTGAAATGTTTTATTCAGAGGTGGCAACAGTCTCAAGCTTTAGTCCCCAGTCAGATCCATTTTGTCCCCTATTAGCCCACAAGTCTTTCCCATAGGCCCTTTTTATATGCAGGCCAAATAAAGATGGCACACTGCCAACAGGTTACATTAGTGAGGGTATACTCCCAAGCAAGTGTTTATGTCCTTGAGTATATGCATTGAATCAGTGTTTCTGACCTTGACTGCATAATATAGCCAATTCATGGCCTTGGCTACATACTACAAACATAACATAAAACATAGCAAATCCTGCCTAAAGCCTCAGCAAGGGAGCCTAATTTTAGCCATTTTGGGCCTGCCCCCCAAAAAAGACATCAACATTATCAGAAAAAAAAAATGGAAAAGGCATGTAGAACATTCAATTTATGGAAGAAAAGGCCTGAAGTACCACCAATCACATTAACAGGTTCTCAAACCAATTGCTAAACATAGAAGTGCAAATTAAAACAGTGAAATATCTTCTTACATCTATAAGCCTGGCAAAAATTAAAAAGCTTGGTGGTAACATGCATTACTGAGGAGGTTGGGATTTAAGAACCCTCATGAACTGTGGCTGTTCTGTAAAGCAGGAAGACATTACTTAACAAGAAATAAGTCTATGTTTCCACAGGACCTGGCAATTTCTGACTGGGGCATGGACCCCAAAAGCATTCTCAGTCCCAGTAGAGGTCATGTAAAAAGATATACACTGTTTTTATTGAAAGAAAATCAGAGATAAACTATGTGTCCACCATTGGTAAAGTAAATAGATCAATTGTATTGAAGACATTGCATCAATAGAATTACCTATAAGTAATGTAGCTTAGAGTTATGGTGTTTAGTGAGAAAAGCAAGAAAGAAGTAAAATACAATATTGTTTATATAAATATTAAAATTATATGCAGTGAAATAATGATATGCAATACCAGGCACTGTGACACAAGCATGCAGTCCCAGCTGTACAAGACCAAATATCACTTGAGCTCAGGAGTTAAAGACCAGCCTAAGCAACATAGTGAGAACTTGCCTCAAAAAAGTAATAATTGATTAATTGAAAAATTAATTTACATGCTAACAATCCCAGAAAAAGCAAATTTAACATAAAAAAAAACAAACATAACATATATTATACATTAAGTGGGTTAAGATGGTTTTTCAAAGAAACAATATGGATGGAAGTAGGAAATGGGGGGATTAACAAAGAAAGACCACATTCTGGACAATAAAATATATATTGGCAAATTTTTTAAAGTAAAAATAACAATGTCTGCTTTCAGACCACAAATAAATTGAACTAGAAATCAATTTAGAAACATAACTGGAAAATCCCAGTGTATTTGGAGATTAAACAATTCACTTCTAATAAATAATACATGAGTCAAAGAAAAAAATCTCAAGAAAATTTTTAAATATTTAAAAAATATTTTAACTGAAGGAGACTTAAACAATATATTATCAAAAGATGTAGGATGTAATGAAAGGAGTGCTTACATTATTGAAATACAGATAACAATCAGAAACTCTTTTGAAAATTTATACTCCAATAAAACAGAAAATCTTGAAGATGATGACAAATTTCTAGAGACATATGACCTATCCAAATTAAATCAGGAGTACATAGACTATTTAAACAGATAAATTTCAAGCAATGAAATTGGAGACAACTTCAAACCAACAAAGAAAAGCCCAGGAACAGATAGATTCCCAGCTGAGTTCTACCAGAACTTCAAAGAAAAACTAACAACAATCCTCCTCAAATTATTCCACAAAATAGAAAAAGGAGATAACCCTTATAAACTCATTCTATGAAGCTAGTATTACCCTGCTATCAAAATCAGATGAAAACACATCAAGGAAAGAAAATTTCATCAATATCCCTGATGAGCAGATTTAATGCAATTCCAATCAAAATCCCAATGACATTCCTCATAGAAATAGAAAAAGCAATCATGAAATTCATCTGGAAAAATAAGAGACCCAGAATAGCTAAAGCAATCCTTAGCAGGAAGAGTGAAGCAGGTGACATCACTATACCAGACCTTAAACTATACTACAGAGCAATAGTAACAAAAACAGCATAGTATTGGCACCAAAACAGAGTGGTAGACCAATGGTACAGAATAGAGGACACAGAGACTAACCCACTATATTACAATTATCTTATATTAGACAAAGGTGCCAAAAACATGCAATGGAAAAAAGATAGCTTCTTTTTTTTTTTTTTTAATTTTTTATTGTTGGCTGTTCAAAACATCACATAGTTCTTGATATATCATATTTCACAATTTGATTCAAGTGGGTTATGAGCTCCCATTTTTACCCCATATACAGATTGCAGAATCACATCAGTTACACATCCATTGATTTACATATTGCCATACTAGTGTCTGTTGTATTCTGCTGCCTTTCCTATCCTCTACTATCCCCCCTCCCCTCCCCTCCCCTCCCCTCCCCTCCCCTCTTCTCTCTCTGCTCCCTCTACTGACATTCGTTTGTCCCCCTTATATTATTTTTCCCCTTCCCCTCACTTCCTCTTGTATGTACTTTTGTATAACTCTGAGGGTCTCCTTCCATTTCCATGCATTTTCCCTTCTCTCTCCCTTTCCCTCCCACCTCTCATCCCTGTTTAATGTTAATCTTCTTCTCATGCTCTTCGACCCTACTCTGTTCTTAGTTACTCTCCTTATATCAAAGAAGACATTTGGCATTTGTTTTTTAGGGATTGGCTAGCTTCACTTAGCATAATCTGCTCTAATGCCATCCATTTCCCTGTAAATTCTATGATTTTGTCATTTTTTAATGCAGAGTAATACTCCATTGTGTATAAATGCCACATTTTTTTTATCCATTCATCCAAAATGGTGCTTGGAAATCCATATGCAACAAAGTGAAATTAGACCCCTATCTCATACCATGCACAAAATCAACTCAAAATGTATCAAGGACTTAAGAATAAAATTAGAGATCCTGCATCTAATAGAAGAAAAAATAGGCCCTAATCTCCATCATGTGGGAATAGCTGCAAAAATTCTTAATAAAATATTGGTACATTGCCTAGAAAAAGGTAGTGCAACATGATCAAGTGGGGTTCATCCCAGGGATGCAAAGTAGGCTCAACATACAGAAATCAATAAACATAATTCATCACATCAATAGATCTAAAGACAAGAATCATATGATCATCTCAATAGATGCAAAAAAAGCATTTGACAAAATATAGCACCCCTTCATGTTCAAAACACTATAAAAAGTAGAGATAGTAGGACATACCTCAACATCATAAAAGCTATATATGCTAAACCCAAGGCCAACATCATTCTAAATGGAGAAAAATTGAAAGCATTCCCACTAAAAACGGAGAAACACAAGGATGCCCTCTTTCACCATTTCTATTCAAAGTGGATCAAGGACCTAGGCATTAGACCAGAGACCCTGCACCTACTAGAAGGAAAAGGAGGCCCAAATCACCATCATGTCAGCTTAGGAACTGAATTCTTCAACAAGACTCCTAAAGTGAAAAAAGTAAAATCAGGAATCAGTAAGTGGGATGGTATCAAACTAAAAAGCTTCTTCACAAAGGAAACAATCAACAATGGGAAAAGAGAGCCTATATAATGGGAGAAAATCTTTGCCTCCTGCACCTCAGATCAAGCATTAATCTCCAGGATATATAAAGAACTCAAAAAACTTAACACCAAAAAAATAAAATAACCCAATCAATACATGGGCAAAGGAACTGAACAGATACTTCACAGAAGAAGAAATATGATCAGTCAACAAATATATGAGAAAAATGTTCATCATCTCTATCAATTAGAGAAATGAAAATTAAAACAACACTCAGATTTCATCTCCAATTATCAAGAATACAAATAACAAAAAATGTTCTCGAGAATGTGGGTGGAAAGGTACACTCATACATTGCTGGTGGGACGCAAATTGTTTCAAACACTCTGGAAAGCAGTATGCAGATTCCTCAGAAAGCCTGGAATAGAACCATGATTTGACTCAGTTATTCTACTCCTCAGTTTAGACTTAAAATCACTTAAAAAGACTTAAAAATCAACATGTTACAGTGACAGCCACATCAATATTTATAGCAGGTAAAGTCATAATAGCTAAGCTATGGAACCAACCTAGGTGCCCTTGAACAGATGAACAGATTTTTTAAATGTGGTATATATACACAATGGAATATTAGTCTGCCATAAAGGAGAATGAAATTATGGCATTTGCCAGTAAATGGATAGAATTGGAGAATGTCATATTAAGTGAAATAAGCCAATCTCCAAAACCTCAAAAGCCAAATGTTCTCTCTGATATGCAGATGCTAACATACAATAAGGGGAGGTGAGGAAAGAATAGAAGGGTTGGTAATGGAAATAGGAAAGATATATAGAATGAATCAGACATTAATTTCCTATATACATATATGAATACATGACCAATATAATTCACACCATGTACAATCAGAGGAATGGGAAGTTATACTCCATATATGTATAATATGCTGTGGTTTGGATGTGAGGTGTTCCCCAAAAGCTCATGTGTGAGACAATGCAAGAAGGTTCAGAGAGATTATTTGACTGTAAAAGTTTTAATCCAATCAGTGAATTAATCCCTGATGGGATTAACTGAATGGTAACTAGAGGCAGATGGGGTGTGGCTGGAGAAGGTGGTTAATTGGGAGCGTGGCTATGGGATATATATTTTGTATCTGGCGCTGGAGTCTCTCTCTCTTTCTGTTTCTTGACCACTATGATGTGAGCTGCTTCTCTCTGCCTCACACTTCGCCATGATGTTATGCCTCACCTCAAGCCCTGAGGAAGAGAGTGGGCCTTCTCTGGACTAAGATCTCTGAAACCGTGAGCCCTCAAATAAACTTTTTCTCACCTTCCATTGTGCTAGTCAGATCCTTTAGTTACAGCAGTGAAAAAGCTGGCTAAAATATATGTCAACATATATTCTACTGTCACATATAACTAATTAAAGAACAAATTTTAAAATTCCCAAGAAGTAATTAAGAAATCTTAAGACACAGCTAAGGTTTCTTAATTAGTTCCTAGAAATATTTTAATTAAAAAGATTAATTCCCCCATAGCTAAGCTATTTCTCTTTACTGCTCAGAGTTTGGCTCTACTTCTAGAAGTGCAAGTACAGTTTTGAGACAAAAAAAAAAAAAAAAAAACAGTGTGTCCCACTTCAAGAACAGCCAGAGAACTAATAGCCTAAATTACTTTTACAGGCAAATATATAAAAGACTAAGTAGAAACCAGAGAAGGCTTCAATAGATACTCTCCTAAAGGTCCTACAGAAGGTAAGAAATATGGCCTTTGACTTTACACATGTAGCAATTTTATTTCTGTGCTCACTTTCACTTCAACACCAAAAGCAATGAAAGGAAGTGCCTACTCTGTCTCCTTCCCCCACTGGATCCTAGGGTCCAGGATTGATGTTAAAAGAAAATCCCTCTGCATGCTTTTTTTGTGGGGGTGGGGGTGGAAGAAACTGGGTATTGAACCAAGGAGCACTTTACCACTGAGCCACGAGGCCCCAACAAGTTGCTCAGGGTCTCTAAATTGCTGAGACTAGCTTTAAACTTGTGATCCTCCTGCCTCAGCCTTGTGAGCCACTGGAATAACAGGCGTACACCACCGAGACTGGTCCTATGCAGGCTTTCTGCAAAGATGGCCATAATCCAGTATTAAATTGTGGGCTTGGAATTGGGCAGGATTTTAACATTGTCCACATGAGAAAGCCCTTCTTCCCCTCAACTAAATTAAATAGAATTATTAAAATCTACTGAGGTGACTGTTTTCTTAAATAACTGCAGATACTGCCTTAATAGATTCTAAAGTCTGTTCATATGGTCACAGGAGGAAAAAATAAATGTTTACTTTACTAATGATTCTGAGGAACAGTGTTGCACCCTTTGCAGTCAGCACAGGAATGATCATACCATAACCATAGTGACACTTTTCTTCTTACAGGCCCAAACTGGGGCACACATTTTCTTGTTTTCAAGAAGGCAGAAACTCTCTACACAAAACAATCATTTTCATTCAACATTAAATGCACCCATACTCTGTGATTCTAATTAAACTTGTAAATAAAGAATGAAAAATATCAAGTTGTTTTATTTTCCTTTTTCTAGTTATTCTTAAGTTTCTAACACAATATTTATTAAATCATATCTTAGAGCTTCCTAGACTTTTTAAACAAATATATAATAAATATATATACACTGTATATATTTGTGTATAATATATATACATATATTATCTATATTACACACACACACACACACACACACACACATTCTCTCATTTTTAAAAAAATAGAAGATAGTGCTGGATCAGTACAGGTCTAAGCATCTTCATTGTCAATTCAAATAGGATGACTCCTTCTGCTACTGCCACCTGGTGGCAAATGCCTCAAATTCAAGGACAGGAATCAACAAGTAGGCCCAGGGAAACTCCCTCTAGTCCAGAGAACTGACAATAAGACAGTAAGTTCTAAAATGCATAGGAAAGACTTACAGATCAGGTACATCTGCAGAGGAGTTGCAATGTGGCACTGTATATGAAGAGAGAAGGGCAATGAATGATATGTCTTATTTATTTATAAGTGAACATCCACCCTTGGCTATAGACAGGAAGTGAAAGCCTAAGTATACAATACATTTTTAAATTTTACACTAAAAGAAGAAAGAAAATTGAAGTACATTTTTAGGATAATTAAGGCATGATTATGTTTGTGGTATGAAGTAAGGAGTTAGTATCAAAGGGAAAATTGAAGGTACAAGAAAGAAAATGGATACTTTAGAGAATAGGAAGGATGGGAGGAGATGGAACCAAGAATATATAAAAAGGCATTTGGCCAAATTCAATTTCCATTTGTTATTTTAAATATTCAATGAAATAGTGATAGACAGATTCTTATAATAAAGGTGAAAATAATTCTTAACACAAAATATCATATATACTCCCATTAAAACCTACACTAGACAAGATGTCCATTATAATTTTCTATTACTTTATATTGTAAAGAAAAGAAGCAAAAGCAAGAGGAGAAAAAAGAGGCAAAGCAAAAATCATAAAGGAAGACACAAAACTATCAGTATATGCAGATTATATTATTCTATATCTGGAATCTCAAAATAATTAGTGAAAAATACTAAAAATTATACCAGCTACATTTCAGTAATAAAATCAGAAATCAACTGTTGATATTGTTTGTATACTTTATATACCAGAGTATACTCTAACCGGTTTTTTTCTTTTTGTATACTCTAACCTTCTAGAATATTGTCTGCCATAGATGGGATCTTGAGCCTCCCCTAAAGCCCATGTGTTGAACACTTAGCCCCAAACCCATGGCATTATTGAAAAGTGGTGGAACTATTAGGAGGTGGAGTTTAGTGGGAAGAAGCTAGGTCACTGGAGGCTTGCCCTGTAAGGGGAATACTGGTCACAGTGACCCTGTCCCCCTCTTCATCTTTGCTTCTGAGCCACCATAAGGTAAGAGGCTTCCTCCGTCAAAGGCTTCTGCCGTGCTGCACTGTCTTACAAAATGCCCAAAAACAATATGGCCAACTGTCCATGGACTGAAACCTTCAACTTATGAGTCAAAATAACCTTTTCCTACTTTAAAATTGATTACCTCAGGTATTTTGTTCTGGTAACAAAAAAAACTCACATTACATCTCATCTCAATAGAAAATTTAAATTCTTAGGCAAAAATCTAACAAGAAAGGTACAAAACCTATATGAGTAAAAGCATAAACATGACTAAAGACACAAACACAGATCTAACAAATCAGAAAATATATCATGTTCTTTTGTACAACTCAACACCAAAATACATCAATTCTCTCTGAGTTAGTTTGTAAATGTAACATCATCTCAATAGATATAGCATCAAAGCTTGGAGGATTTTTTTCCTGTCAGAAGACAAACTGATTTTAAAGTTCATGCCTAACTTATATGAAAACATTATAAAGCTTTTATAATTAAAATGGGGTTTTAATACATGAATAGAATGGTGTATCACTAGAACAGAATATAAAATTCAGGTACAAATCCAAGAACAAATGGAAATTTAATATTTGATAAATCAGTGTGGGGGGGGGAATGATGCTGATGGTATAACCAGATAGCTTTATAAAGAAAAAGATTTAGATTCATTCTCACACTTAAACAGTATAAATTTAAAGGTACCCAAATGTAAAAAAAATTGAAATCTTATAAGTTTGGGGGGGGGGGGAATGAAGCATAAGATGAAGTTATTCATTACCTGAAAGTAGAGAACAGTTGGCAAAGTATTCTTTCAGAGGCCATAAATAAGTGTGTTAGTCAACTTTCCATCATTGTGACCAAAATACCTGTCAATGAAAAAGGATAAAAGATTTATTTTGGCTCATGGTTTCAGAAGTTTCCGTCTATGGTCAGCAGCTCCATTGCTCATTGTAGAGGAAAGCTACTCAGGTCATGGCCACCATGAAGCAGAGGAGGAGGTACAGAAAGAAGATAAACTCTTCTAGGGCACATCCCCAGAGATCTACTTCCTCCAAAAATATCCATCTCTCAGTAGTCCATTAAGCCATCAATGGATTAATCCACTGATGGAGTCAGAACACTCATGATCCAACTATTCTGAAACGCCCCACCTATGAACACATGAGACTCTGGAGGACATTTCAGGTCCAGAATGATAACAAGTATGATTCATTTTAAAAAGTATTTTTTTCCTGGCAAAAAAGATGTCATAAAAAAATAACAAAATGGGGAAAATCTATGTGGAAACAAAGTGCAAATATCTTTCATATAGAGTTTCTAAAATTTTACAAAAAAAAATGGCTACAACCCAAGATAAAAGTGAACAAAAGATATAAAGAGATATTTCAGAGGAAATATAAATAATAATAAAGATGCCCTACTTTTCTGATACATGCATATTAAAACAATAACGATATTTCAAGCAGAAGAAGAAGCTGAAATTTCCTCTTCCAACTATGATGGAGTAACAGGGTCCAGATTTTCCTGATGCCTTAAACCACCAGAAACCCCCCAAAAAAATATATGAAACAACTAATTTTAGATATTGATTTTTAAAAAAGGCGGCAGAAGGACCAGAAGATAGTGGAGTAAAGGAAAGCTGCACTCCAAGTCATTCCTTGGCTCAGATCAAAGCAGCAGGTGTGCAACCTCTCAGTGAGGTGTGGGAAAGAGGGATTTCACTAAAATTCAATATTGAATACTTGAAGTGGCTTAGGGACTCAGAAATTGAGTTACAGTGAACAAAGAAGAATACATTGAAGCCAAACTGGCTGCCACACTGGCACTGAACATGAAGGCAATAGCAGCGCGGATTCACCAGAGAGAGGAAAACTGCAGAGAAACCCAAATTTGGCATGGAAAAAGATGAGACAAGAAAAGCTGACTGAACTTGGCTGATCCAGATGCTGCACTGTGCACTGGTGCTTGAAAAGCATTCTAGTATCTCACCTGACCATGGAGAGCTGAGGCAGGAGCCATCATGGAGCCATCACACTCATGCAGCTGTGGTAGAGAGAAGATCAGAGCAAATACTGCCACAATATCCCAGCAGGCACCTACCTGATGGCCTAAGGTGTACCTGGAGGAAATGTGAGTGAAATTTGTGTGGAGATGACACTATCCAGGGGGAATCAAGTTGAAAGTGCATAGGGGAGTCCACCTTCTTCTCCTTTAAGTCTGACAGCTCACATGACCAGCTGAAGTGGGCTAGGAGTTTGAGCAGACGGGAGTGAATACATTTAGGGACTAAGTCCGGGGAAGTCTACTCCTGAGCAGCAGGGAGGGGAGGGTTGACTCCCTGGCCCCATGTCTGCAACTCTAAAGAGAATCCTGAGGTCCAGACCCACATCAGAGATCAGCTACTCCCCAGGAAATGGGTGGGTCAATCTAATCTCTCCAAAGCAGACACCACCCAGTAAAGCCCCTTAGGTATGATTAGACCTAAACACCACCTGCTAGAACTCCCCTCACAGAACTCTGTATAAGTGGTACCCGGGGAGTGCACCAAACTGGTCTGAGTGGAAAAAACTCCAACTGAAAATACTTCCTAATTCATCCCATCTCATACTAGTGAGAGGGGAAGCTGAGTCTTATATCAAACATCTTCAATTTTAGGCCACTCAAACTGGCAGCTCAGAGAGCAACCCCAAAACAAGAAGGGGTTAGCAACTCCAACCCCTTGCACTCTCTGTCAGTATATAACTCAAGAGGATATGGGAAGAAGGACTGTTGGGCAGAGACACTAACCACCTATTACGGTCAAATATTTTAATCGCCTCAATGGAGACATTTCCTTCGTGTGGGGTGAGAGGAGTTTGTGTGCCCACATGTGTGTGAATTCTGGCTGTACTAATTGGTTCAGGGAGATATATACATATACTTATTTTTTTCTCTCATTTTTAGTATTTTTTAACGTAATTATTTTTTTCTTGAGTTGTCTTTTGAGGATTTGCACTTTTTGGTTTGTATATTTGGGGTTTGTTTTGTATTATTTTCATTTGTTTATTTTTTTTATTTTTTTCTCTCTTCTCATGCTAATGGCCAAATTCTATTGTTCTCTCTTTCTCTCCCCCATTACATTGCTTCTTCTATTTTTGCCCCTCCTTCTGTATAAACATCACTTGCTACAGCTCTTCTGCATTCTCTCTATTCACTTTTTGAGATTGTAAATTCTCTTCTACCTTCCTAATAACTGTATTTTTCTCCTAATAACTGTATTTTTACCATCTTTCAGAATAAACTAACTTACATAACTCCTGCCCTCACCATTAATGCTGATGCAATCCTTACTGCTGTAGATGACATAGTTGACACCTGCTGTTTGCATTAAAGCCAGATCTAGTTCGTGGTTATTGTTTTTACTGTTGACAATTGCTGATCCCACCATTCGTGGGTTTTGGTGGTAATTAATGTTGAAATTGCCATAGTAGGAACTGTTTATTTACATTAATGCTGTGTATTGATTACAACAGTTGTTACTGTTGTTTGTTTTTCCCTATTCTGTGAGCGGGAGGGAACATACAGGGTGCCAAGAGACTAGGTGCTGCTAACATACAGGGCACTAGAGACTCTGCTACTGAACTAAACTCAACAAAAAGTCAGTGCACCTTGCTCCACACATAAATTTTTAAATTTATTTATTTATTTTAATTAGGTATATATGACAGCAGAATGCATTTTGATTCATTGTACACAGTTGCAGCACAACTTTTCATTTCGCTGGTTGTACACATGTAGGTAGTATCGCACTATAAGTACAGTCATACAAGTACCTATGGTAATGATGTCCAACTCATTCCACCAACCTTCCTGTCCCCACAGCCCCTCCCCTGTCCTCCATCCTCTTTGTCCAATCAAAGTTTGTCCATTTTTCCCATGCCCACCCCCATTATGGATCAGAACCCACTCTTCAGAGAGAACATTTGGCCTTTGGTGTTTTTTGATTAGCTTACTTCACTCAGCATTATATTCTCCAGCTCCATCCATTTACCTGCAAATGCCATAATTTTATTCTTTTTTAATGCTGAGTAATATCCCATTGTGTATATGTACCACAGTTTCTTTATCCATTCATCTACTGAAGGGCATCTAGGTTGGTTCTACAGGTTAGCTAGTGTGAATTGAGCTGCTATAAACATTGATGTGGCTGCATTACTGTATGCTGATTTTAAGTCCTTTGGTTATAGACAAAGTGAGTAGCTGGATCAAATAGTGGTTCCATTCCAAGTTTTTTAATGAATCTCCATACTGCTTTCCAGATTGGTTGCACCAATTTGAGTCCCACCAGCAATGTATGAGTGTGCCTTTTCCCCTACATGCTCGCCAACATTTCTTGTTGACTATATTCTTGATAACTGCCATTCTGACTGGTGTGACATGAAATCTCAAGAGTAATTTGTATTTGCATTTTCCTAAATTCTAGATGTTGAACATTTTTTCATATATTTGTTGATCAATTGTTTAGCTTCTTCTGAGAAGTGTCTGCTTACTCCTTAGCCCATTTATTGATTGGGGGTTTTGTTTGTTTGTTTGTTTTGGGAGGGTTTTTTGGTGTTAAGGTTTTTGAGTTCTTTATATATCCTGGAAATTAGTGCTGTATCTGACATGTGTGTGGCAAAAGTTTGCTCCCAAAATGTAGGCTCTCTGTTCACCTCATTGATTGTTACTTTTGCTGAGAAGTAGCTTTTTAGTTTGAATCCATACAATTTATTAGTTCTTGATTTTATTTCTTGCCCTTTAAGAGTCTTGTGAAGGAATTCAGGGCCTAATATGACATGAGGAAGATTTGGGCCTATTTTTTCCTCTGTTAGGCACAAGGTCTCTGGTCTAACTCCTAGGTCCTTGATCCACTTTGAGTTGAGTTTTGTGCAAGGTCAGAGATAGGGCTTTAGTTTCATTTTGCTGCATATGGATTTCCAGTTTTACCAGCACCATATGTTGAAGAGACTATCTTTTTCCAATGTATGTTTTCAGCACCTTTGTCTAATATAAGATAACTGTATTTATTTGGGTTTCTGTGTCTTCTATTCTGTACCATTGGCCTACATATCTATTTTGATGCCAATACCATGCCATTTTTGTTACTATAACTTAGTAGTGTAGTTTAAGGTCTGGTATTGTGATGTCTCCTGCTTAACTCTTCTTGTTAAGGATTGCTTCAGCTATTCTGGGTCTCTTATTTTTCCAAATGAATTTCATGATTGCTTTTTCTATTTCTATAAGGAACGACATTGGAATTTTAATTGGAATCGCATTAAATCTGTATAGCACTTTGGGTAGTATGGCCATTTTGACAATATTAATTTTGCCTATTCAAGAGCATGTGAGATCTTTCCATCTTCTAAAGTGTTCTTTAATTTCTTTTTTTAGTTTTCTGTAGTTTTCATTGTAGAGGACTTTCACCTCTTTTGTTAAGTTGATTCCTAAGTTTTGTTGTTGTTGATGTTGTTCTTGTTGTTGTCTTGAGACTATTGTGAATGCAGTAGTTTTCCTAATTTCTCTTCTAGAGGATTCATCACTGACATATAGAAATGCATTTGATTTATGGGTATTGATTTTATATCCTGCTACTTTGCTGAATTCATTTATTAATTCTAGAAGTTCCCTGGCAGAGTTTTTTGGATCCTCTAAGTATAGAATCATGTCATCCACAAATAGTGATAGTTTGAGTTCTTCTTTTCTATTTATATTCCTCTAATTTCTTTCATCTGTCTAATTGCTCTGGCTAGAGTTTCAAGGACTATGTTGAATAGAAGTGGTGAGAGAGGACATCCCTAACTTGTTCAAGTTCTGAAAGTAAATGCTTCCAATTTTTCTCAATATAGAATTATGTTTTGCAAGTGCATTCTACTGTCATGTATAACTAATTAAAACAAATAAAAAATTAAAAGAAAAAAAAAAGAATTATGTTAGCCTTGGACTTAGATTTTACAATGTTGAGGTATGTTCCTAGTATCCCTAGTTTTTCTAGTGTTTTGAACATGAAAGGGTGCTGTATTTTATCAAATGCTTTCTCTACATCAGTTGATATAATATGATTCTTATCTTTAGCTCTATTGATGTGATGGATTATATTTATTGATTTCCATATGTTGAACCAACTTTGCATCCCTGGAATGAATCCCACTTGATCATGGTGCACTATTTTTTTATGTTTTTGTATGATATTTGCCAGAATTTTATTGAGAATTTTTGCATCTATATTCATTTTGCATCTATATTCATCTATATTCATCAGGTCTGAACTTTTCTTTCCTTCATGTGTCTCTGACTGGTTTTGGTATCAGGATGATACTAGCTTCATAGAATGAGTTTGGAAGGGTTCCCTCCTTTTCTATTTCATGGAATAATTTGAGGAGTATTGGTATTAATTCTTCTTTGTAAGTCTTGTAGAACTCAGCTGTGAATCTATCTAGACCCAGGCTTTTCTTGGTTGGTAGGCTTTTGAGGTAGTAGTGGATAATGCAAGAAGATGAATAGGGGGTAAGAGGAGTAAGTATAAACTAAAGCTAGGAGAACAAAGGATAAGAAAATTGATTCCAATTAATGCTTTAAACCATTAGATGAAAGACATTCAAATGGATTGAAAGTACAATGTTGGCTACTGGGGTAACAATTATCATTCAAGTTAGAGTTATTTATATAATCAAAGTTGACATTAAGTTTATTTATAGTAAATCATGTCAAGGTGAAGAAATTCTTCTTAAATCTTGATTTGGATTTCATTAAGATTTGTACATTAAGCACATGTCCATCAGTCTTTGGCCATGGATCTCTCCAGAGTTATAGGGGCAAAGGTGCCAATTCCCTGGTTGCTATGAACCTCCTACAAGCAGCTGACTTTTGTCAGCTGAGGCCTGCAGCTGAGTGCTCACAGGGCATAGTGATATGGGTTGTTCCATCATGTGATGGAGCTCATGATGCAAGCTCTGGTGTGTCCCTATGATTGTTGTAGGTTCATGTATCTGCTCCCCTCTATAGGATCCTTTTCCTAATGATGAAGATCCTGGTAGTTGTCTATGAGTACAGAACTCTGGTTGTGGGTTTTCTGTGGGTATTCAGGGCAGAAGTATTCCCCTGGCCAAGCCACTCTCAGAGATACTGTAGTGAAGGGACTCAAATGATTCACCTGGACTCTAGTTTTCACGGGCCTGGGTTGTGAATGGTAGGCATTGATTCCCACTGTTTATTTAGTCAGTTGCAAGGTCCCACAAGTATTCAAACAATGTCCTTTCAATTGCCAGTTGTGATCACGGGTCAGGGTGCCTGTTAAACCTAGGAACTGACACTTTCCATTGCCTAGGCTCTGGTGATTTTCTGCCTTACATGAACTCCCTCTTTGTGGGTACCACCAGCTTGATATTCCTTGGGTTATTAGGGAACTTATACTAGTAGACATCTCTCTGAGGATGCCACCATCTGAGAACTGGGTCTCCATTGTCATTTGATATTTAGGCAGCTTCCCTTTGGTATGACCCTGTCATCCCAGGGACAGTCCCTAGTCTTCCCATGGCACATCCCACAATGTCAGTAGTCAAAGCCTGGTGAATCCACTTTCCTCTGTTTGGGGCCAAAGCTAATTCACTGCTGTTTCTGAGTCAAGCAGACACTGCACAGAGCTTTCTTCTTATGCCTAGGTCACAGAAGCTAAGCAGGGTTAGATGGACTTTCTAGCAGTAGTCCCCACCAGCCCTTCCCCTTGTTTGTGGTGAGGGGGAAGGAGAGAGGCTTTCAGGGATTTTTTTACAAGTAGTGGTCCTTCTGGAAGATATTTCTGGCTAGATTCTTAGGAGAACTCACTACAGTGGACTTACCTTTGGTTTAATTTGCAGCTGTCCACATGGGAAGATGCCATGTTGATATAAGTGGGTGACTGGTTGGCTAAGGGCTCCACAAGATGGTTGTGAATGCCTGGCTCTTTTCTTTTCACAATTCAGTTTAAGTTTTCTTTTCACAATTCAGTTTAAGAACCCTGCTCTTAGAATTATGCTTTAAATTTTTTGTCTGTCTTGAAAAAACCCAAAAGATGGCAGCGAATAGAGTGCGTCAACCCCGTGTACCGCGTCACTGCGCAGGTGAATAGCGAGATTAGAACGGCCAGAAGCTATTTTGTTAGGAATTCCCAGCAAAATTGGGGTGCACTGAAACCTAAGAGGAAAGATTTCCAACACCCGAGGATCAGTTACTGCGGCTCAATCGTGAGTGAACCGTGTGCCTGGAGATTCAGGCTGATTGATCAGCGGCCAGCCCCGCAGCCGGAGCCTGCGCACCAAGAAACGGCGTGCCAGCAAAGCAGAGAAACGGTGCTATGGATTCTGTGGGGTCCAACTGTGCCCTCAGAATGCTCCAGGCGGAGTTATGGGTTTGAGACGGGGGTGAGAAACAGTCCAGATCTGCCCTCCACACCGGATAACCCACCGAGGAAGCCAGCGGCCACCATCTTGGAGAGCTGACGTCACCATCACCAGTTTCTGACAGATCTGACCTCCAGCGATAGAACAGGTGTGTGACATTTAACCCTTCTCCCATACAGCGGAAAATCGCATAAAATCTCTCCCCAGCTTTCTGGGGGCGTGATTATCAGAGTGAGCATGAATAGAGGCATGGGGAAAGGTAAAGGCACCTGACCTCCAACTCCCCCCTCCCACCAGCGGCGAAAACGAAACCTGTCTCGCCAGCTCCCGGAGGAGTGGCTATCGGAGGGAATCAAAACAATAAGGGGATTCATTCAGCCATAGAACAGGTAATTTCAGGCTGCAATTCGCCTGCGGCTTGCAGACAGATTGCTAGGGTTCAGCGCCTGGGGGCTTCTTAAAATCTGATCTTATCGGAGTGAACACGGAGCGCGGGGGCGGCCGAGTCCCGGCTCCCGGAACCGTCCCGGAACCGCCCTGGCTCCGGGCTGCGGAGCCTGCGGAGGCTGCTTCTTGGACCCTGCTAATATCAGAGCAAACACGAAACACCAAGAAGCCGAATTCCAGCTCCCGGAACTGAGCCCGCGGGGACTGCTTCTTGGAGCTTACACTTATAGGAGCTTACACCGAGCACAGAGCGGCCGAGTTCCGGCTCCCGGAACCGTCCCGGAACCGCCCTGGCTCAGGGCTGCGGAGCCCGCGGAGGCTGCTTCTTGGACCCTGCTACTATCAGAGCATACACCAAACACTAAGCGGCCGAATTCCGGCTCCCGGAACTGAGCCCGCGGGGGCTGCTTCTTGGAGCCTACACTTATAGGAGCTTACACCGAGCACGGAGCGGCCGAGTTCCGGCTCCCGGAACTTCCCTGGACCGGGGCTAGGAGCCCGCGGAAACTGTGTCTCGGTCCGGGTCCTGCTGAGGGCAGGTCAGGACTCACCCATTGCTTGGGTTGCCTGGCAAGGGGAACGAAATGCTGCCATTCGCATAGGATACCAACATGGCAGAGATCTGATGTCAGCAGAAAGCGGTGGAGGACAGATCTTCATCAATACCAGCGGTGACATAAGCAGTTGGTCTCCTGGTAAGGGGGGTGAGGCTCAGTCACCCGAGTCTCCTCAATTTGTACTCGAGCCAGAGGGAAGGAGCCGGGCCGCCGCCAGCCCCCGGAGCAGGCCCAGCGGCTCGCCAGCGTGGTGACCGCGTGACCCCAATTGGAGAGGGGGCGGAGCGGAGCCGCCACCCACACCCGCCAGGTGGGCAGACCCACGACCCAGTAGTACATGGGCGTGGTAGGAGGGGCAGGGCAGAGCCGCCCTTCGCGCTTGCAAGGTAAACAGACCTGTGACAGCCTGGCGGGCCAGGCCCAGTGGCCTGCCAGTGTGGTACACACGTCACCCCAACTCGAGTAGGGGCAGAGCAGATCCTTATCCCACGCCCGGATCAGGCCCTGCCGGTGTGGTGGTCACGTGACCCCAATTGGAGTGGGGGTGGAGCGGAACCGCCACCCGTGCCCGCAGGGTGAGCAGACCAGTGATCAACCTGCAGATCAGGCCCAGGGGTCCGCAGGCGTGGTAGGAGGGGCAGGGCAGATCCGCCGCCCGCGCCTTCAAGGTAGGCAGACCTACAACAGACCGGCGGATCAGGCCCAGGAGCCTGCCGGCGGGGTACAAACACCACCCTAATTGGAGTAGTGACAGAGCAGAGTCGCCTCCCTTGCCAGGAACAGACCCAGCATCCTGCAGGCGGGGTAGTCACGACACCCCAATTGGAGTAGGGGCAAAGCAGAGCCTCCACTCGTGCCCAAAAGGTGGGCAGATCTGCGACCGACCAGCAGGACAGGCCCAGTGGCCTGCTGGTACGACAGACACGTCACCCCAATTGGAGTAGGGGCAGAACAGAGCCGCCACCAGCTCCCAGAACAGGCCCAGTGACCTGCCGGCGTGGTAGCCACGACACCCCAATTGGAATAAGGAGAGAGCAGAGCCGCCGCCCGCACCTGCAGGAAAGATACGCAAGCAGTATGAAAAGACAAGGAAAGAAAGGACCACAAGCAATGCAGGTCAACGCAACTTTAGAAGAGGTAACAGCTGCAGCAGATGGAATGTCAGATAAAGAATTCAGGATATACATGCTTCAGATGATCTGGAGTATCAAGGAAGACATTAAACAGCAAAATCAGACAATGAAAGATCACTTCGACAACGAATTACGCAAACAAATCCAGGAAGCAAAGGATCAACTATACAGGGAGATAGAGGTTATAAAAAACAAGCAATCAGAAATCCTAGAAATGCAGGAAGCAATAAACCAACTTAAAAACTCAATGGAGAATACTACCAACAGAGTAGAACACTTAGAAGATAGAACATCAGACAATGAAGACAAAGTATTTCAACTGGAAAAGAACATAGACAGCTCAGCAAGACTGTTAAGAAACCATGAGCAGAACATCCAAGAAATATGGGATAACATTAAGAGACCAAACTTAAGAGTCATTGGGATACAGGAAGGTACAGAGCTCCAAACCAAAGGAATGAGCAGTCTATTCAATGAAATAATACAAGAAAACTTCCCAGACTTGAAGAATGAGACAGAATCCCAAATCCTAGAAGCCTACAGGACGCCGAATGTGCAAAATCATAAGAGATCCACACCTAGACACATTATAATGAAGATGCCCAACATACAGAATAAGGAGAGAATTTTAAAAGCTACAAGAGAAAGGAAGCAGATTACATTTAGGGGCAAGCCAATCAGGATAACAGCTGATCTTTCAACACAGACTCTGAAAGCTAGAAGATCCTGGAATAACATATTTCAAACACTGAAAGATAATGGGTTCCAACCAAGAATTGTGTATCCAGCGAAATTAAGCTTCAGGATGGAGAATGAAATTAAAACCTTCCACGATAAACAAAAGTTTAAAGAATTCGCAGCTAGAAAACCATCTCTTCAAAACATCCTAGCCAAAGTATTACAGGAAGAGGAAATGGAAAATAACAATGAAAACCAACAGTGGGAGGTAGGACAGTAAAGAGGGGGGGGGAAACAATCAAAGAGGAAAACAAACAATGTTTAGTAACAGAAATAAACAAATATGGCTGGAAGAACAACCCATATCTCAATAATAACCCTAAATGTTAATGGCTTAAACTCACCAATTAAAAGACACAGGCTAGTAGAATGGATCACAAAACAAGACCCAACAATATGCTGCCTACAGGAGACGCATTTGATAGGAAAAGACATACATAGGCTGAAGGTGAAAGGTTGGGAAAAATCATATCACTCATATGGACTTCGGAAACAAGCAGGCGTGTCCATACTCATATCAAATAAAATAGATTTCAAGCCAAAGTTAATCAAAAGAGATAAAGAGGGACACTACATACTGCTTAAGGGAACCATACACCAACAAGACATAACAATCATAAATATTTATGCCCCAAACAATGGTGCAGCTATGTTCGTCAAACAAACTCTTCTCAAGTTCAAGAGTCTAATAGACCACCACACCATAATCATGGGAGACTTCAACACACCTCTCTCGCCACTGGACAGATCTTCCAAACAAAAGTTGAATAAGGAAACTATAGAACTCAATAACACTATTAATAACCTAGACCTAATTGACATATATAGAGTATACCACCCAACATCAAGCAGTTACACTTTTTTCTCAGCAGCACATGGATCCTTCTCAAAAATAGATCATATATTATGTCACAGGGCAACTCTTAGACAATATAAAGGAGTAGAGATATTACCATGCATCTTATCTGATCATAATGGAATGAAACTGAAAATCAACGATAAAAGAAGGAAGGAAAAAGCATACATCAATTGGAGAATGAACAATAGGTTACTGAATGATCAATGGGTTATAGAAGACATCAAGGAGGAAATTAAAAAATTCTTAGAGATAAATGAAAACACAGACACAACATATCGGAATCTATGGGACACATTGAAAGCAGTTCTAAGAGGAAAATTCATTGCTTGGAGTTCATTCCTTAAAAAAAGAAAAAACCAACAAATAAATGATCTCATACTTCATCTCAAAATCCTTGAAAAAGAAGAGCAAAACAACAGCAAAAGAAGTAGAAGGCAAGAAATAATTAAAATCAGAGCTGAAATTAATGAAATCGAAACAAAAGAAACAATTGAAAAAATTGACAAAACTAAAAGTTGGTTCTTTGAAAAAATAAACAAAATCGACAGACCCTTAGCCATGCTAGTGAAGAGAAGAAGAGAGAGAACTCAAATTACTAGCATACGGGATGAAAAAGGCAATATCACAACAGACACTTCAGAAATACAGAAGATAATCAAAAACTATTTTGAATCCTTATACTCCAATAAATTAGAAGATAGTGAAGGCATAGATAAATTTCTTAAGTCATATGATCTGCCCAGATTGAGTCAGGAGGATATAGAAAACCTAAACAGACCAATATCAATTGAGGAGATAGAAGAAACCATCAAAAAACTACCAACTAAGAAAAGCCCAGGTCCCGATGGGTATACAGCAGAATTTTACAAAACCTTTAAAGAAGAACTAATACCAATACTTTTCAAGCTACTTCAGGAAATAGAAAAGGAGGGAGAACTTCCAAATTCATTCTATGAGGCCAACATCACCCTGATACCTAAACCAGACAAAGACACTTCAAAGAAAGAAAACTACAGACCAATATCTCTAATGAACCTAGATGCAAAAATCCTCAATAAAATTCTGGCGAATCGGATACAAAAACATATAAAAAAAATTGTACACCATGATCAAGTAGGATTCATCCCTGGGATGCAAGGCTGGTTCAATATACGGAAATCAATAAATGTTATTCACCACATCAATAGACTTAAAAATAAGAACCATATGATCATCTCGATAGATGCGGAAAAAGCATTTGACAAAGTACAGCATCCCTTTATGTTCAAAACTCTAGAAAAACTAGGGATAACAGGAACATACCTCAATATTGTAAAAGCAATCTATGCTAAGCCTCAGGCTAGCATTATTCTGAATGGAGAAAAACTGAAGGCATTCCCTCTAAAATCTGGAACAAGACAGGGATGCCCTCTCTCTCCACTTCTCTTCAACATAGTTCTCGAAACACTGGCCAGAGCAATTAGACAGACGAAAGAAATTAAAGGCATAAAAATAGGAAAAGAAGAAATTAAATTATCACTATTTGCAGATGATATGATTCTATATCTAGCAGACCCAAAAGGCTCTACAAAGAAACTATTAGAGCTAATAAATGAATTCAGCAAAGTGGCAGGATTTAAAATCAACACGCATAAATCAAAGGCATTCCTGTATATCAGCGACAAATCCTCTGAAATGGAAATGAGGACAACCACTCCATTCAAAATATCTTCAAAAAAAATAAAATACTTGGGAATCAACCTAACAAAAGAGGTGAAAGACTTATACAATGAAAACTACAGAACCCTAAAGAGAGAAATAGAAGAAGATCTTAGAAGATGGAAAAATATACCCTGTTCATGGATAGGCAGAACTAACATCATCAAAATGGCGATATTACCAAAAGTTCTCTATAGGTTTAATGCAATGCCAATCAAAATCCCAATGGCATTTCTTGTAGAAATAGAGAAAGCAATCATGAAATTCATATGGAAAAATAAAAGACCCAGAATAGCAAAAACAATGCTAAGCAAGAAGTGTGAATCAGGCGGTATAGCGATACCAGACTTCAAACTATACTACAGAGCAATAGTAACAAAAACAGCATGGTACTGGTACCAAAACAGGCGTGTGGACCAATGGTACAGAATAGAGGACACAGAAACCAATCCACAAAACTACAACTATCTTATATTTGATAAAGGGGCTAAAAGCATGCAATGGAGGAAGGATAGCATCTTCAACAAATGGTGCTGGGAAAACTGGAAATCCATATGCAACAAAATGAAACTGAATCCCTTTCTCTCGCCATGCACAAAAGTGAATTCAAAATGGATCAAGGAACTTGATATCAAATCAGAGACGCGCCGTCTGATAGAAGAAAAAGTTGGCTACGATCTACAGTCGGTGGGGTCGGGCTCCAAATTCCTCAATAGGACACCCATAGCACAAAAGTTAATAACTAGAATCAACAAATGGGACTTACTCAAACTAAGAAGTTTTTTCTCAGCAAAAGAAACAATAAGAGAGGTAAATAGGGAGCCTACATCCTGGGAACAAATCTTTACTCCTCACACTTCAGATAGAGCCCTAATATCCAGAGTATACAAAGAACTCAAAAAATTAGACAATAAGAGAACAAACAACCCAATCAACAAATGGGCCAAGGACCTGAACAGACACTTCACAGAGGAGGACATACAGTCAATCAACAAGTACATGAAAAAATGCTCAACATCTCTAGCTGTCAGAGAAATGCAAATCAAAACCACCCTAAGATACCATCTCACTCCAGTAAGATTGGCAGCCATTAGGAAGTCAAACAACAACAAGTGCTGGCGAGGATGTGGGGAAAAGGGTACACTTGTACATTGCTGGTGGGACTGCAGATTGGTGCAGCCAATTTGGAAAGCAGTATGGAGATTTCTTGGAAAGCTGGGAATGGAGCCACCATTTGACCCAGCTATTCCCCTTCTCGGTCTATTCCCTAAAGACCTAAAAAGAGCATGCTACAGGGACACTGCTACATCGATGTTCATAGCAGCACAGTTCACAATAGCAAGACTGTGGAACCAACCTAGATGCCCTTCAATAGACGAATGGATAAAAAAAATGTGGCATTTATACACAATGGAGTATTACTCTGCATTAAAAAATGACAAAATCATAGAATTTACAGGGAAATGGATGGCATTAGAGCAGATTATGCTAAGTGAAGCTAGCCAATCCCTAAAAAACAAATGCCAAATGTCTTCTTTGATATAAGGAAAGTAACTAAGAACAGAGTAGGGACGAAGAACAGGAGAAGAAGATTAACATTTAACAGGGATGAGAGGTGGGAGGGAAAGGGAGAGAGAAGGTAAATTGCACGGTAATGGAAGGAGACCCTCAGGGTTATACAGTGGAGGGGGTAGAGAGAGAGGAGGGGAGGGGAGGGGAGAGGTGGGGAGGGGGGAGGGTGGATGATGGGAAAGGCAGCGGAGCACAACAGACACTAGTATGGCAATTTGTAAATCAATGGATGTGTAACTGATGTGAATCTGCAATCTGTGTATGGGGTGAAGGTGGGAGTTCATAACCCACTAGAATCAAAGTGTGGAATATGATATGTCAAGAAATTTGTAATGTTTTGAACAACCCACAATAAAAAATTAAAAAAAAAAAAAAAAAAAAAAAAACAATAAGGGGCCTGTTCCCAATAGCCTCGCTCCACATCCAGGAAACTGCAGGCCCAGAGTGTAGCTTGAACTGCGGAGAGGTATCACACTGGGGAAGGCCTCTCTGGCGGAGAAGCGGGGAGACTAGAGACCAGGAACAAACCTAAGTTAACAGGTTTGGAGAGACACCAGGTGGGGGAGGAGGGAGCTGCTTCATACGGATGATTGTTTCCTACAGCCGGAGGGCAAAATCTTGGTCCGGAAGGCATAGCACCACCTACTGGAAGCGAAGAAAATAGAGCCTAACAGCACCTTTTTTTTTTAATTGTAATTTTTATTTTACTGTATTTTATTTTTTTTATCATTTCTTCTTTTTCTTTTCTATTTTTTTTCTCTTTCTTTCTTCTCTCCCTCTCTCTTTCTTGGTTTGCTTCCTTACCTTTTCCCTATCTTTCCTCACAAGCATGACCACTCCGATTACGTGTAATTTAATAAATGCAAATAGATTAATACTACGAGACGGTCTATAGTCCGCCTAAGCCCTTAAGTACCTCCAAGTACTCCTGTCTATTCTCTAGTTAACATCCACCTGCATTTGAGCAACCCACCAAAGAAGCTAAGATATACTAACCTCCATACCATCAAATCACCTGACCTTAACATAAAATCCTAAATTGAAACCTCAGTTCTCTATATGCCATCAAAATCTGTAGGCCTTTAATGAAACTAATGAATTTACCTTAAATCACAATTAAATCCAACATCTCTAAACATTGTCTCCCAACACAAAGTAGAGATCTTGGAGCTATACAAAACCAAAACAAATTAATAAGAGAAAACAGAAACAAAGCAGTCAAACAGAGTTGGAAAGTAACGTGAGCACCATGAAAAAACAAGGGAAAAAAGGATTACAAACAATGCAGGATAACTTAAATTTACAGGAGAAGCTAGAGGCATCAGAAAAATGGATAAAGAAAGAACTCAAGGCAAACCTGACTCAGATGGAATGGAATCTTAAAGAAGTCATTAGTCAGCAAGTCCAAACAATGAAAGAATACTTTGAAAATGAATTAAGCAGATTCAAATAGCAAAAAATGAACTCTACCAGGAAATAGAGATTTTTTTAAAAAAAATCAAACAGTAACCCTAGAAATGCAGGAAACCATAAACCAAATCAAAAACTCAAATGAGAATATTACAAATAGACTAGATCAAATAGAAGTCAGAACATCAGATAATGAAGACAAAGTTTATCAATTCGAAAAGACTATAGTCAACGCAGAAAGGCTGGTAAGAAACCATGAGCAAAACATCCAAGAGATATGGGATGTCATTAAAAAAAACAAACCTAAGAGTCACTGGGATAGAAGAAGGTATAGAGGTCCAAACCAAAGGTATGAGCAACCTATTGAATGAAATAATCTTAGAAAACTTTCCAGAAATGAAAGATGGAATGAACTGCCAAATTCTGGAAGCCTACAGGACCCCAAACATACAAAACCATAATAGACCAACTCCAAGACACATTATTATGAAGATATCCAACATACAAAACAAGGAGAGAATATTAAAAGCTACAAGAGAAAGGAGGCAGATTACATTCAGGGGTAAACCAATTAGGTTAACAGCTGATTTTTCATCACAGACGTTGAAAGCGAGAAGATCCTGGAACAACGTATTTCAAATGCTGAAAAATAATGGATTCCAACCAAGAATATTGTATCCAGCAAAATTAAGCTTCAGGTTTGACAACAAAATTAAAATATTTCACGATAAACAAAAGTTAAAAGAATTCACAGCCAGAAAACCAGCACTGCAAAGCATTTTGAGCAAAACACTACAAGAAGAGGAAACAAAAAACAGCACCCAAAACTAACAGTGGGAGGTAACTCAGTAAAGGGGGGGGGGAATAACCAAAGAGGAAAAACTAGCCAAATTAAAATAAATAAATAAATAAGCATGACTGGAAGTACAAACCATATATCAATAGTAACCCTAAACGTTAATGGATTAAACTCACCAATCAAGCGACATAGGCTAGTAACTTGGATTAAAAAAACAGACCCAACAATATGCTGCCTTCAGGAGACTCATCTGACAGGAAAAGACATACACAGGCTGAAGGTGAAACGTTGGGAAAAATCATACCACTCATATGGTCCTCGGAAGCAAGCAGGAGTGGCCATACTCATATCGAATAAAATCAACTTCAAACCTAAGTTAATCAAAAGGGATAAAGAAGGACACTACATACTGTTAAAAAGAACCATTCACCAACAAGACATAACAATTATCAATATGTATGCACCAAATAATGGTGCTGCAACGTTCATAAAACAAACTCTCCTCAAGTTCAAGAATCAAATAGACCACAACACAATAATTATGGGTGACTTCAACACACCGCTCTCACCATTGGACAGATCCTCCAAACAAAAGCTGAATAAATAAACTATAGAACTCAATAACACAATCAATAACCTAGACTTAACTGACATATATAGAATATATCAACCATCATCAAGTGGGTATACGTTCTTCTCAGCAGCACATGGATCCTTCTCAAAGATAGACCATATATTATGCCATAGGGCAACCCTTAGTAAATATAAATGTGTGGAGATAATACCATGCATCTTATTTGATCATAATGGAATGAAACTGGAAATCAATGATAAAACAAGGAAGGAAAAATCCTGCATCACCTGGAAAATGAACAATATGTTGCTGAATGATCAATGGATTACAGAAGACATAAAGGAGGAAATCAAAAAATTCTTAGAGATAAATGAAAATACAGACGAAACATATCGGAATCTATGGGACACAATGAAAGCAGTTTTAAGAGGGAAATTCATTTCCTGGAGTTCATTCCTCAAAAAAAGAAAAAAACAACAAATAAATGAGCTCACACTTCATCTCAAAACCCTAGAAATGGAAGAGCAAAACAACAGCAAAGGTAGCAGAAAGTAAGAAATAATTAAAATTAGAGCAGAAATCAATGAAATTGAAACAAAAGAAACCATGGAAAAATATACAAAACTAAAAGTTGGTTCTTCAAAAAAATAAATAAGATCGACGGATCCTTAGCCATGCTAATGGAGAGAAGAAGAGAGAGAACTCAAATTACTAACATACGGGATGAAAAAGGCAATACCACAACAGACACGACAGAAATACAGAAGATAATTAGAAAGCATTTTGAAAACCTATATTTCAATAAAATAGAAGATAGTGAAGATATCGATAAATTTCTTAAGTCATATGATTTGCCCAGATTGAGTCAGGAAGATACACACAATTTAAACAGACCAATAACAAAGGAGGAAATAGAAGAAGCCATCAAAAGACTTTCAACCAAGAAAAGCCCAGAACCAGATGGGTATACAGCGGAGTTTTACAAAAAATTTTTTTTAATATTTATTTATTTATTTATTTTAGTTTTCGGCGGACACAACATCTTTGTTTGTATGTGGTGCTGAGGATCGAACCTGGGCCGCAGGCACACCAGGCGAGCGCGCTACCGCTTGAGCCACATCCCCAGCCCTACAAAATTTTTAAAGAAGAGTTAATACCAATACTTTTCAAGTTATTTCAGGAAATAGAAAAAGAAGGAGCTCTTCCAAATTCATTCTATGAGGCCAACATCACCCTGATCCCGAAACCAGACAAAGACACTTCAAAGAAAGAAAACTACAGACCAATATCTCTAATGAACCTAGATGCAAAAATCCTCAATAAAATTCTGGCAAATTGGATACAAAAGCATATCAAAAAATTTGTACGCCATGATCAAGTAGGATTCATCACTGGGATGCAAGGCTGGTTCAATATACAGAAATCAATAAACATTATTCACCACATCAATAAACTTAAAGATAAGAACCATATGATCATCTCAATAGACGCAGAAAAAGCATTTGACAAAGTACAGCATCCCTTTATGTTCAAAACACTAGAAAAACTAGGGATAACAGGAACTTACCTCAACATTGTAAAAGCTATCTATGCTAAGCCTCAGGCTAGCATCATTCTAAATGAAGAAAAACTGAAGGCATTCCCTCTAAAATCTGGAACAAGACAGGGATGCCCTCTCTCACCACTTCTATTCAATATATTTCTCAAAATACTGGCCAGAGCAATTAGACAGACAAAAGAAATTAAAGGCATTAAGATAGGAAAAGAAGAACTTAAATTATCACTATTTGCGGGTGATATGATCTTATACCTAGAAGACCCAAAAGGGTCTACAAAGAAATTACTAGAGCTAATAAATGAATTCAGCAAAGTGGTAGGATATAAAATCAACATGCATAAATCAAAGGCATTCCTGTATATCAGCAACAAAACTTCTGAAATGGAAATGAGGAAAACCACCCCATTCACAATATCCTCAAAAAAAATAAAATACTTGGGAATCAACCCAACAAAAGAGGTGAAAGATTTATACAATGAAAACTACAGAACCCTAAAGAGAGAAATAGTAGAAGAAGATCTTAGAAGATGGAAAAATATACCCTGTTCATGGATAGGCAGAACTAACATCATCAAAATGGCGATATTACCAAAAGTTCTCTATAGGTTCAATGCAATGCCAATCAAAATCCCAATGGCATTTCTTGTAGAAATAGAGAAATCAATCATGAAATTCATATGGAAAAATAAAAGACCCAGAATAGCAAAAGCAATTCTAAGCAGGAAGTGTGAATCAGGAGGTATAGCAATACCAGGTTTCAAACTGTACTACAGAGCAATAGTAACAAAAACAGCATGGTACTGGTACCAAAACAGGCGGGTGGACCAATGGTACAGAATAGAGGACACAGAGACCAATCCACAAAATTACAACTATCTTATATTTGATAAAGGGGCTAAAAGCATGCAATGGAAGAAGGATAGCATCTTCAACAAATGGTGCTGGGAAAACTGGAAATCCATATGCAACAAAATGAAACTGAATCCCTTTCTCTCACCATGCACAAAAGTTAACTCAAAATGGATCAAGGAGCTTGATATCAAATCAGAGACTCTGCGTCTGATAGAAGGAAAAGTTGGCTCTGATCTATATATTGTGGGGTCGGGCTCCAAATTCCTTAATAGGACACCCCTAGCACAAGAGTTAAAAACAAGAATCAACAAATGGGACTTACTCAAACTAAAAAGTTTTTTCTCAGCAAGAGAAACAATAAGAGAGGTAAATAGGGAGCCTACATCCTGGGAACAAATCTTTACTCCTCACACTTCAGATAGAGCCCTAATATCCAGAGTATACAAAGAACTCAAAAAATTAAACAATAATAAAACAAATAACCCAATCAACAAATGGGCCAAGGACCTGAACAGACACTTCTCAGAGGAGGACACACAATCAATCAACAAGTACATGAAAAAATGCTCACCATCTCTAGCAGTCAGAGAAATGCAAATCAAAACCACCCTAAGATACCATCTCACTCCAGTAAGATTGGCAGCCATTATGAAATCAAACAACAACAAGTGCTGGTGAGGATGTGGGGAAAAGGGTAAACTTGTACATTGCTGGTGGGACTGCAAATTGGTGCGGCCAATTTGGAAAGCAGTATGGAGATTCCTGGGAAAGCTGGGAATGGAACCACCATTTGACCCAGCTATTGCCCTTCTCGGACTATTCCCCGAAGACCTTAAAAGAGCGTACTATAGGGATACTGCTACATCGATGTTCATAGCAGCACAATTCACAATAGCTAGACTGTGGAACCAACCTAGATGCCCTTCAATAGATGAATGGATTAAAAAATGTGGCATTTATACACAATGGAGTATTATTCAGCACTAAAAAATGGCAAAATCATGGCATTTGCAGGGAAATGGATGGCATTAGAGCAGATTATGCTAAGTGAAGCTAGCCAATCCCTAAAAAACAAATGCCAAATGTCTTCTTTGATATAAGGAGAGCAACTAAGAACAGAGCAGGGAGGAAGAGCATGGGGAAAAGATTAACATTAAGCAGGGATGAGAGGTGGGAGGAAATGGGAGAGAGAAGGGAAATTGCATGGAAATGGAAGGAGACCCTCATTGTTATACAAAATTACATATAAGAGGAAGTGAGGGGAAAGGGAAAAAAAACAAGGGAGAGAAATGAATTACAGTAGATGGGGTAGAGAGAGAAGATGGGAGGGGAGGGGAGGGGGGATAGTAGAGGATAGGAAAGATAACAGAATACAACAGTCACTAGTATGGCAATATGTAAAAACGTGGATGTGTAACCGATGTGATTCTGCAATCTGTATACGGGGTAAAAATGGGAGTTCATAACCCACTTGAATCAAATGTATGAAATATGATATGTCAAGAGCTTTGTAATGTTTTGAACAACCAATAAAAAATAAATAAATAAATAAATTTTGTCTGTCTTTCCAAATGTTTTTAAGTGGGTGAACTGAAGAAATCTCCCTTTTCCTCCCTCCCCACCCCCCCTCCAACCTTCTCATACCCTGGATTGGGTTCTGGGCTAGGGAACTGTTTTAGTCAGCTTTTTCAGTGCCATGACTACAAGCTCTGACTAGAGAAATTTTAGGGGAGGAAAAGTTTATTTAGGGGCTCACGGTTTCAGAGGTCTCAATCCATAGATAACAGGCTCCATTCCTCAGGGCTCAGGGTGAGGCAGGATATCATGGCTTGAGAGACTGATGGAGGAAAGCAGCTCCTATCATGATTAGTAAGCAGAAAGAGAGACTCCACTCTCCAGATACAAATATATACACCAAAGGCACACCCTAATTTCCACCTCCTGCAGCCACACCCTACCACCTTAGTTACCACTTAGTTAATCCCTATCAGGGGATTAATTCACTGATTTGAGTTAAGACTCTCACAATCCAGTTGTTTCTCCTCTGAACAATCTTGCATTGTCTCACACGTGAGTCTTTGGGGGACACCTCACATCCAAAATATAACATGGACTCTAAGATTACTTTCAACTCTGGTGAACAATTTTCAAGTCTCTCCAAGTTTCTGAGCCTTAAAACATTTATTTTGTCATCCACCTTTCAATTCTGCCTTTCCTTTGCTGCCTTCATTCTATGCTTTTAACTCAATTATGCCATCTTCTGCCCCCAACGAAAGCAGTTCTAAGAGGAAAATTTATAGTACTGTGGCCTACATTAAAAAATTAGAGAGATTCCAAATAAATAAGCTATGCTACACCACATAGCCTTAGGAAAAGAAAAAACAACTAACTCCCAAACCAATAGAACCAGAAATAATTAAGAGCCACAAGTAATGAACTTGAGAATAAGAAAACAATATACAGGATTTGTAAGCAAAAAATAACCAAAATGGTTTTGGCACCATAATGAAAGTACAAATAACTGGGATGGGAACAAACTTCATGAATTAGCTATGCCTTTTATTCAGCAATGGAATCAGGCAGCAGAGTGCTCACTTTCTGGGTAGAAAATGGCACTGATTACCGGGGAGGTCTAGGTTTATATAGGTTACACACTGGGAGATGACTTAACCATTGAAGACTTTAATAGGACCTATCAGTTTGTGCATTCAGGAAACAGGTTGAAAGAATTTGAAATTAATTTTTACTGGGCAAGGATGATAGGTCCAAAGTTCAGCATTCAGCACTTATCTCTTTCCCTCTAAGGTCTATTGTACTGTCACAGACTTTGATTTTTAGGCTGGATTGATATCACATTCCCACAGTCTTGTCACTGGAAAAGCATGTTTTGGGAAAGAATCAATGTTATCAATGTACTGCCTTCTTCCTCCCTCCCTCTTCCCAGGCCACACTATTTAGGGGATGTCATTTGTATATCCTTCTGGATTAATGCAGAGTTGGTTTTTTGAAGAGATAAATAAGATTGACAAACCTTTAGCCAGACTAACCAAAAAAGTGAAAAGAAGCAAATCAATAAGATCAGAGATGTAAAAAGGAGATATCCCCCAAAGACCCTTCTGAAATCCAGAAGATTATCAAAACCTATTTTGAAAATTTATACTCCAATAAACTGGGAAATCTGGAAGACATTGAAAAATTTCTAAACACATGTGACCTGCCCAGATGGAATCAGGAAGGTACAGAAAACCTACACAGAACAATATCAAAAAATGAAATTGAAACAGCAATTAAAAGCTTTCCAAAGGTTTATAAAAGCCCCTGACTGGTTGGATTCTCAGCCAAGTTATTCTCAGTCACCTTTACAAAAAAAACTAACACCAGTCTTCTTATTATTGTATGAAATGGAAAGAGAGGGAATACTCCAAATGACATTTTATGAAGCCAGTACAATGCTGATACCCAAAGCAGACAAAGACACATCAAGGAAAATAAACTATAGACCAATACTCATGAACATAGATGCAAAAATCCTTAATAAGATATTAGCAAAGCACACTCAAATATACATAAAAAAATAATACACCATGATCAACAGGTTTTAATTCCAGGGATAAAAATATGGTTCAACATTCACAAATCAATAAATGTAATTCATCACTTAAACAGAATTAAAAGCAAGAAGCACATGATCATCTCAATAGATACAGAAAAGGCCTTTGATAAAATCCAACACCCATTCATGTTAAAAATGCTGGAGAAGCTAGGGATCAACATTGTAAAGCCCACTTATAACAAACCCAAAGCCAACATCATACTGAATGAAGAAAAACCAAAATCATTTTCTCTAAGATAAGGAAAAGACCAGACTGTCTAGTCTCACCACTCCTATTCAATATAGTCCTCAAACATTAGCCAGAGTGATCAGGCAAGAAAAGGAAATCAATGGGATGCAAATAGAAAAGGAAAAAGTCAAACTCTCTCTGGTTGCCAATGATATGATCATATATCTAGGAGACCCCAAAAACTCCACCAGAAGGCTCTAGAGCTGGTAAGTGACCTCACCAAAGTGGGAGGATACAAGATCAACACCCATAAATCAAGAGCTTTTCTGTACACCAACAGTCATTCAGCTGAGGAAGAAATTAGGAAAACTATCCCATTATAATAATCTCAAAAAATATTAAATACTTGGGAATTAATATAACCAAGGTGGTAAAGAGCTCTACAATAAAAAATATAGAACAATGAAGAAAGAAATGGAAGAAGAGCTTGGAAGATGCAGAGATATCCTGTGTTCTTGGATAGGCAGAATGAATATTATCAAAATGGCCATGCTACCAAAAAGCAATATAAAGCAATATACAGATTCAATGCAATGCCCATCAATATACCAATCACATTCTTCACAGAATTAAGAAAAAACAATTCTTAAATTCATTTGGAAGAATAAGGGACCCAGAATAGCCAATGCAATACTAGGCAAGAAAATCAAAGCAGTAGGTATCCCAATACCTGATCTGAAATTATACTGCAGAGCTGTAGTAACAAAAACAGCATGGTATTGGCATCAAAATGGACATGAAGACCAATGGAGAAGACTAGAAAGCATTGAGACAAATCCACACACCTATAGCCATCTGATATTTGATACAGATGCCAAAAATACATCTAGGAGAAAAGACAGTCTTTTAAACAAATGGTGCTAGGAAAACTGGATGGCTACATGTAGAAAGATGAAATTAGACTTCTCTCTCTCACCCTGCATGCAATTCAAATTGAAATGGATGAAAGACTTCAGAATTAGACCAGAAAATTTACATCTGCTAGAAGAAAACATAGGGTCACTCCATCATATAGGTGGTGTCACTGACTTCCTTAAGAAGACCCTCAAAGCATAAGAAATGAAATCAAGAATCCATAATTGGAATGCCATCAAACTGAAAAGCTTCTGCACAGAGAAGGAGACTATTAGGAGTATGAAGAGAGAGCCTACAGAATGGGAGAAAATCTTGGTCAGATACTCCTCCTATAGGGGATAAATATCCAGAATATATGAAGAACTCAAAAAACTTAACATCAGGAAACAAAACCAAAAAAAAACACACAAATAACCCAATCAGTAAACAGGGGCAAAAAAAATTAAACAAAAACTTCTCAAAAGAAGAAATAACAAATATATGAAAAAAAATATTCAACATCTCTATCAAACAGGGAAATGCAAATCAAAACTAAGATTTTTATCTCACTCTAGTCAGAATGGCAATGAACAAGAATACAAATAACACTAAATCCTGGTGAGGTTGTGGGGGGAAAATGTACATGGCGGGACTGCAGACTAATACAACCACACTAGAAAACAGTATGGAGATTGCTCAGAAAACTAGTATGGAACCACCATATGACCCAGCTCTCCTACTCCCTAGTATTTTTCCAAAAGATCTAAAATCAGCATACTACAGCAATACAGACACCTCAATGTGTATAAGAGCACAATTTACAATAGCTAGCATATTGAACCTGTCAATAGATGAATGGATTAAGAAATTATGAGATATATATATATATAATGGAGTTCTACTCAGCCATTAAAAAAAGGAATAAAATTATGGCATTTGCTGGTACACAGATGGAAACGGGAATATCATGCTAAGTTAAATAAGCCAAACTCAGAAACATGAAGGTCAGATGTTTTCTATTATATGTTGAAGCTAGAGTAAAATAAAGGAGAGGGGGCAGGTAGGATAGGATAACAAAGAGAAAGGAAATATCAGTAATGTAGAAGAAGGAGATCAAGCGGCAGAGTGAAGGAATGGGTAAGGAAAGGCAATACAGAATGAATTATTTAAAAAAAAACATGATACATGAATATATACATATACCACAGGGAAATTTACTTTATTGCATAAGTAAAAAGAAACAATCAAATATAAATAAATAGATGAGCAAAATGGAGCCTAGAATAGAGGAAGGAGTGTAACAGAGGAGAGGGAGGACAGGAGGGAAAAAAAGGAGGAAGGAAAAGGGGGATCATGAATCAAAATTGAATTCCATGTATGTGTAAGATTGTCAGGATGAATCCAACTATGATGTACTATAAAGCTCTGAAAAAATTTAAAAGAAAAAATTATGTTGAAACTAGCTGGGCACACTGGCACACACACCTATAATCTGAGTTACTTGGGAGGCTGAGACAGGAGGATTGCAAGTTCAAGACCATCCTGGGCAACTTAGTGAGACTGTCTCAAAAGTAAAAAGAGCTGGTGATGTAATTCAGTGGCAGAACATTCCTGGGTTCAATTCCCAGTAATATGCATGTGCACATTCACACATACACACACACACACACACACACACACACACAGAGAGAGAGAGAGAGAGAGAGAGAGAGAGAGTACTAGGTCCCTGTTTTCATGCAAAAAAATGTAATCTGGTTAGTTTGTGTAAAATGTTTCAGGGGAAGAGGGTGAAGGATCACAATGGAAACTGGTTTTGCTCAGATTTTAAGAAGGTCTCCTCCTTTCCCCTCCAAGATTAAAGACTATAGTCCCTTGATTTGCATTTATAATCTGTCAAAGACATGGTAAACACAGAATATATTCCTCCATTACTTTTTGTGAAGGTGCACAACATAATTATCCATAATAAGCAAACCATTAAAGAAAAGGAATCTGGGTATGAAATATATGTAAAAACAATGAGACTCTGTGGCATTTTTGCATAAGCCTCCCCCAGTCAGCCACCTCTCTCTCCCTCCCCATCAATGTGGTAGATGCAAAGATCATACAAAGGTGCGTGCAGATAACGATTAGCAATCACCCTGCACAGAAAACTGACTCAACAGTGAGTAGGTGCAACACACACCTCATGTACTGTAGCTGTGCGTTACTCTTAGTGACAGGCAAGGAGAGATGGTCAGGGACACCACTAGCTTGCAGTTGTAGTTATGCTTAAAGCAAGTATGCTCTAGACTCTGCAGGAATGCACAGCACAGAGTGGAAAGAACCTGTCATCCACACATTCCTGGGAGACCAGGAGGCTCCATACATGCTCCCTGGAGATAGAAACATCCACAGGATAAATTACACATTAATTTAACGTAGCCTGAGTTTTGTACACAATCCCCTACTCACCACACATGCTCATGCTTTAGCAAATATAAAATATTTTTAATATACTTACAACAACCAAAAACTAAAGAAAATTCTCTCCCCCATGTCATCAGGCTAAGTGGAGAGCACTTCCTGCTTCGTGATAAGCATTCTCTGATTCCCTTATGGGTGACATCAGCAGGGCCACGTGGAGGCTGAGCTTTGCCCCGTGTCTGGAGGTAGTAGGTGGAAATCCAATGCCCTCACTGGGGCCAAGAAAAATCCAAACTTCCTCCCTCACCCACAAGCAACAAAGTTGAACAGGTCGATGCTCATTGGTATTCCACTTTCTATGCCAGTGGCACATCAGTGAGGCCAAGCAAGGAGCTGAACTGAGGTGCACTGCTGCCCATGCCACACTAGGCCAGCAAGGTCACCTGGGGAGCTTATCATGCACTTCCACATGGGATGTTAGTATACTGAGCAGCATTTCTTAGTCTTTTTCTCACATTTAATATATAAGTTATAAGAAGATCATAAATAATTCACATCTTCAAAAAAAATCTGTGTGTAGATTTAAAACCTCAGTAAACGTGTCAGGATTCTTTTATTTTAAGGAGTTTAAAGACTTTCTAATTGACTTGATCTTCCAAGGGGATAAATTCCCCTCAGGTAGGAAGACTTTACTCCTAAAAACAAATTATTCTTCTTATTAAAAGAGAGGATTTAAAGGTTCCCAATATCAAAAAAAAATGGCAAATGTTTAAAGAGATGGAAATACTAATTAATTGGATTTGATTAGTACCATTGAATACATTGAGCAAGGGTTTAAAATGTCAAAAGAATGGGGTCACAAAATTCTTTAGCTCAGGGGAAACATGAGGCATGAGACTACAGTGACCAAGGTCACTATAACCTTGCATAGCAGATTTCTACAGACATCCTGATGCCATGAAGATAATTAATAACCCTAATAAAGGCATTTCCTGCTATGGCAATTCATACCTGAAATGTATAACATCAATGACAAATGACCAATCCGTGTCCTACGCTATTCGTATAGATCAATGCAATTGTAACAACCAGTTTGCTGTAAACTTCTTGTCCATTTTATTTTTTGATATATTAAAATGCAGACCCTTTGGATTTCATTTTGGTAGAAACTTATTTTGGCAACTAGAATAAGTGTTTGCCTTGGGTGGCAAGACACTTTGTGGCTTAAATAAACCATTCTTACACTTGGTTTACATCAACTTGCCTTTTAGGGTAACACTTTTGGTTACCATGAATGGACCCCAAAATGACTATACTTGACTCCCTAGTAGCTCAATTTAAAAAAAGAAGAATTATCTGTCTTTGCATTAAATCGAGTACTGTCAACATTTAAGATTTTTGGTCTGTTTTATTTTTTCTTTGTTTTACTCTTTTGTTTTTCTCAGTATACTCCCTTAACAAGAGAAAATTATATTTTATTTTTGTATTAGTTTTCTAGGTCTACCATAACAAAATACCACAGACAGAGTAACTTAAAAATTAGAAACTTATTTTCTCAGCGTTCTGAAGGCTGGAAGTTCCCAGTCAAGATGTCATCAGATTTGTTATCTTCTGAGGTTTCACTGCTTGGTTTCAAGATATCTGCTCCTTTCCTGTGTCCTTGCTGGTTTTTTCTCTGTGTATGTGCACTCTTGATGTCTATGCATCCAAATTTTCTCTTCTTATAAGGATTCCAGTAAAATCAGATTTTGGTACACCCAAAAGCTTCACTTAAATTAATCACACTAAATACCTAGTATGTAAGTACAATCAAAGGATGAAGTATTAGGGGGAGGAGCACCAACACCTGATTTTGCAGGGACATAAGTAAGCCCATAACAACCACTGTTCACTAAACAAGGTAAAGTAGAATTTCACTGAAATATCAGTGTCAAAACTTGATGAATGTGATATCATGTTTTATATTTCTGAGAGTAAGAGGTTGTCAACCATTCATCAGCATGAAGTCACGTGCTGCTTAGAATTTCTATGGTATACTTTAAAAAGATACTACTTTTGACATTTATAGATATTCCTATATTACAGAAAATTCAATAATTTATCTTGCCTTCAGTATATGGCTTTTTATATGTAAGGCATTTTTTTAAAATGTCTCAGAAATTATGAAAAAGGTTTGTCAAATTATAGATATTTTGTATTTTCAAGTACTGTTTCAGAATGAATGAATGGACTGATGAATAAACAAACTGTGACTATTCTACTAATAAGGTATATTTCCAGCTGGGATTGAGACTTAGAAGTAGAGGGCTTTCCTAGCATGAGCAAAGCATTGAGTTCTACCCCCAGTTTAAAAAAATAAAATAAAATAGAAGGAAAGAGAATATTTCTTAGTTATTAGAAAATTCTATCCCATTTTCTTTTTTCCATAGTCTCATGTATGTGTGATAACTTTATACTTTAGCACTATATTATTCCTTTAATTGAAGTTGCACCTAAAGAAAACATAAAATTAAATTCATATGTTAAAGAAAATAATATATGTACAAAATACTCTTAAATGGCAATGAACTCAACTACTTACATGTGTGATCACCAATTCTCCTGATTCACTGCAATGACAGCAACATTGAAACATATGATAAAGTTTGTACAGGCACAAGCAATGACAGTTATGTCAGAACTACCAGCAGGCCAACAGTTAAGATGTCACAGAGTATAATGTGCATGCTGATTTAAAGAAAGTTACATGAAAAGAAGTGTGTTTCTTAGTATCCCTTGAGTATGATCTATCCTTTGAAAAATCATTACACTAACCATAGAGAGCACTTTCTAAACATGTGCCACTTCATTTCAGCTGCACCACACACTTTGAAATGTTCTCCATGCAGACACTAAGACTGAGAGAACATAAACACAAAAATTGCAAGAATCTGGAGCCAAACCAGATCACATGGTACCAATTCCAGTGGTCCTTCCACTTTGGGATACTTGTACCAATATGGTGAAAACACAGGATTCAGGGCTCTTCCAAGTACCACTTGACATCTAGAACCTCTGACTCATCTTTCAGGTATGCAAAATTAGAAAAAAAATCATCTTACCTCCTGCAGTTCATGGAAATTTGTTGTTATTTAAAGTACAGCATTTCACAAATTTCACTATAAATTATTCATGGAACCCTTAATATTTTTCCCAGATCAGTTAAAATGACATAGACAAAGAACAGAGGACTTCAAAACAGAGGAGGAGAAAGAAAGCCATCCTTTGTGTGATTAATAACACATAAATTCTTATTGTGCTTTAAAAACACCCACTCTTTTCCCTTGCAAATCCCCATTTCCTAATTAACTATGTACCACACACACTTCAACCACACCACAGACATGTTGGTCTATTTTCTATCCCTCATAATCATCAAGGTTTTTTACTGCCTCTGGGACTGTGACCCAGCTCTACCCTGTGAGGGAAATAGTCTACAGGTGACTGTCTTCCTCTGTCAGTGCTGTCTCTGCTCATATGCCACCTCCTCAAAAAAATCCCCTCATAATCACCCATTCCAAAGTAAAACACAGTGACTTTCTGTACCATCATCTTAATTTGAAATTTTGTATAGCATTTTCTGATATATTCACATGTGTGTGTATATATTTTTTGCTTATCAGCTACCTCACCCTCCTGCCCACCTGCACCTCCTGTGCACCTTACCATAGAAAATTAGCCCTCTGAAAGCACAGGTATTTTCTGTCTTCCTCACCACTGTCTTTTTTATGTTTAAAACTGCCTGGATGCTTTGATGTCTAAAACAGAATATATTTTCAGTCTATGCCTGCTGACTAAATAAACTACATCATCTGTATCATATAAAACTCTGAAAAAAAATGAAAGTGAAGATGTTAAAGAGAAAGACCTGGTTGTTAATGAATTAAGATTACAAAACCTATTTGAATAAAGGGCAAAAATTCCTCTACTGGGAGTTGGTAAACATTTGCAGCAGCAAACTGCTTGTAAAGAAAGATAACAGAATGTCCTCCTACTCACATTTTTGCCCAGAAGTCTTAGAGGTAAATTTAGAGGAGGTTCCCTTTATCCTGGCTGGTCTGAGTGGCTACTTCATTTCCTGTCCTTAGGAACTGGAGTCAAAAAAAAATTTTTTTGGCCTCACTATATCACATTCCCTTGAGGCTAAAGAGAACTGACCAGAGATCCATATCTCTCCCCTTTATAGAAACAAAGAAATTTGCCAAAACACAGTTTCCTACAACACTTAACAGTGGTTTATTAAATGGATAAAGAAATTACTGACACTAAGACTGCCAAATCATTATCTCCATGACCTACATTTTCAGGAATTTGACATATGTCCTTGTCAAAATCTCACAGCTGTGCTGGAGGCATAGTTCAGCAGTAGAGCTTGTATCTAGCACATACAAGGCCCTGGATTTGATGCACAACAAAGGAAAAAAAGATTTAAAAAAATAACGATTTTATCATTTCTGAGTTTATTATCATTCAACTTTTTCTATTTAAAACTACAATTTCTGTGTGGCTCAGTGGAAGTCAGCTTGCACAAAGAGCTGGGTTTAATTCCCAGGAACTACAAAAATAGATAAATAAATAAAATAAAAATACACACACACACACACACGCACGCACACGCACACATATATGGAATTTCTGAAAATAAACTAAAAAATGACAGAATGAACTATTCTTTCTACTCTGAAAGGATGATGGACTAACTCACATCTACATATTATCTTCATTTATGAAATAATTTCTATAATTAATTTAATTTTGTGTAATTTAAATCATTTGCATTTATTCTTTTTACTATTCTCTCCATCATTCTTTGGGTAGTGGTTGCTGCTATTGCTGCTGGGTTTTAGTGCTGGGGATCAAATCCAGGGCTTCATGGACATTTGACAAGCATTCTATCACTAATCTACACCCTTCATGCTTTTAAATATCATTTGCCCAACATAAGATTTGACATGTATAAGAAACAAAGTTTCTGTTTAGAAGAGCATCCTTTTCTTTTTTTAAAATTAATTAATTTATTTTAATTAGGTATATATGACAGCACAATGCATTTTTTATAGTTTATTAACTTATCTTTATTAGTTTGCCCTCCTTTTTGTTTCAAAAATTATGGTTTTAAGGATACAGATCCTGCATTTTCTTTTTTATTTTTTTATTAGTTACACATGACAGTACAATGATCTTGACAATTCATATATTTGAATCAAATGGGGCATAATTTCTCATTTTTCTGATTGTACAGGTTGCAAAATCACATTGGTCATACAGTCACCCATATACATACAGCAATAATAATGTCTATTTTATTCTGCTGCCCTTCCTATCCCCTCTTCCCTTCCCCTCCCCTCCCATCACATCAGAAGAGCATTCTTTTCTTTGAAGTGTTTCTCAGTGCAATATGGACATCTTTGTTTCTCAAACTGTAGATGACAGGGTTCCTTATTGGTCCCACAACAATATAAAAATTTGTGGATACTTTAATCTTGATCCAAAGACCCAGTAGGAGAAGGTGTAAGGTACATAAATGCTAATGCTCCAAAGAAAAGAGAAACAGCAATAATATGAGAGCTGCAGGTACTGAATGCTTTAGACCTGCCCTCTGTGGAACAGATGCTGGAAATGTTGGAGAGGATCAAGGTGTAAGAAATGAAAATGATAAGGCTAGGCCCTATAACATTGACACCCACCACAACGAAAACCACCAGCTCATTGATGGAGGTGCTTGTGCAGGAGAGCTTCAGGAGAGGAGGGATGTCACATATGTAGTGACTAATGATGTTGCTTTCATAGAAGCTGAGTCTTACCATGCATTCAGTGTGGGCCATGGCACCCACAAGCTCCATGGCATACACACCCACCATCAGCAAGAGGCAGACTTGATGGGACATGGTGACCTTGTAAAGCAGAGGCTTACAGATGGCCACATATCGATCATAGGCCATTGATGTCAAAATATAGCACTCGTCGAAACAAAGAAGCAGAAGAAAAAGAGCCAAGCCATGCACTCTGCATAAGAGATGATGTTCTGATTTATATATAGCACATCAGCATTGGCGGTGGGGGGGGGCTGGGGGGGTGGGTAATGACGGATGAGTAGCAGAGATCTGTGAAGAAAAGGTTGAAGAGGAAGTAGTACATGGAAGTGTGCAGGTGAGGATTCAGAACAATCAAGCCCAGGTTCCCCACCACAGAGACCAAGTAGGTTCCTAAGAAGAGGAGGAAGAGAGGCAGCTGGAGCTTTGGCTGTTGTGTTAAACCCAGCAGGATAAACTGGGTCACTTGAAGAGCCATTGCCTGAGACCATTCCCCCCTGAGACAAGTCTGTGAGAAAAGAAGAAATAGTAACATTAAAATGAGAACCCAGCTCTCTCCACCCAGACCCAATATAATGAGACGGAGACCCAGATGGGGAGATGAACTCAAGCTCACCTTTATCTGTGTCTGTTTTCTCCATTTTATAATCTTCAAGATATATAAAATATGAATATTTTTTAAAAACACACAAGGCAATTTCTGAGAGGATAAGGTTCATCTCCCACCCACAGGATCAACGGTGGTCTCAGCAGGGAGCAGATGAGGTTTTTCAAGGACTCTCTGGCTCCCACAAATGAGGTTTGGAAGAATAGCAGGATAGGTACAATTCAGCACTCACCCTCCTGCATCAGGACTTCAGGAGAGGCTCTTGATAACACTTCTGCTCTATTCTCAGAGAATGATAGATAACTATGATAAATTTTAGAGGGGCACAGCCCAGAAAAGAGTTTTTCTTCTTTTGATGTTATTGCTTTTGTTTGGGATGAATTTTGGACAGAGGAATTCAGCACACAACCCTCAGTCTTTCAGGCTCTGAGAAGCTATGAATTACAGAACATGATTTTGATGGTGGCTTTGCCCACTGTGCTATTCATCCTACAAGGTAGTAAATAGGTTCTACTGTTACCATAAAAGCCATCTACTAATATGACCCAAGAGGTTTTATGAGTTTGGAAATACTAGGGGCCTGATTAAAAATTTGGAAGACCTGTTTTCCCCAGAGATCAGGTTTTGCAGTTAAAAGATCTTATCCAACCTGTATCTATCTATATCTATCTATCTATATCTATCTATAGATAGATAAATAAATAGATAGATACAGATATAGATAAATATAAACAGATATCTATAGATAGATAGATAGATAGATAGATAGATAGATAGATAGATAAAGATATGTGTCTTCCTTCAATATATGTTCCCACATACATTTGAAATTAAGCTCCATAATTCATGGATTTTTTCTTTGTTCTTCAATCCTGTTTCTTCAGCACCTGTTATTGTATCTAGCATGTACAGTAGGTAGTTAAGAAATATTTATATAGTAAAAGTTGGATGGTTGAGGATGCCTTTCCTATTTTTCCTGAAACCTGTACTGGATACCAAGCAGACTTTTTGCTCCACTGGCAAAGGCTTATGTACTATAAATGCTTTTATTTGTAAACAAGAATGCAGGGCAGGAAAAACATCACTAAGACAAGTAAAAGCCACTGCTGGACTTGTAAAAGGTCATCTAGGAGCCCTCCAGGTCCAAGATGATGAGCTCAAAGAAAGATTTCAGTTAAAAAAAAATCTTATCTATCCTACATTTACAGTTCAGTTCATGATAATAACATGAAGTATCCTCCCTGAATGTCACCCTGAGGACTTGCACAGGCTGTCTATAAGGTCCCAATAGATCAGAAGCAAATTTGAGTAAGTGTAGCAGAGGAAACTCTCAGTTTCCTAAATCAGAACCCACTCCCTCTAGGAGGGCATTGGGAGCCACTCAAAGTTTTTATTTTTATTTTTCTTTATTTTAGTCACAGGATTGAAATAAGCACAGTGCTGACTTAGAAGAATTGTATGGTGGCATTGGTAGGAATGACCAGTGTTAGAGAGATGAAAATAATGTGAGGTAATAACAAAAGTGAATGAATTAACTGAACAGGCACTTCACAGAAGAAGTAATACTAATGGTCAACAAATATATGAAAAAATGTTCAGCAATTAGAGAAATGCAAATTAAAACCACACCAAGATTCCCTCTCTCTCCAGTTAGAATTGCAATTTCAAGAATACAAGTAGCAATAAATGTTGGCAACGATGTGGGGAGAAAGGTACACTCAGACATTGCTGGTGGGACTGCAAATTGGTGCAACCATACTGGAAAAAAATATGGAGATTGCTCAGAAAACCTGTAATCCCAGCGGCTCCAGAGGCTGAGGCAAGAGGATAATGAGTTCAAAGCCAGCCTCAGCAGAAATAAGGTGCTAAGCAACTCGGTGAGACCCTGTCTCTAAATAAAATACAAAATAGGTCTGGGGGATGCTGGGGTTGTGGCTCAGCAGTAGAGCGCTCATCTAGCACGTGCGAGGCCCTGGGTTCAATCCTCAGCACCACATATAAATAAATAAATAAAATAAAGGTATTGTGTCCAAGTACAACTAAAAACTAAATTTTAAAAAACTGCTTTTAAAAAAAATAGGCCTGGGGATGTGGCTCAATGGTCAAGGGCCTCTGAGTTTACATCACCCTTGAATCACAAGGGCCTCTGAGTTTGTATCCCTGCTACAAAAAAAAAAAATATATATATATATATATATATATATATATATATATATGAAACTTGAAACCTTTATGTTAACAAAGTATACTAAGCTCAGAAAGTCAAGAGTTGTATGTTTTCTCTCATATGTGAAATCTGGAGAGGAAAAAGGAAAAGAAAGGTGTGGGGGTGTGGGGGGGTCTTTGGGAAAATTGGGAAACTGGTAAGATAGAGGAAAGAGACCTAGGAGTGGGGGAAGGGGAGGAAAAGGGAAATATTGGGGATATTGGCCAAATTGTAATATTATATTTTGTGCATATACAAATAATGTCACAACAAAATCCCACCATTATGTACAACTATAATGCACAAACAAAAAATGGAAAAAAAGAGTCAGGAATGAGCAAAATATTCTGAGGCACATCTCAGAGAAAGAATGACTATTTGATAAGTAATGTGTAAGTATAATGTGACTGTTATGCAAACAGAAGAATGAAAGGGAAGAGAGAGTTTTGCAATACAGGACAAGGTCCAAATATCTCTATATTCACTCCAGGTTTGTTCATATTCATACTGGTGGTTTTAAAGGTGAAAGAATGACCTTCATCCTAAACTCCAGTTTAGAATTATACATAAAAAGTCTTCTGGCATCATGATTTGCTAAAATGCAAATTTCCTGGGAACATTTCATGTTCTTGAATCACATAATTGAGAGTTGTTAACATTTCCATAGAAAACACATTTTTTTGTTCTAATTAGTTTTACATGACAGCAGAATAGATTTTGGTTTATTGTACATAAATGGAGCACAGTTTTTCATTTCTCTTGTAGTATAGATGTAGAGTTGCAACATATGTGCAGTTATACATGTACTTAAGGTAATGATATCCATCTCATTTCACCATCTTTCCTACCTCCATGTCCCCTCCCCTCCCTCCATTTGCCCAATCAAATTTCCTCCATTCTTCCCATGCTGCCCCCACCTTCATTATCGATCAGCATCCACTTATCAGAGAGAACATTTGGCCTTTGATTTGGGGGGATTGGCTTACTTTGCTTAGCATGATATTCTCCAGCTCCATCCATTTATCTGCAAATGCCATAATTTTATTCTCTTTTATTGAGTAATACTCCATTGTGTATATATACCACCGTTTCTTTATCCATTCTTCTATTGAAGAGCATCTAGGTTGGTTCCACAGGTTAGCTATTGTGAATTGAACTGCTATAAACATTAATGTGGCTGGGTCACATCAATAGTATGATGATTTTAAATCCTTTGAGTATAGACCAAGGAGTGGGATAGCTGGGTCAAATGGTAGTTCTATTCCAAGTTTTTTAAGGAATCTCCATACTGCTTTCCAGATTGGTTGTACCAATTTGCAGTCCCACCAGCAATATATGAGTGTACCTTTTCCCCACATCCTTTCCAACACTTATTGTTGCTTGTATTCTTGATAATTGCCATTATGACTGGAGTGAAATGGAATCAGAGTAGTTTTGATTTGCATTTCTCTAATTACTAGTGAAGTTGAATTTTTTAATATATTTATTGATCAATTGTATCTATTCTTTTGTGAAATGTCTGTTCATTTACTTAGCCCCTTTATTGATTGGGTTATTTATTCTTTTGCTGTTGAGTTTTTTTAGTTCTTTATATAGCCTGGAAACTAGTGCTCTACCTGATGTGCATGTGGTAAACATGTTCTCCCACTCTGTGGACTCTCTCTTCACATTGTTGATTGTTTCCTTTGCTGAAAAGAAGCTTTTTAGTTTGAATCCATCCCATTTATTAATTATTGATTTATTTCTTGAGATTTAGGAGTCTTGTTAAGGAAGTCAGGACCTAATCCAACATGATGAAGATTTGGGCCCTCTTCTGTTAGGCATAAGGTCTCTGGTCTAATTCATAGCTCCTTGATCCACTTTGAGTTGAGTTTTGTGCAAGCTGAGAGATAGTGGTTTAATTTCAATTTACTGCATATGGATTTCCAGTTTTCCCAGCACCATATGTTGAAGAAGAGGCTATCTTTTCTCCAAAGTATGTTTTTGGGGCGTTTGTCAAATATGAGATAACTGTATTTGTTTGGGTTTGTCTCTATGACTTCTGTATCATTGATCTACATGTCTCTTTTGGTGCCAATACCATGCCATTTTTGTTACTATAGTTTTGTAGTAAAGTTTAAGCTCTGGTAATGTGCTGCCTCCTGCTTCACTCTTCTTGCAAAGGATTGCTTAAGCTATTCTGGGTCTCTTATTTTTCCGAATGAAATTCATGATTGCTTTTTCTTTTTCTAAGAGGAATGTTGTTGGGATTTTAATTAGAAATGCATTAAATCTGTATAAGGCTTTTTGGTAGTATGGCCATTTTGACAATATTAATTCTGCTTATCCAAGAACATGGGCTATATCTTTCCATTTTCTAAGAGCTTCTTCAATGCCTTTCTTTAATGTTCTATAATTTTAATTGTAGAGGTCTTTTACCTCTTTTGTTAGATTGATTTCCAAATATTTTTAGACTATTGTGAATGGGGTTGCTTTCCTAATTTCTCTTTCAGAAAATAATGTATAGAAATATAATTGATTTATGGGTACTGATTTTATATCCTGTTACTTTGCTGAATTCATTTATTAATTCTAGAAGTTCACCTGTGGAGTTTTTTTAGATCCTCTAAGTATAGAATCATGTCATCCACAAATAGTGATAATTTTAGTTCTTCTTTTCCTATTTATATACCTTTAATTTCTTTCACCTGTCTAATTGCTCTGACTAGAGTTTCAAGGACTATATTGAATAGAAGTGGTGAGAGAGGGATCCGTGACTTTTTCCAGTTCTGAGAGGAAATGCTTCCAATTTTTCTCCATTTAGAATTATGTTGGCCTTGGACTTAAGTTTTACAATGTTTAAGTTATGTTCCTACTATCCCTAATTTTTCTGGTGTTTTAAACATGAAAGGGTGTTGTATTTTGTCAAATGCTTTTTCAGCATGTTGAGATGAGATGATCATATTATTATCTTTAAGTCTATTGATGTGATGAATTACATTTATTGATTTCCATATGTTTAACCAACCTTGCATCCCTGGGATGAACCCCACTTGAGCATGGTGGTCTATCTTTTTAATACATTTTTATATGCAATTTGGCAGAATTTTATTGAGAATTTTTGCATCTATGTTCCTCGGGGGTATTGGTCTTAAGTTTTCTTTCCTTGATTTGTCTTTGTCAAGTTTGCCACAAGGAATATTTGATCCCTTCATAATTTGCGGGATCTTAGAATAATAAAAGTTGCTTGTTTTCATAATAGTTAGCCTTCCTATTATATTAAGTAGAAAAAAATAATTGGGAAATTTCCAAATAATTTAGGGGTTTTTTCCCCCTCTGCTATTTTTCCCTATGCTTTTCCCCACATTGGTTTCATTAATCCAATGGCTTCAATATCAATGAGAATGACCCTTAATTATTATTTTTCATATTCTGATCTTTCTCCTGAGCATCACTTAGCCTTTTTATGCATTCCCTACAGCCTATTATCCAATTGTTCAAAACTGAATGTATAATTTTTACCGTATTTCCAGTCTTCCTGATTTTTCTTTGTAGTAACACCATAATTTATCCAAATACCTATGCTAGTATTGGGGGAAATTTTATTGACTATATCTATTCTCTTTTTGAGAAGTCCTCCTGAATATTCCCTTACAATGTCTCTTACAGATCTTTGGGGTTTTTTTAACTTATGAATATTTTATTTGTTCTTTTTAGATATATATGATAGATGTCAGTAAACATGCTGACATCAGACATCATGAAGCTATATTTTGACTTATTGTACATACATGGAATGTAACTTATTCTAATTAGGATCCATTCTTGTGGTTGTACATGATGTGGAATTTCACTGATGTTATATACATATATGAACATAGGAAAGTTATGTTTGATTCATTCTACTATCTTTTCTATTCCCATCTCTCACCCTGCACAAAATTCAAAGTGGATCAAAGACCTAGGAATTAGACCAGAACCCCTGCACCTGCTCAAAACAAATGCAGGCCCAACACTCCAATATATCAGCTCAGGAAATGACTTTCTTAACAAGACTCCTAAAGAATAAGAAGTAAAATCAAAAATCAATAAATAGGATGGTATCAAATTAAAAACCTTCTTCAGAGCAAAGGCAATAATCAATCAAGAGTGTGAAGAGAGCCTGAAGAATGGGAGAAAATCTGCCACCTGCTCCTCAGACAGGGCGTTAATATCCAGGCTATACAAAGAACCTATAAAACTTAACACTAAAAAAACAAACAGCCCAATCAATAAATGGATAAAGGAACTAAACAGACACTTCTCAAAAGAATAAACATGAATGGTCAATAAATATATGAAAAAAAATTTCAACATCTCTATCAGAGAAATGCAAATTAGAACTACACTGAGATTTCATCTCCAGTCAGAATGGTAATGGATAAGAGACTTTATTTTAAAATGGCAATTTCCAAGAATGCAAGTAACAATAAATGTTGGTGAAGATGGACTGAAAGGGGTCTGCTCATACGATGTTGGTTGTGGAGAGTGGATGAAATCCCAGTCATGGGCTGATCCTGCAGTGCTGTAAAAGCCAAGTCTGGGAAACATTCCTTGCCAAAAGGCAAGGATCTTAACAACCTTGATACTCGACACTAATATTTAGCAGATGTTACAGTAGGCTTCCTGGGTGCAGCAGGATAGCTGCAAAAAAATGTTTCTACCTCTGTAACTTTTTAGTATACAAAGAAGCCTTTTGAAAACACATAAGTCTTAAACAATTTATAATATCCCTGTAGCTTAACTTCCTGATTATGAGACCCAGTATAATATGCTTGCAGAGCTAGTTTGGGGTTACTGTTCCTCCACCAGAGTGCAGTGTCCCACCTAGCTCCAGCTTTATTTGAAAATGTCTCTGTGTTTTCTTTGTCTCTGTGTTTTTCTCCATCTCCTGTCACCCCTACTGTGGGGAGCCACTCTGAATGATTCATGACTTCCATCCTGAAGGCTTTCACCAGTCACTACATTTCATAGTGACCTGGACATTGTCCCGGTTCAGGAAATTGAGGGTGTGTCTTCAGATGTAGGTGTGTCACCCATGGCATTGAGCTACACTCACCTATTCCTTTGAAATACTTGACCTGTTTGGGATAGAATGTTCCATGGAAACACCCTTTGTGTGTCCCCTTCTCTTGCTCTGCCTTTGGGTGTGGCCTTCCTAGATGTCAGTCAACCTGCCAACAGCAGACATCATGAAGCTAGACTCAACCCCCTGAAACCTGACCCCTTGCCTAATTTGAATGGCTTCTCCCCCCCCCCCTCACTGCGGACCCTTAAGGTCAGAGGAGCTATCACAGGACCCAAAGAAAAAGGTATCTCTGTCTCCTGTGTGATTGTTTTGTGCAGCCCTGTTCACCTGGAGTGACTCTGAGTGTTTTAGTCTCGAGAAAGGCGAGAGCCTACTCAAGATCCTTTGTGGATGCTGTACAAGTCATAGCAGTTGGTGGGACTGCAAAGTGGTGCAACCACTCTGGGAAGCAGTAAAGTAGTATGGAGATTCCTCAAAAGCCTAGGAATGAAGCAACCACTTGAGCCAGCTATTCCACTCCTCAGCATATATCCAAAGGATTTAAACTCAGCCTACTATAAGGATGCAAACACCTGAATGTTTATAGCACACAATTCACAATAGCTAAGCTATGGAGCCAACCCATGTGCACTTCAACAGACCAATGGATAAAGAAAATGTGGTATATATACACAATGGAGTATTACCCATAAAGAATAATGATTTTGACCACCAGGGTAAGGGGTTGGGGTTCAGTGCCAGGGCTGAGGGAAGAGTGGGAGGCACTGGTGCAGGACAGGGAGAAAAGAAGCTACGACTAGTCGCCTAAAGGCGTTGGAGTAAGCCAAGACCAAACCAGTGGAGCTGCCTCCAGAGCGTTCCCATGGTGGCTGCTGGGGACCCTCATCATGACCATGATACCTCTGCTGAAATGTAGATGAGTCCAATCACGACCCCCAGTTCGAGCCTATAGTTTCACTCCCTGAGCAAGAATTTAAAACACTGGAGGAAGATGAAGAGGAACTTTTTAAGATTCGAGCAATTTCTATTTGCTTCATAGAATGATCTTCCAGAATGGAAGGAAGGAGGCACTGGTGATGTCAAGCTCCTGAAACATAAGGAGAAAAGAACCACCGGCCTTCTCATGAGGAGGGACAAGACCCTGAAGATATGCGTCAACCACTATATCACGCCAATGATGAACTGAAGCCAAACGCTGGCAGCGATCGTGCCTGGGTTTGGAACACCCGTGCTGACTTGCTGATGAGAACCCTAAGCCAGAGCCGCTGGCCATTCACTTCCTAAACGCTGAGAATGCACAAAAGTTCAAAACAAAGTTTAAAGAATGCAGGAAAGCGTTTGAAGAGAGAAAAAAGAAAGGACTGGGCAAAAATGATAATGTTGAAAAAGTGACCCAAGAGCTGGAAGCTCTTTCTGTGAAGGAGAACAAGGAACCTGGAGAGAAGACCGAGGAGAAATCGGAGAAGCATTGAGTCGTCTTAATTTATTTTCCTTTTTCTTTTTCTTCTTTTAATTTTGCCCTGCCCTTCTTTTTGGGTTTATTTTTATTCTGTTATGTTTTCATAAGGATTTTATATAAAGAACTGAATTCCAACATTCAGGGGTTTTTTTTAAGTTTTTACCCTATTGAAGATGACTTGAGAAAATCCATTCCCAGTCATGAAAATGTACTGTGCTAACTTTCTTTCCCACGGTGGAAACACTTATTTACTATCATCAAAAATAGTGAATAAAAAACGCATTTGAAACCTGGGGAAAAAATAATAATGATTTTATGACATTTGCCAGTAAATGGATGGATCTGGAGACTGCAATGCTAAGTGAAATGAGCCAGTCCCAAAAAAACAAAGGTCAAATGTTTTCACTGATATGTGGAAGCTAACCCACAGTAAAGAGGAGGGGATTTAAAAAAAAAAAAAGGAATAGAAGTTCAGTGGATTAGATGATGGGGAATGATGGGAAGGTAGGGTGGGTGAGAAAAGAAAAGATAGTGGAATAAATCTGACATATGTACATATATGAATACACCAGTGAATCTCACCATCTTGTATATCTACAAAAAATAATTTAAAAAAAACTATGGTTAAATGGCAGAAAGATCAGGAGAAGGATGGAAGCAGGGGTGAGGTTAGGAGAGGAAAAAGGAGAATTACTAGGGACAGAATTAGAACAAGGTATATTCCCTGCTTTTAAAATTAAGTCAAAATGGATTCTACTGACATGTATAACTAAAAAGAATCAATAAATTTTTAAAACTATGAAAAAAGGAAGGTAGAAGAAAACATCCATGTTAAAAAAAAGTCATGATATGAAAAGACCCAAATCTGTCTTCTAGATATGACAAATTTAATGTCTGAAGTGAAAAATACACTGAATCCAAAATACATAATCCTGGCCTAATTATGAGATAATTGTAAGAAATAGGAACTGAAGGGACATCCTACAAAATACATGACCAATAGTACTAATAGCAAGGCCATCCAAAACATGCAATATGAGAAATGGGGACAGCCAAGAAATTTGTGATACATCACCAGTGAATGTAATAGTATCCTGGATGGGAGCCTGGAACAGAAAAAAAGATATTAGATTAAAATTAAAGAAATCTGAATAATTCAGGGGCATTAATAATAATGTATCAATATTATTTGATTAATTGTGACAAATTTACACAATAAGTAAGATAACAAGGGGCACTGGATATGGAATACATTTAGTTCTCTACTTTCATTATTTTTCTGTAAATCTAAAACAATTCTAAGATTCAAATTCATTCTGGTATTAATGGTAGATCAGACAAACAGAAAAAAGATGAGTGAACCTGAATAGCAATAGAAACTTTCCAAAATGAAGCAGAAATAGAAAAAAATAACAGATCTTCAGTAATCTACTAGACCTCTCAGGCACTCTTATGTGCACAGAATTAGAGTCTCAGAAAGAGAAGAACCCTTGAAGACAGAGAAATTTAATACAGCTATCTAAAAAACAAAAAATTACATATTGAGGACCTTTGGCCCCTTAATATACTTTAAGAATGAAGTTGACCAAATGAGCTGCATACAACTGTTATATCTAGTATTTGGGGGCTACACTATTAATACCTAACCATCCACTAAACAGAGACAAAACTACTGTATAAAATATTCTGTAAGGCTCTATATTATGATCTGGTTCACAATCATGTAGATTTCTACATTATTCATGAAACCGCTAATGTATATTTTATAAGCTTTTAATAACTGTTTACTTGATAGTGAAATTTGAAAAAAAGTATATTCATTATATACTATATTAATAAAAATTATTCAAAATTTAAAATTATGCCTCTTAAAAGAGATAAATGGCTTTTCCTTTTTATTAGATAAGACACCCAAATAATTACTTATTTGTACTTGTTTCTGGAACTTAATTTGTTATACCAGACTTTGTGCTTAAATAGCTATTGGCAATGCTTAATCAAGAATTTTTATGATTAAATATTTATTTCATAGTCACCATCAATAATAAACTAGGTATAAAAAAATTATAGTTTTTGAATTGATCAATGACATTATATAGATTATAGAACACAATGAGAGATTACATAAGTATATTGTGATTCAATCAAGCTAATTAACATAACCATCACTTCTCATAATTTACATTTCTTTGTGGTTCGAATATTTAAAATCTATTATTTTGGCAAATTTGAATTATATGTTGTTATTAACTATAGTTAAAACTTATCTCTCTTTTTAATACTTCTTTATATTTATTTATAAATATATATTTATAAAATATAATTTATAAAGCATGCAGAGGTACTTTACCACTGAGTTGCATCCTCAGCCCTTTTCATTTTTTTATTTTTTAATTTTTATTTATTTACTTATTTTAATTAATTATGTATGGCAGCAGAATGCATTTTGATTCATTGTACACGATTGCAGCACAACTTTTCATTTCTCTAGTTGTACATGATGTGGCATTGCACCGTATGTGCAATCATACATGTACCTAGGGTAATGACGTCCATCTCATTCCACCATCTTTCCTGTCCCCATACTTCATAGCCTCCTCTCCCTCTAATTTTTTATTTGAGACAGGGTTTCACTAAGTTTCCAAGCTGGTGGCAAACTTTTGATCCTCCTGCCTCAGCCTCCCAAGTCACTAGATTCACAGGCCACTACACTGGTCAGAACTTATTCCTCTTAACTGAAACATTGAACCCTTTGACCCATGTCTCTTCTTTCCTCCCCTACCCCTCCACAGCCTCCCTGGTTGTCATCATTCAAGTTCAACAGACAGGGATCTACATGATTTAACTTATATGTTGAATTCTTTTTAAGTATCCAAGTTTTAAAACACCTTAATACAATGTAAAGGTTTTAAATTGAATTAAATTTAAATAACATAAGAGCTACTTTTTTTTAAGAGAGAGAGAAAACAGAGAGAATTTTTTAATTTTTTTTCAGCTTTCAGTGGACACAACATCTTTATTTTTATGTGGTGCTGAGGATTGTTTCTGATTTCTAACTTCAAATTTTCATTTAAAAGTCAAACCTTGCAATATTGCCCTTTTAAATTTCTGTTACCAAATCTATTTATGTCAGCTTGTAACATAATTAAGATTGAATGTAAAAAAAAAAAGACAACTATGCATTTAATATATGTTAATATGAGATTCATTATAGTTAGAAGTTTTTCCACTTCAAATCATCCATTTGGAGAAACCAAGAAACAGCATGAGATTAAGAAAGATGTATATGACTCCAAGATGGCTGCGAATAGAGTGCATCACACCCCGTGTACCGCGTCACTGTGCAGGTGAATAACGAGTTAGAACAACAAAAAACTATCTTGTTAGGAATTTACAGCAAAATTGGGGTGCACCAAAACCTAGAGGAAGGATTTCCAGCACTGAGGTCCGGTAATTGAGTCTCAAACACGAGCCACTGTGCGACCGGAGATCCAGGCTGACTGATCCGCGCGGCCCGCCCCGAAGCTACAGACGGTGGGGCGCTGACGAGAAGCGACCAGCAAGCAGAGAGAAACGTTGCTACGAATTCTGCCGGCTGTGCCCTCACTGAGCCCCGGGCTGAGTTCGGGATTTCAGACGGGGAAGGAAGCGGTCCAGTTCTATCCCCCACAACGGAAACTCCAACAAGGAAGCCAGCGGCCACCATCTTGGAGAGCTGACGTAACCACCGCCAGTCTCCGACAGATTGCAACAATAAAACAGGTGTGTGTTACTCAGCCCAACTCCCATACAGCGGGGAATTCGCATAAAATCTCTCCTAGGCTTTCTGGGGGAGGAATTATCAGAAGGAGCCTGCATAAAGACGCGGGGAAAGGGAGAGACACCTGACCTCCAACTCCCCCTCCCATCAGCGGCGAAAACGAAACCTGTCTTGCCAGCGCTGGGGAAGAAGCAAGTGGAAAAAATCAAAACAATAGAGTGCCGGGGTTCCCAATAGCCACCCTCCACACCCAGCAAACTGCAGGCTCAGAGTACAGTTTGAACTGCCAAGAGGCATCAGTCAGGGGAAGACTGGGCTAGCAGGAAAAAACAGGGGACTAGAGGCCAGGCCCTCACGACTGGGCGGCTGGAGACCGCCCGCCCGCCGGCAACCACGCGGCTAAACCCCGAGGTGCGGCCCAGCAGGTACGGCACAGAGACTCTAGGAAGAGGTCTATAGCCAGGCCTTCATGAAGTAGCCAACCGGGAGCTGAAACCAACCAGAGACAATCCAGTCCCACCCCCGCCTTTGGACACCCCAGCAAGGAGCCTGGGGCCCGCCATAGCAGAGAGGTGACGTCACTGGAGCTTAGCCGTCGGAATTCCTTCCCAGCGGAATCCACTTTAGCAGGCATAGTCTATCAACACAAAGGAGAGACAACAGAGATATACAAAACCAAAACAAATCTATAGGAGACAGCAGAAACACAGCAATCAAATAGAGCTGGGAAGTAACGTGAACAACATGAAAAAAACAAGGGAAAAAAGGATTACAAACAATGCAGGACAACTTAAATCTACAGGAGGACCTAGAAGCATCAGAAACATGGATAGGGAAAGAACTCAAGGCATATCTAACTCAGATGGAAAGGAATATTAGAGAAGACATGAGACAGCAAGTCCAAGCAATGAAAGTATATTTTGAAAACGAATTAAACAAACAAATTCAAATGACAAAGAACGAGCTTTATAAGGAGATAGAGATCTTAAAAAAAAATCAAACAGTAATCCTAGAAATGCAGGAAACTATAAACCAAATTAAAAACTCAAACGAGAATATTACAAATAGACTAGATCAAGTAGAAGTCAGAACATCAGATAATGAAGACAAAGTTTATCAACATGAAAAGAATATAGTCAACACAGAAAAGATGCTTAAATCTCACGAGCAATCTATTCAAGAGATATGGGATGTCATAAAAAAACCAAATTTGAGAGTCATCGGGATAGAAGAAGGCATAGAGACTCAAACCAAAGGAATGGACAACCTATTAAATGAAATAAGTCTAGAAAACTTCCCAGAGATGAAAGATGGAATGGATTGCCAAATCCTGGAAGCCTACAGGACCCCAAACATTCAAAACCATAATAGACCAACTCCAAGACATATAATTATGAAGATAGCCAACATACAGAACAAGGAGAGAATATTAAAAGCTACGAGAGAAAGGAGGCAGATTACATTCAGAGGTAAACCAATTAGGTTAACGACTGATCTTTCATCACAGACTTTGAAAGCGAGAAGATCCTGGAACAATGTATTTCAAACGCTGAAAAATAATGGATTCCAACCAAGAATACTGTATCCAGCAAAATTAAGCTTCAGATTTGACAATGAAATTAAAATCTTTCACGATACACAAAAGCTAAAAGAATTCGCAGCCAGAAAACCAGCACTGCAAAGCATTTTGAGCAAAATACTATAAGAAGAGGAATTGGAAAATAGTGCCCAAAACTAACAGCGGGAGGTATCTCAGTAAAGGGGGAAGAAAATGACCAAAAAGTAAAAACTAGCCAAACTAAAATAAATAAATAAATAAACATGACTGGAAGTACAAACCATATTTCAATTGATACCTTAAATGTTAATGGCCTAAATTCACCAATCAAGAGACATAGGCTAGTAACCTGGATCAAAAAAACAAATCCAATAATATGCTGCCTTCAGGAGACTCATATGATAGGAAAAGACATACACAGGCTGAAGGTAAAAGGTTGGGAAAAATCATACCACTCACATGGCCCTCGGAAGCAAGCAGGAGTGGTCATACTCATATTGAATAAAATCAACTTCAAACTTAAGTTAATCAAAAGGGATAAAGAAGGACACTATATACTGTTAAAAGGAACCATCCACCAACAAGACATAACAATTATCAATTTGTATGCACCAAACAATGGTGCTGCAACATTCATAAAACAAACTCTCCTCAAGTTCAAGAGTCAAATAGACTACAACACAATAATTATGGGTGACTTCAACACACTGCTCTCGCCATTAGACAGATCCTCTAGACAAAAGCTGAATAAAGAAACTATAGAACTCAATAGCACAATCAATAACCTAGACTTAAACGACATATATAGAATATATCAACCATCATCAAGTGGATACACGTTCTTCTCAGCAGCACATGGATCCTACTCAAAGATAGACCATATATTATGCCATAGGGCAACTCTTAGTAAATATAAACTTGTGGAGATAATACCATGCACCATATCTGATCATAATGGAATGAAACTGGAAATCAATGATAAAAGAAGGAAGGAAAAATCCTACATCACATGGAAAATGAACAATATGTTATTGAATGATCAATGGGTTAAAGAAGACATAAAGGAGGAGACAAAAAAAATTCTTAGAGACAAATGACAATACAGACACAACATACTGGAATCTATAGGACACAATGAAAGCAGTTTTAAGAGGGAAATTCATTTCCTGGAGTTCTTTCCTCAAAAAAAGAAAAAACCAACAAATAAATGAACTCACACTACACCTCAAAAACCTAGAAAAGGAAGAGCAAAACAACAGCAAATGTGGTAGAAGACAAGAAATAATTAAAATCAGAGGCAGAAATCAATGAAATCGAAACAAAAAAAAACATTGAAAAAATTGATAAAACTAAAAGTTGGTTGTTTGAAAAAATAAATAAGATCGACAGGCCCTTATCCATGCTAACGAAGAGAAGAGAGAGAACTCAAATTACTAACATACGGGATAAAAAAGGCAATATCACAACAGACACGACAGAAATATAGAAGATAATTAGAAAGTATTTTGAAACCCTATATTCCAATAAAATAGAAGATAGTGAAGATATCAATAAATTTCTTAAGTCATACGATCTGCCCAGATTGAGTCAGGAAGACACACACAATTTAAACAGACCAATAACAAAAGAAGAAATAGAAGAAGCCATCAAAAGACTACCAACCAAGAAAAGCCCTGGACCAGATGGTTATACAGCGGAGTTTCACAAAACCTTCAAAGAAGAATTACTACCAATACTTTTCAAGCTATTTCAAGAAACAGAAAAAGAAGGAGCTCTCCCAAATTCATTCTATGAGGCCAACATCACCCTGATCCCAAAACCAGACAAAGACACTTCAAAGAAAGAAAACTACAGACCAATATCTCTAATGAACATGGATGCAAAAATTCTCAATAACATCCTGGCGAATCGAATACAAAAGCATATCAAAAAAATTGTGCACCATGATCAAGTAGGATTCATCCCTGGGATGCAAGGCTGGTTCAATATACGGAAATCAATAAATGCTATTCACCACATCAATAGACTTAAAGATAAGAACCATATGATCATCTCGATAGATGCAGAAAAAGCATTCGACAAAGTACAGCATCCCTTTATGTTCAAAACACTAGAAAAACTAGGGATAACAGGAACTTACCTCAACATTGTAAAAGCTATACATGCTAAACCTCAGGCTAGCATCATTCTGAATGGAGAAAAACTGAAGGCATTCCCTCTAAAATCTGGAACAAGACAGGGATGCCCTCTATCACCACTTCTATTCAATTTAGTTCTTGAAATACTAGCCAGAGCAATTAGACAGACAAAAGAAATCAAAGGCATAAAAATAGGAAAAGAAGAACTTAAATTATCGCTATTTGCGGATGACATAATATATTTAACAGACCCAAAAGGGTCTACAAAGAAACTGCTAGAGTTAATAAATGAATTCAGCAAAGTGGCAGGATATAAAATCAACACGCATAAATCAAAGGCATTCCTGTATATCAGCAACAAAACTTCTGAAATGGAAATGAGGAAAACCACACCATTCACAATATCCTCTAAGAAAATAAGATACTTGGGAATCAACCTAACAAAAGAGGTGAAAGATTTATACAATGAAAACTACAGAACCCTAAAGAGAGAGATAGAAGAAGATCTTAGAAAATGGAAAAATGTACCCTGTTCATGGATAGGCAGAACTAACATCATCAAAATGGCGATATTACCCAAAGTTCTCTACAGGTTTAATGCGATGCCAATCAAAATTCCAATGGCATATCTTGTAGAAATAGATAAAGCAATCATGAAATTCATATGGAAAAACAAAAGACCCAGAATAGCAAAAGCAATTCTAAGCAGGAAGTGCGAATCTGGAGGTATAGCGATACCAGATCTCAAACTGTACTACAGAGCAATAGTAACAAAAACAGCATGGTACTAGTACCAAAACAGGCAGGTGGACCAATGGTACAGAATAGAGGACACAGAGACCAATCCACAAAATTACAACTATCTTATATTTGATAAAGGGGCTAAAAGCATGCAATGGATGAAGGATAGCATCTTCAACAAATGGTGCTGGGAAAATTGGAAATCCATATGCAACAAAATGAAACTGAATCCCTTTCTCTCGCCATGCACAAAAGTTAACTCAAAATGGATCAAGGAGCTAGATATCAAATCAGAGACATTGCGTCTGATAGAAGAAAAAGTTGGCTACAATCTACATACTGTGGGGTCGGGCTCCAAATTCCTTAATAGGACGCCCATAGCCCAAGAGTTTATAACAAGAATAAACAAATGGGACCTACTTAAACTAAAAAGTTTTTTTCTCAGCAAGAGAAACAATAAGAGAGGTAAATAGAGAGCCTGCATCCTGGGAACAAATTTTTACCCCTCACACTTCAGATAGAGCCCTAATATCCAGAATATACAAAGAACTCAAAAAATTAAACAATAAGATAACAAATAACCCAATCAACAAATGGGCCAAGGACCTGAACAGACACTTCTCAGAGGAGAACATACAATCAATCAACAAGTACATGAAAAAATGCTCACCATCTCTAGCAGTCAGAGAAATGCAAATCAAAACCACCCTAAGATACCATCTCACTCCAGTAAGATTGGCAGCCAATATGAAATCAAACAACAACAAGTGCTGGCGAGGATGTGGGGAAAAGGGTACACTTGTACATTGCTGGTGGGACTGCAAATTGGTGCGGCCAATTTGGAAAGCAGTATGGAGATTCCTGGGAAAGCTGGGAATGGAACCACCATTTGACCCAGCTACTGCCCTTCTCGGACTATTCCCTGAAGACCTTAAAAGAGCGTACTATAGGGATACTGCTACATCGATGTTCATAGCAGCACAATTCACAATAGCTAGACTGTGGAACCAACCTAGATGCCCTTCAATAGATGAATGGATAAAAAAAAATGTGGCATTTATACACAATGGAATATTACGCAGCACTAAAAAATGACAAAATCATGGCATTTGCAGGGAAATGGATGGCATTAGAGCAGATTATGCTAAGCGAAGCTAGCAAATCCTTAAAAAACAAATGCCAAATGTCTTCTTTGATATAAAGAGAGCAACTAAGAACAGAACAGGGAGGAAGAGCATGAGGAAAAGATTAACATTAAACAGAGACGAGTGGGGGGAGAGAAAGGGAGAGAGAAGGGAAATCATATGAAAATGGTAGGAGACCCTCAATGTTACACAAAATTACATATAAGAGGTTGTGAGGGGAAAGGGGGGGGAGGGGGACAAGGGAGAGAATTGAACAACAGCAGATGAGGTAGAGAGGGAAGATGGGAGGGGAGGGGAGGGGGGATAGTAGGGGATAGGAAAGGTAGCAAAATACAACAGTCACTAATATGCCATTATGTAAAAATGTGAGTGTGTAACCGATGTGATTCTGCAATTTGTATTTGGGGTAAAAATGGGAGTTCATAACCCACTTGAGTCAAATGTATGAAAGATGATATATCATGAGCTTTGTAATGTTTTGAACAACCAATAAAAAAAAAGAAAGATGTATGTGGCAATATCCATATTTTTAATGAACTACACATACAAAACATACATTCAATAATCATTAAATGAGCTTTCATGTTCTAAATCATTTTACATTTAGCTTATTATATTAATTTTTAAAACTCAGACCCAGATTAAAGTTATAAATATTATTACATGTGGTTTTAATTGGAAGAGTAAATCAGTTATATTTATTAGCTATATTTGTTAGTATTTGTCAATACTATAGACCTGAAAATTAGCCATTGACATCACAGTACAGAGCCAGGCTGCCTCTCATTCATTCTCCACTAGGCTGTACGACTGACCCTGATATCATTCCCAAACCATACATAATGTGCTGTGTCTGTGACTCACTTTTACCTTTTTGTTAATTATGCAGGGTTTATAAACATAGATGTAATATATCTCATCCTATGCCATAATGAAAGCATTCTGTGCCTTTACAAAAATATATGCTTTAGAGCAAAATTCAAGCCAAACAGTGTGAAAGTTATTTTTTAAACCAGGCACTGTGATGAATGTAAATGAAAGAATAAAAATATGCAGATGCTAATTCACAATAAGGTGGGGGGAACTAGGGAAGAACAGCATTACATTAGATTAGGTAGAGGCAGGGGAGGGGATGTGGGGATAGGAAAGATAGTAGAATGAAACAGACATTATTACTTTATGTATATATGTGACTACATGACCAATATGATTCTGCAATATGTTCACTCAGAAAAATGAAATTATATCCCATCTATGTATGATATATCAAAGTGCACAAATGCATTCTACTGTCATGCTTAACTAATTAAAATTAAAAAATTTAAATTCCTAAAAAATTTAATTTAATTTTTAAAAAGTAGACACTGTTCATTAAGACAGTTCTTGAGGAATAGCATTCAAAACCGTTATAATAGTGACAAAAATATTGAAGTAAACATAAATAGTTAGCTCTTTGCTCTAAGGGCAATAATTTAAATAAGATTGAATTAAAGTTCTTAACTGCATCATTATTTTCAAGGCTATACTTATAAATTAATGTTTTAGAACTTTGCAAAAGTCATGATATCTTCATATAAATATGAAAACTACAGGGATAATATATTATTGTTTCCTGAAAATAATACATTCCCTAAGAGGTTTCTGTCCTAAATTCATTCAAGATGACAGAAAATAGACAATATATCTTCTGTGTAACACATAGGAAGAAAATTTTGTAGGACACAATTTTCTAATTTTTTTGTGGTTCTTGAAATTGAACTCAGGGTCTTGAACATGATGGGCAAATACTCTACCACTAAGCCACATCCTCCAGTTCCAATTTTCTAATATTTTTGTTATGAATAACTCTTTATTTAAATGATAGCATTCTTTCTAACAGGATTGGACTACTGTGGAAATAGTAATGTCTCATCAGAGAGGCTTGACCTGAACTCAGCTTACCACTCCAGGAAAATATTCACTATTTTAACAGATCAAGTTTCCTTGTAGCTCACCCTGTTTAAAATAAGACTTCTGCAGGTGCATGACATTTTTCTAGTTAGCTATTGAAGTCTTATATATCATTTCTCTGCTATAGGAATCTTGCACCATACATTATCCCCATTGAAGCACTAATATCAGGCTCACACCAAACAACTTTCTAGAAGCCCTCTCTGTTCCTTCACAATTCTCATTTCTTTCCTTCCCATTTTTTTCACAGGATGCACAATGGGTTCAAACACTGGGATTTATCTGCATATACTGCATCTTGTATACTGCATCATTAGCTATATGCCCTTAAGCAAGTTGTTTAATTATTTTCTCCTCCAGAAGTGGCTTAATAGGATTTGTAAAGAATATGGCATGTGATATGGGGGTCATCAAATCAAATTATTCCTCTAAGAGAGAAAAAGTAGTTAAAACTACACATCGAAGGAACAAATCCAAATTAGGCAACATCCATCCCATATATTTTTGTGTTTTGAAGGAGGAATATAGAAATTTCATTGCAAAGGGAGAAACAAAGAACCTTGACATTGCACATGATACTGTATTCTATGCCAGAAGAGAATGTTTGTGCATTTTTTCTTCCAATTTGACAAATACCAGTGTAGGATTCTGGATACTAATAGGAGCAGCATGTGCCCCTGGCCTGAGGAGCTCAAGTGGAGGTCAAGGAAAAAAGCTTCTTCAGGACCACACACAAATATTCATAGTGTCTTAATCTGCTTGGGCTGCCATAGACTGGAAGTAATAAACAAGAGACATTCATTTCCTCATGATTCTGGAGCATAGCTGGGTTGTGGAGAAGACTCTTCCTTGTTTATGGTGTGCTCATATGGTCTTTCCTCTGCACATTGGCAAAGATCTCTCTCTCTCTCTCTGTCTCTCTGTCTCTCTCTCTCTCTCTTCTCCTTAAAAGGCCCCCAGTACTAATGAACTAGAATCCCACCCCTCTGACTGCATTTATTTCCTAAGAGTCCTATTTCCATGGACAAGCCACATTATAGGCTAAGGCTCCAACATAAGAATTTTGGAGAACACAGTCAACCCAAAGAAATAAGACCTAACTCACACCATGACAACATATCCATATGGTAATACTCATCTCTCCCTCTCTTTTTCTTTCTCCCTCTCTCTGGACAATAAATGAAAGGAGTTTTATAATTCTGCTTTTGAAATTACTTGGCCATGAGTAATTCTCTTTTGTGGGGGTACTGGGGATTGAATGCAGGGAAACTTTACCACTGAGCTGCATCCCTAGCCCCTCCCTTTTATTATAGGGTATATTTGTACATTGTAGTTGGGTTCATCCCAACATACACATGTATGGACTTCGATTTCAGTTCATGATTCTCCCCTTTTCTCTCCCATCTTCCTCCTTTCTCCCATTCTCCTTCCTGTACTCTACTAGACTTCCTATTGTTCATCTATCAAATTAAATTTAATTGGTTCCTTATGTTATCCAATCCTGCTCTCCCCTTTCCTTTATTTTACTCTAGCTTCCACATATGAGAGAAAACATCTGACCTTTGTGCTTCTGAGTTTGGCTTATTTCACTTAGCATGGTATTCCCCATTTCCATCCATATGCCGGCAAATGCCATAGTTTCATTCTTTTTATGACTGAGTAGAATTCCATTATATATATATATATATATATATATATATATATATATATATATATCTCATAATTTCTTAATCCATTCATCTATTGACAGGTTCAGTATGCTAGCTATTGTAAATTGTGCTCTTATACACATTGAGGTGTCTGTATTGCTGTACTATGATTTTAGGTCTTTTGGAAAAATACTAGGGAGTAGGAGAGCTGGGTCATATGGTGGTTCCATACTAGTTTTCTGAGCAATCTCCATACTGCTTTCCAGTGTGGTTGTACTAGTCTGTAGTCCCATAATGTACAAGTGTACTTTCCCCCCTACAACCTCACCAGCCTTTAGTGTTGTTTGTATTCTTGCTCATTGCCATTCTGACTGGAGTGATATAAAATCTTAGTGTAGTTTTGATTTGCATTTCCCTGATAGAGATGTTGAACATTTTTTTCTTATATTTGTTGTTTCTTCTTTTGAGAAGTTTCTGTTTAGTATTTTTGCCCCCATTTACTTATTGGGTTATTTGTGGGGGTTTTTGCTTTTGTTTTCTGATGTTAAGTTTTTTGAGTTCTTCATATATTCTGGATATTAATCCCCTATAGGAGGAGTAACTAACCAAGATTTTCTCCCATTCTGTAGGCTCTCTCTTCTCACTCTTACTAGTTTCCTTTGCTCTGCAGATGCTTTTTAGTTTGATGGCATCCCAGTTGTTGATTCTTGGTTTCATCCCTTATGTTTTAGGGGTCTTCTTAAGAAAATCAGTGCCACCACGTATATGATAGAACATTGACCCTATGTTTGCTTCTGGCAGTTGTAAATTTTCTGGTCTAATTCTGAAGTTTTTCACCCATTTCAATTTGAATTGTGTGCAGGGCGAGAGAGAGAAGTCTAATTTCATCCTTATACACGTAGCCATCCAGTTTTCCTAGCACCATTTGTTTAAAAGACTGTCTTTTCTCCTAGATGTATTTTTGGCATCTGTATCAAATATCAGATGGCTATAGGTGTGTGGATTTGTCTCAATGCTTTCTAGTCTTCTCCATTGGTCTTCATGTCCATTTTGATGCCAATACCATGCTGTTTTTGTTACTACAGCTCTGCAGTATAATTTCAGAACAGGTATTGTGAGACCTACTGCTTTGCCTTTCTCGCCTAGTATTGCGTTGGCCATTCTGGGTCCCTTATTCTTCCAAGTAAATTTAAGAATTGTTTTTGTCTAATTCTGTGAAGAATGTTATTGGTATATTGATGGGCATTGCATTGAATCTGTATATTGCTTTATATTGCTTTTGGTAGCATGGCCATTTTGACAATATTCATTTTGCCTATCCAAGAACACAGGATATCTATGCATCTTCCAAGCTCTTCTTCCATTTCTTTCATTGTTCTATGGCTTTTATTGTAGAGCTCTTTACCACATTGGTTATATTAATTCCCAAGTATTTAATATTTTTAAGATTATTGTAATGGGATAGTTTTCCTAATTTCCTCCTCAGCTGAATGACTGTTGGAGTACAGAAAAGCTCTTGATTTATGATTTTGAGTTTTGATCTTGTATCCTCCCACTTTGGTGAGGTCATTTACCAGCTCTAGAGCCTTCTGGTGGAGTTTTTGGGGTCTCCTAGATATATGATCATATCATTGGCAACCAGAGAGAGTTTGACTTCTTCCTTTTCTATTTGCAACCCGTTGATTTCCTTTTCTTGCCTGATCACTCTGGCTAATGTTTGAGGACTATATTGAATAGGAGTGGTGAGACTAGACAGTCTGGTCTTTTCCTTATCTTAGAGAAAATGATTTTCGTTTTTCTCCATTCAGTATGATGTTGGCTTTGGGTTTGCTATAAATGAGCTTTACAATGTTGAGGTAAGTCCCTTCGATCCCTAGCTTCTCCAGCATTTTTAACATGAATGAGTGTTGGATTTTATCAAAGGCCTTTTCTGTATCTATTGAGATGATTGTGTGCTTCTTGCTTTTAATTCTGTTTAAGTGATAAATTACATTTATTGATTTGTGTATGTTGAATCATATTTTTATCCCTGAATGAAAACCTGTTGATCATGGTGTATTATTTTTTATGTATATTTGAGTGTGCTTTGCTAATATTTTATTAAGGATTTTTGCATCTATGTTCATGAGTATTGTTCTATAGTTTATTTTCCTTGATGTGTCTTTGTCTGCTTTGGGTATCAGCATTATACTGGCTTCATAAAATGTCATTTGGAAAATTCCCTCTTTCCATTTCATACAATAATTTGAGAAAGACTAGTGTTAGTTCATCTGTAAAGATCTCATAGAACTTGGCTGAGAATCCATCCAGTCAGAGGCTTTTCTCTTTTGGAAAGCTTTTAATTGATGTTTCAATTTCATTTTTTGATATTAGTCTGTTTAGGTTTTCTATACCTTCCTAATTTCATCTGGGCAAGTCATATGTGTTTAGAAATTTGTCAGTGTCTTCTAAATTCCCCAGTTTATTGGAGTATAAATTTTCAAAATAGGTTCTGATAATCTTCTGGATTTCTGTGGAGATACCTCCTTTTTCATCTCTAATCTTATTGATTTGCTTCTTCTTGCTCTTTTGGTTAGTTTGGCTAAGGGTTTGTCAATCTTATTTATCACTTCAAAGAGCCAATTCATCATTACATTGATCCTGTGTATTGTGTTCTTATTCTCAAGTTCATTACTTTTGGCTCTGATCTTAATTATTTCTGGTCTTCTACTGGTTTAGGAGTTAGTTGTTTTTTCTTTTCCTAAGGCCTTGTGGTGAAGCACAACATTATTTATTTGGAATCACTCTAGTTTTTTAATGTAAGCATTCAGTGCTATAAATTTTCCACTTAGATCTTCTTTCATACTGCCCCAGAGATTTTGATATGGTGTACATCTGTTTTCTTTCACTTTTAAGAATTTCTTGTTTTCTCTTATCATCTCTTCTTTGGTCCATTTTTCATTTAAGGGAGTACTGTTCAATCTCCATGTGTTTATGTGGTTTCTGTTATTTTTCTTGCTGTTGATTTCTACCTTCATTCCATTATGATCTGATAGTACACATGTGATCATATTGATTTGTTTTGTATTCGCTGAGATTATTTTGTGGCCTAGAATATAATCTATTTTGGAAAAAAGTTCCATGCAAAACTGATACGGTAAATTTAGCTGTTTTGAGGTAAAGTATTCTGTAAATATCCATTAGTTCCATTTGATTTACAGTGTGGTTTAGGTTGGAGATATCTTTATTAATTTTATGTTTTGATGACATCTCCATTGATGGTAAGGGTGTGCTGAAATCACCTAGTATTGTCTTGGGGTCTATCTGGGATTTAATGACATGAAATATTTTTTCCATGTAATTTGTGCATTAACATTTGGGGCATAAATATTTGCTATTATTATATCTTCATCCTTTACTAGGATGTGGTGGCTTTGTCTCTTCTGATTAATTTTTGCTTAAAATCTGTTTTGTCAAGTATGAGAATAGCTACACTGCTTGTTTTTGTCGTTTTGCTTTGTTTTTTTGTTTTGTTTTGTTTTTTGTCCATATGTATGGAACATTTTTTGCCATCCTTTTACCTTCAGCCTGTGGATGTCTTTGCTATACTATTCTTGTGAACCGCATATTGTCAAATCTTAATTTTTTATCCATTCTGTTAATCTTTCTCTTAATTGGAGAGTTTAGATCATTAACATTCAGTGTTAGTATGGATACTTATTTGTTGTTTCCTGATATTTTGGTTCTTTGCTAAATTTGTCCTGCCTTGATTCTACTTAGTGGATAATTCTTCTGTGGAACTTCCTCTGTTTGGGAGCTTTGGGAAATGTTTCATTAGTTCCTCTGTGTACAGTTTGGGTATTTTTTATAGTACTGGCTTGAGGCTCATGAATTGTTTTAGTTTATTTTTGTCATGAAATGTTTTTATCTCCCTCTCAAATTTGAAACTGGAGCTTTGACCTTAGCTGGCAGTTGTTTTCTTTTACAGCTTCAAATATCTCATTCCAGGCTCTCCTTGATTTTAGGGTCTGAATTGAGAAATCAGAAGTAAACCTTATTGGTTTGCCTACAAATGTGACCCCATGTTTCTCTCTTGCAACTTTTAATATTCTTTCCTTATTTCTTGGAGAGCTTCTCATTTGAATAGGTCTATTTGGAGTCCTGTAAGGCTCCTGTAGGTGTATGTCAATCTCATTTCTGATATGGGAAACGTTTTCTGTAACTATCTCATTGAAGGTATTCCTTATGCCTTTAGTTTGTGTCTCCATGTTCTCTTCTATCTCTATGATTCTCAGGTTTGGTCATTTAAAGTTGTCCCAAAGTTCTTATACATTCTATTCATGTTCTATAATATTTCCCCCTTATTGTATTCTGTGTACTTAAGATCTTATAGCCTGTCTTTAAGACCTGAAGTTCTGTCTTTAAGGGCTGACGTTCTATTTTCTATGCAATCTATTAGTGATGCTTTCAGTTGAGTTTTTAATTTGACTGATTGTATTTTTCATTTCTAGAGGTTTGCTTGTTTCTTTTCACTGTTTCTATTTCTTTATTAAAATGGTCTTTATCTCCTGCAATTGCTCTTTTAATCCTTCCTTAGATCTTTCATTGCTTCACTAAACATTTTAATAATCACTTTTTAAATAAACTTTCTCTGAGTTTTCATTCACCTCACTATCAGTGGGATCCTTTGTTGGGGGATTTTGGACTTTGGGGAAACATTTGTTTGCCTGTTTTCTCAAGTTTTCAGATCTTGGATTTGTGCATCAGTTGAAGTGGATTCCCCTACCTCTTTTTTACATGAGTCCTTTTGTATGTAATTATCTTATTTGTTCTGGGACTTTTCTCCATTTTGGAGTGGGGGAGGGTAACCGGGATTAAACCCAGGGGCACTCGACCAGTGAGCCATACCCCCAGCCCTATTTTGTATTTTATTTAGAGACAGGGTATCACTTAGTTGCTTAGTGCCTCACCATTGCTGAGGCTGGCTTTGAACTTGCCATCCTCCTGTCTCAGCCTCCCGATTTTTCTCCATTTTTGATATTTGAGTTGATGCCAAGGGGTCAAACCTATGTTCCCTGTCTGACTGTTCCTCTTTGGATGCTTGCTTTTGGTTTGGGGCTTTTGTTTCCTCGTTTCTTTAAGTTGGAGTTTGATTCAGCAGCAGAGTCTCTAACTGTAAACTTTTGGTGTCCCTGTAGGTTCTCAGTACCTCACAGAATAGGATAAGACAAATAATAGTAACAACTGTGCAAACAACAAACAATACACAATGTTAAAGAAAACACCCAGTTCCTAGTATGATGTCTTCAACATTAATTGCCACCAATAAGGAGAAATAGCAGATTCAACAACTGTCAACAGTAAAAACAATAACAATGAACTGATCTGACTTTAAAGCAAACAGCAGCTGTCAACTGCATCATCCAAAGTAGTAATGATTGTATTAACATTAATGGAGAGAGCAGGAGTTCTATAAGCCAATTAGTTCTGAAAGATGGTAAAAATACTGTTATTTAGAAGAAAAGGAAATGCGTTAGGAAGTAAGAAAAGACTTCACAATTTCCTAAAGTGAACCGAGAGAATGAAGATGAGATAGCAGGTGATGTTTATATGAAAAGAAGAGGAAAAAAATAGAAGCAGCAAGGTATTGGGGGAAAAGGGAGAGAGAGAGAGAGAATAATACAGTTTAGGCATTAGCAGAAGATAAGAGAAACAAGAGTATAAAACAAATGAAAATAATACACCAAATCAAAATATACAATCCAAAAACCTTAACCCTCAAAAGACGATGTTAGGAAAAAATAATTACATTTTTTTCAATGTTAAAAATGAGCCAGGCACAGTGGCACATGCCTGTAGTCCCAGCAGCTCAGGAGGCTGAGGCAGGAGGATTGAGAGTTCAAACCAGCCTCAGAAAATAAGTGGAACCCAAGCAACTCAGTGAGACTCTGTCTCTAAATAAAATACAAAAAATGGACTGGGAATGTGGCTCAGTGGTTAAGCATCCCTGGGTTCAATCCCCCATTATCAAAATAAATAAATAAATAAAGCTAAAAATGGGAGAAAAAGAAACAAGTGTATGTATATATGTCCCAGAACCAACCCGTACAGCCAGAATTCACAGCACATGCATAAACACACACACACACACACACACACACATGCAAATTTTAAGTTAAACTAAATTTTAAAATTATTTTAAAATTTTTAAATCTAAAATCTTGACCTCCAATGAGGTCAAAATAATTGAGCAGATTGGGTGGTTACTGTCTATGTCCAATAGTCTTTCCATTTCCTCTTGAGCTATGTACTGATAGAGCAAGGGGTGGGGTTTTTAACCACTTTCTGTTTTTGTGTTGCTCTCTGAGCTGCCATATGGAGCAGCTAAAGCTGTTTGTTATAAGACTCAGCTTCCCTTCTCATCAGTATGAGATGAGATGGGTTAGGACATATGTCAGTTGGCATTTTGTACACTGCTAGGGTATACTGATCTGGTCCAAATGGACAAAACTGCAGCATTCTGCAGCATTCTCAGGGGAGCTCTTACAGTCAGAGGTGAGGTCTAATCAGGCCTTAAGGGCTTTGTTGGGTGGTACCTTCTTTGGAGAAACTAGATTGACCTGCCCCTAGGGATAGACAGCAGCTCTTCTGCACCTCTGGTTCTCAGGACCCTCCAAGGAAATCCAGTTGTGGGGTAGGCTGGCAGATTCTCCACTCACTGCTGCCCAGGAGCACAGACTTCCTGGGCTTAGTTGCTAAGTGTATCCCCCACTCCTCAGATTCCTGGCCCTGTTTAGCTGATCATGTGAGCCACCAGATGTAAAGAAGAAGTGAGACAGGCCCCCCTTCACCCTTCCGACTCAAACTTCCTTGGGTATAATCTACTCCATTGCTGTTTCACTCACATTTTGTTGGGTCCAGCCTAGGTCACTCAATAGGCACCTGCCCAGGATATGTGACTGAGTGTGTGAAAAGGTTTAGAATGTAAGAATTAAGTTCTGTTTTCCTGGAACCTGAAACTAATGTAGAAGTTGAAAACAACTCCCAGAAATGCCCACTAAATGTATGTTGAAATCTCCCCTGATCATCTGGTTGCTCTACGAAAACAACCCCTCCCAGAAACCGTGCAATGATTGGCTATGCTGTATATGAAGTCCCTGCCCTCTCCAAGGAAAGTATATAAGCTCTGCTTAAGCTGTTCCAGGGGCGCTCTCTCTCTGCTCTATTCAAGTGAGCTCTGAGCCCCAGCATGCTGGACCCCCAATAAACCCTTTGCTGTTGCATGAGACGGTCTCTTGGTGGTCTCTTCCTCCGACGCTCGCCCGACCTTTACATGTGTGGCTTGGTTTGGTATTCTGATCTCCTAGTTCATTCAGTTCAATCTTCAGTTGCTGCAGCTGCACACTCACCTCAAAATGGCTCCCCCCTTCAGCTCTCAATGGCCAGTAGAGATACAGAGTGCACTTTTCAAGCACCAGCACTCAGTGTAGCCTCTGGATCAGCTAAGATTAGTTGCATTTTTTTTTTCAGTTTTCTTCTTACCAACACTATGTGCCCCCTCCCTCTGTCTGTGGTGAATCCATACCAGCAATACCCATGGAGCCACCAGGTCAGGTCCAATGTATTCTTTCTTCTTTATTTTACACAAATTTCTGAGTCCCTAAGCCACTTTGAATATCCAATATTAAATTTTAGTGAAATCCCTTTTTCATTCACCTAATTGAGAAGCTGTGTGCCTGCTGCTTTGTTCCCATGCCATGGCACAGATTGGGATGCAGCTTCCCTCTACTCCAACATCTTTTGTCTCTATCATTAAGCAATTTTCAAACAAAATCAAAGACACAGTCCACAGATAAAAAAGAAAATAGCTGATAATTTCATCTCTACTCATGAATAAATATCAGTCAAGCAATATATTCTCATTATGACTAGATTACAAGAAAGGAAAACAAAGTGGTGTGTCTCATCCAGCCTCACACACCATAAGAATAGAACCTTAGTCTAATACACAGATCCATTATAGTTGTAAGGAAAAAAATCCAAGAATAGAAAACATCACCACCAAAAGAATGCTGAGAAAGCATTGTTTTTGTCCACAATTTTTGTCATCCCTTCTGTTTCCATGCAGTTATAGGTAATAGAACACTTGAAATAGAAAAGAGTTTATTTACTTATTTCAGAAAAAAAAGAAAAATGAGCAGTATTTTAACCAAAGCAATTAATCTCTCCTTGGGGAAATTCAAATCTCAGTTAGCACATGGGCTATATATTTTTTAATAGAGTTGAGCTGCAACTTCTCTTCTTGCAGAAAAATGGAATCATAATACAAAAGGCAAAGCCCATGTCCTTTTCAGAAAGTGTTTATGCTTATTAGTATATACACACATTTATAAGGATTGATTATCTTTTTCTGTGGCTCATGTTCAACCCAAGGCTCAGTGGTAACACTGCCTCATTTACAGAATTTTTAACTCAGAATGCTGACATATCCTTCAGAGCAATTAATAAATCCTAATCCCTGCTCTCTCTCTCTCTCCCATTGCATAAAAGTTACAAATGTAAAAAACAATTTATTATGAAAAACTTCAAATAAGCCCCATAAGGAAGACTCTCCTTGAGACTCAAGAGCAAAAGATACCCTTAGGGATTAATTAAAAGTTAACTTTTCTCTAAAAACCTTGGAGAATTCTTGTCTGGATGATGCAACACCTAGGAAATTTCCTGTGAATGTAATTTCCTGTAAATGTAACTATAGATAGTTGCCATGGAGGCTTAATTTCAAATATGTTTCAGAATTATTAGAGCAATTTTTTTCTTATTTGTTTTTATTTTTATTCTTATTAAGGTAAACTTCACATAAAATTAACCATTTGACCATTTTAAAGATTATATACAGAAGCTTTTAGTACATTCATAATACTATACAACCATCAGTGCTACTGACTTCCAGGGCATTCAACCACATCCAAAAAGAAACCCTATATATATCAAGCAGTCATTCACTATTTCCTCCTACCTTCAATCCCTGGCAACCACTAACCTGCTTTCTGTCTCTTATTGGACATCCCTATTTTGAATGTTTCATTTTAAAGGATTTAAATGTGTGTGGCCTTTTGAATCTGGTTTCTTTCACTTAGGTAATGTTTTCAGGAATCGTCCATGTTGTAACATATATCAAAACTTTATTCCTTTTTATTACTGAGTAATATTTCATTGTGTGAATATACCAGATTTTATTTATTCATCTGTTGATGGCCATTTGGGCTGTCTCCTCTTTTAGGCTATTATACATAACATTACCTGAAGGTCAACCAAAGGTAAGAGTTTAGGGACTTTTCAAGTCTCCTCTCAGTAGTATCCAGCCCTGGGCATGCATGTGACTTTCTAGAATACACACACACACACACACACACACACACACAGAGGAATATTTATTATTCAGCTTTTAAAAAGGAGATCCTATTGTCTGAAGCAACATGGATGAGCATGACATTATGAAAAGTAAAATAAGTCAGATGAAGAAAGGAAAAATCCATGTAATCACTCTTATATGTGGAATCTAAGTGGAAAAGCTGAATACACAGAACAGAGGCTACTGGAGATGGGAGGAACCTGCAATAGAGACAGGTAATTCAATGGGTACAAATTTCAGTGATGGAGGATGAATAAATCTAGAGAACTAATATACAGCATAAAGACTACAACTACTAATGGTGTATCATATGGAAGCTATTTTGGAAAGATTTTAGGTGTTCTCACAAAACAAAATAACTGAGATTATGAATCTGTTAAATTATTTATTGTAGTAAACATTTTACCATGCATAGATGTATCAAAAATCATTATGCTGATGGGTACAGGACATAGTTAGCTAAGAGATGTTATAGAACATAACTCCTAATGTTCTATAACAGAGTAGGATAACTATGATTCACACAATTAATTGAATGTTTTAAAACAGGTAATTTGATGTTCACAGCACAAAGAAATGATACATGTCTGAGGTGATAAAAAATGCCAATTACTCTGATCTAGTCAATATATATTGTACACATTTATTGAAATACCACACAGTACTTCATAAGTATATGTAATTACTATACATCAAATAAATATATATTTTTAAAAGATTTTCATTAAAATATATGAAGAAATAAAAGTGATACTCTCATGTCCATAAATTAGATGAGGAAAATATAAACACAACAAAATAAAGCTGAAACCTTGAGTGAAAAAATATAATCATGTTGTTTACCTTAAGCTTCTACAATTAAAAACCTTCCTACTTTTTTTTTTTATAATGTGATTCATTATGCTTCCTCCATACTGAGCACTTGTGCCAGGAATGTGGGTTTCTGTCTTCAAGGCTTCTGCCAACTGGTTAGGAAGAGAAGAGCATCCAGGATACAAAGCTCTTACTGAGATGCAGTTTGTTCTCCTTAATTATGTTTTCCCCTAGTTGCTGCAAAGTTTTTAGTCCCAAAGTTCTAAGAAAGTTAATTACAAACATTTTTTTCCAGTTTATTTGTTGCTTCTATGGATGGAGGAGAGGCGAGCTTTTAGAGTCCCCTACTCCGCCATTTTCGCTGACATCACTCTAAAAGCATCCTTCCATGACTTTTTCCCCATCTATATCTCAGCTGAATGACAAGTTATATGGTCCCACTAAGTACTCAGACAAAAACTGGAATCAGATTGATCCTGATACAAATTCTAGCTCAGCCCTAGATGATTAACTTAACCTCTGAACTTCAAATCTCTTATCTTAACATAAGGATAATAATATTACAACCCAAAGAGTTGGGGTTATTAATGATTCCATTACTGGCACCATGATTAAAGGTATAAAGTTTATGATGCAACGTAGATTTCCTTGTCTTTACTACTACAACCTGAAGTTTGGAGACTTTCCTATTCCTAAGAAAAAGGAACACAGGGCAGATATAGTTAATGGCTTGGGTATGAGGGAGTTCGATGAAATCAAATGAAACCATGTATTTTAAAATGCAACACTAAAAAAATACCAGAAGTATATATAGTATGCTCTCACTTTTGGGAAAAAAAGGCATATGAATCCATAGAAAAATATGTAGAAAGATAGACATTAAGTAGTAAGGAATGATAATCATTGGTTAAGGAAGTATGGTGTTTTTAGTTTCCCTTTTTTTTTCTTATCTGCATATTATCATTTTACATGAATATATACTGCTTTTGTATATTTTTAGAGTACTTCTAACATACAGTAATATTACTGTATTTTATTTTAGGTCACATGAAATCACTAAATTTAACTTGTTGAGTAACTGCCAAACTTCTCTATGGCTGCACCATGTGTACAAGTTCCATCCTTATACATCCTTATACACTTATACACTGTTGGCAGAAATATAAATTTGAAGTCATTAGAGAGAGAAAACATCATGGCAGTTGCTCAAAATACTAAAAATAGAGTTTCAATCCCACCACTGGGTATATATCCAAATAAAATAAAATCAATGTGTTGGAAGGAATATCCACACTCCCACATTTATTGCAGCACTATTCACTATAGCCAAGACATGGGATCAACCTAGCAGTCCATCAATGGATAACTGCATAAACAAAATTGTGTGTGTGTGTGTGTGTGTGTGTAATGGAATATTATTCAACATTAAAAAGAACAAAATCCTGGCATTTACAACATGGATGAAACTGGAGGACATTATATCAAGTGAAATAAGCTAGAAACAGAAAGACAAATACCACATGATCTCATACATGGAACCCTAACTCATAAAAAGGCAAAGTAGAATGGCAGTTATTAAAGGCTTGGTGGTTAGGGCAAAGAGAATTGGAAGATGTTAGCCAAAGGATATATAATAACAATTTGATAAGAAGGAAGAAGGCCAGAATGGGACATATAGAGATAAATAAATAAATAAGTGATTTCCTGGATCTGGGGTTTGGGGGCAGGGTGAAGGAGGCAGATAGTTGTTTATTGGGGGAGAAATTGGGAATGACAGCTGATGGTTATAGAGTTTCTTTCTTGGGTAAAATTGATTGTGGTGACGGTTACAAAAAACTCAGAGAACCTACTTAAAACCATTGAATTATATAGTTTATAAATTGATAAATGTAAAGATATGGGAATTACACTTCAATATTGAAGTATAAGGGTTTCAATTTCCCCATATCCTAATCAACACTTATTGCCCATCTTTTTTACAACCTTCCTACTAGATGTGAAGTGGTGTGTCTCATTATGAGTTAATTTTGTAATTCCCTGATAGCTAATGATATTGAGCCTCTTTTCATATTTTTTTCTTTGGAGAAATGTCTAACATCTATTTTCACATTTGTTGATTACATATTTAGAGTCAAATCTAAAAATCCATTGCCAAATCCAAGGTCATGAAAAGTTCTCCCAGTGTTTTCTTCCAAAAGTTTTGTAGCTTTAAAAGCAATTGCTTTAGGGCTGGGAGTATAGCTTAGTTGGTAGAGTGCTTGCCTCACACGCATAAGGTCCTGGGTTCAATCCCCAGCACCACAAAAAAAAAAGAAAAAAAAAAAGGCTGGGGATGTGGTTCAGTGGTTCAGTGCCCCTGAGTTCAATCCCCAGTACAAAAAAAAAAAAAAGCAATTGCTTTATAAGATCAGATTTTACTCTGCCTTTTTGTTTGAAATGTCCCAAGACTTCCCAACAATCCTCTTGGGTATCAACATAATTACCATCAATTGCAAGACTTTTTGCCTTGACCATAGGTTAACACTAAAAATGAAACCAAGTAAATAGTGATTTGGGAATCAAAGCATAAAATATAAAATTATGAAGCAATAAGAGTGATTGAGGGCTGGGGATGTGGCTCAAGCGGTAGCACGCTTGCCTGGCATGCGTGCGGCCTGGGTTCGATCCTCAGCACCACATACAAACAAAGATGTTGTGTCCGACAAAAACTAAAAAAATAAATAAATATTAAAAATTCTCTCTCTCTCTCTCTCTCTCAAAAAAAAAAGAGTGATTGAAACTTTTAGTGGAAAACTAACATGTAAGAAGTCAAGAACAAACTTTTTGAATTCCAGCATAAAGGAAACATATAGGAGAGAGATCCAATCCCCAAATCAAGTCATTTTACTTTTGATCTGTGAGAGTGCTCTATTCTATTTCCAGTTTTGCCTACCTTTAATCCTGACCTAATGTGAATTTTCCTGAGCTTCTCTGAACACAGGAAGGAGCAGCAATAGATCTCATCTTGTTTTCCTCTGCTCCCTTATTTTACTAAAAACAAACTATATTCCAAGTATAATATGCCCAATTTTTTAAGCTACAAAATTCTCAGTTGATATAATCTGATTCTTCTCTAGCAGAACACTGTTTCCTATCTAGAATCACAATGACTGGCTTTTCAGCAATCCTAGGACTTGAGCCCAACTACCAATTTATTATATCCAATTTCATATGCAAAGCAAACCTAGTTATTGGCATGAATATACAATGTGACCTCTTGCTTCTTTTTGTATTTTCTTTCATTTTCTACACCCAAAACACATACACAATCTTTCATAAATACATAACTGAAATAACATTAATGTTTTTGTGGATGTATATGATCCTTTGTTCTTTATTCTTTTCCTTTTTCTTTGATGATATTGTGCAAACATAGCCTAGAAGCACCTACAACAATTCCTCCATGGTCTTTTAACATTTATACCTATGTGCATCAAAATTAAATTATCCAAGTTTCATCAATACTAACACATATGACCTATCTGGGTGCAAAATTGTGTACTCATTTTTTTCTTGGTGTTAGGGATCAAACCCAGTACATGCAAAGCACTCATTCTATCACTAAGGTATACCCACAGCCTTGTGCTCCTTTTTGAAATGCTTTCTCAGGAACCAGCACATCATGTTCTCACTCTATCTATTTCCCTCTGATAGAGATGCTAACTAACCCCCTAGAAGTGAAAGGACACTTGCTGCATTAGGTCACAGAACTTTATATAGAGAGAAAAACCAAAGGTGATTTACAGATGCCTAAGGACAACTTACATTTCTATAGCAACTGAGCATTGGAGGGGAATAAAATATGTTCATGCACAGCTAACACTTTAAGGTATTTTTAGTCTTCTTTTGATAAAAGAAGTAAGCAAGTAGAATAACTATTAAGTAGAACAGTAAGTAGAATAACTATAATCACGCTACACAGATTTGCGATAATGTTTATTTTACATTATTACATTCTGATAAAAATTGTAAGATTACCTATATGAGAAGGAATCACTAAAGCAAAATATATGTTCACAAAACCAAGAAACACACAAAAAAATTATCTCTAAATATGTGAGCTGGTTATAGGTAGTATAAACTCCAGTTGCTGCCCACTTCCTCTAATCATCCTCATCTCTGAAATACTCCCTAGCAAGCCTGACTTCTAGAAAATGTTAGTAGTAAATAAAATAAGTGAAACACAGAAAACAGTCCCAAGGGGGATATGCTTGTACCTGGAGAGGCCTCTAACCTAAAGGAGAATGAAAGCAGAATATTACTCTACAGACTGCATTCCCAGAAACAAGGCAAGCAGGCTTCCAAGCTCCTCTTTTTTGAGGAACAATCTATTTGAGCATCATAGTGGGAAACCTTGATCATTTTATTTTTCTTATCAGCTCCATACCTCTATGTACTACTTCATCAGAAATTGATTATTTGTGGACCTCTGTTAACTGTTTTATTATTACTCCTAAAATACTGATGAACTTTATATTAGAGAAAAACACAACTTTGTGTTGAAGACTACATATCACAGCTCTATATCCTTATATTTGTCATGGCTGTGCATTACATGCTGACCAACAGCTGCTGTCATTTCATCAAGTCGGCTCCCTTCCAATTGTTGTGGAATTTATAATGGGATTGAGTAGTTCAACAACTTGTATTAAAACTATACTTTTCTGGTGCTGGGGTTGTGGCTCAGTGGTACAGCGCTCGCCTAGCATGTGTGAGGCACTGGGATTGATACTCAGCACCACATAAAAAAATAAATAAACAAAATAAAGGTATTTTGTCCATCTATAACTAAAAAAATTAATTCTTTAAAAAAGATATACTTTTCTGAGTTACTCATCAACTCATCAGCCATTCCTTTTCTCATGCACTAGCATATATGATATTAATATGACAAAGTTCTTCATGGCTCAATTGAATATTGTAGTCACTAGATTAAAGTACTTATTTCCTATACCTTTTTTCTTCAGCATCTTCTTCATCAGTTTCACAAAGGGCAAATCCAAAGTCTTCAACAGCATCTCTGTGATTCTTCTATAGACTGAGATTTTTAATGCTTCTGCCTTGTTTTCTCTTGGATTGCTCACTTCAGAAAAAGCCATATGCCTTATAGTGAGAACTCTCAATCACAACTATGGAAAGGGGCATGCAGCAAGAAAGAAAGGCCTCCTGCCACACTGAACCCTTCTGCCAAAAATCATGTGAGTGAACTATCTGGGATTTGAATCTTGCAAACCTAGCCAAGCCTTCAATGAACAAAGCCAATCTCTTGAACACAACTCTGTAAGCAATTCTGAGCAACCTAGCCAAGTTGCTATCAAACTCCTGATCCACAGAAACTGGAAAATCATAAATGTTCACTGTTTGAAGTTGTCAAGTTTTAAAGTATGTTAAATAGTTAGTAGAAATAAATGGTTAAGACACATATAAGAGATATTCAATTAATTAACAGAAATTTAAATTAAAATAATACTATTTTAGATCAGTATCCCTAGATATTCTATTCCTAGAGGGGTATATCAACTAAATTCTCTTATGAGACCATAAGAGGAAATTTACATTGATTACGATACAAGGAGTAGGAGCAAAATGAGTGTCTGTCAATATACGACTGAGTAGGTTAAGTGTAATACAGTAGTGGAAACAACAAATTAGCTATGGACGTAGCAACAGGGATTGACTTTAGAGGGACAATGCTAAGGTTTCAAAACTAAGAAAAAAATGAGATATAAAACAGAACAGCACTTATGTATATTAAAATTATAAAGCACAGACTTTTGAGTAAAGTGCAGTACAGTAGGGCAGGTAAATGCTCCTGAAGCAACAAATAGAAAAAAATATATTAATTATAAAAATTGTATTTTGTGGCTATCAGGAAGCTATGGAAGAAATAAGAGTGAGATAAAGGGAAATTTCTGAGAGGACAGAACCATGCTGAGGCAAAATGACAATCTCCAGGAACTTTTAACCTACAGGAATCTTCTGCATCTGACCACCAACTTGTCATGGGCCTTGGTCCAAGCACAGAGCATCTGTTGGGGATAAATGAGCCATCAAAGCTTTCAAAGGTTATTAAAGGAGTGGTGTGACATTTGGAAACTTGAGGGACTTCAAACACATGGCCAGTTTTACCCATAGGACATTTGCTGAATGCTGGAGTTGTATGGACTGAGGACTAGAACAAAAGCTTCTAAAAATGCTAAGTGAAATCTCCTATACCTATACCCTGTGGTGCTTAGGAAACAAAGATATTTTTTGAGGGACTTGCATTAATATCAGTGATATATACTTTCTGACCTAGTCTCCCCTTCAAAACATTTGTCATATTTTGAAGCTACCTGAGGTAGAAAAATAAAGAGCTAAATGGAAATCCTCCAGAGAAGATAATAAAACTTCTAAGTCTTTTGAAAGTTAAGAGACAACAGTTTAACTAACTCAATAAAACATCTGGAAAGGTCAAGTTTAGAAATGATAAAAACTAATATAGACTGAATCTTACTAGAACTCCAATACAAGTCTAATCATGTTCAGTTCCTGATTGAATTGTGATCAGTTCTCATTCCTGATGCCTAACAGAAGGAAGGAGAACCACCTTTGGTGAAAGATAGCATTATCTAAAAACCAAAGAACCATATGTTTCATACACAATATTTGGTATATAACACATAATTACTCCATGTATAAAGAGTTAAAAGTATATGATTATATTAGTCAACCTTCTGTTACTGTAAGAAATACCTGAAATAATTTATGAAGAGAAAAGTTTGCCTTGGCTCACAGTTTTAGAGGTTTCAGACCATAATCAATTGACACCCCCCTGCCCCACTACTGTGGGCCTGTGGCAACACATCATGGTGGGAGTGTGTAGCAAAGAAAATTGCCTACCTCGTGGCTGGAAAGCAAAAGAGAGAGAGAAAGAGGAAAAGTCTAGGGTCCCACAATCTCCTTGAAGGGACACACCCCAAATGACTTAAGACCTCTCACTAAGTACCACCTCTTAGCTTCTGCTACTTCCTAATAGTAGCAGGCTGAGGACTAAGACTTTAACACATGGGTCTTGGGAAACTTCCCAGATCCAGACTACAATAATGACCAATAATGAAGACATGAAGTAAACAGTAAAAGCAAATAGAATATTCCAGATTTGGAGTCTATGATAGAGATTTTTAAATAACTCTGATTAGTAAAATCAAGAAAATAAAAGGTGGGTGAATTTGAAGTATGGATATTTTCACCAGAAAACTGGGATCTCCACAAAAAAATCAAATGAAATTTTCTTGAATGATAATAATGCACTAACCTTAATGGAGTACAGATTACACAGGTGTATACATTTTTCAAACTCCATGCATGCATACTTAAACTTTGTGCATTTTACTATATATAAATTTTACCTCTAACAACATAGACTGTAAGAATGCAGAAATATAGTTAATTGCATACACGCAGAAATATTTAGGGAGAAGAGCATTTACGTCTACAAGTGTAACTCCCCATCGTGTACAATCACAAGAACAGTATCCTAAATTACACTCCATGTATGTACAATATGTGAAATATACTCTACTGTAATGTTTATCTAAGCAGAACAAATAAATTTTTTTTTAAAAAAGAATGGATTGATGAGTAGATGAAGGGGTGGACAAACGAATAACAAAGGAAGCCAAGTACAATGCTAATGATAGAACTACAAATTACAGGTGTTCACTGTAAATTTTCAACTTTGTTGTTTATTTAAACCACAAACTAAAATATTGATATAAGGGGATATTATTAATGATGGTATTTCAATAAATTTGACATTTGCATTTAAAAGTAGACAACTTCTTCAAAAAAAATCTCACTTACATAACATAGTGGCTTAAAATAGTACCCAAATTATTTGATACTTCTTCAAAATATAGAGCACATTTACTTTCCCTTGCAAGTGGGCCAGAAATAATGATTTCCTCCTAGTGAAAAAGAAAAAAAAACAGAAGTAGCAATTGCAATTTCAGAGATCAGGTCACAAGAGGCATTATGGCTAGCTGGTGTGTGTGTGTGTGTTTGTCTCTCTCTCTTTGACAGATTACCTGCACTGGAAAAATCAGTTGCCATGGCACCCTATGAAGAGACTCTAAGCCAATAACCACTGATTGAGTTTCAAAATACATACTGCAGCCCAGTCAAGCCTACAATAAACATCCTAACTCCATAGTGAAATGTTATAAACTTTCTTCCTAAGGAACAAGTCAAGATATCCACTGTCACATTTACATTCAGTATTGTATTAGAGATCCTAATCAATGCAATAAAGCAAGAAAAATAAAGACATATAGATTAGAAAGAGAAAAACTGATTTTTAATAGATGATATAATTATATAGATAGAAAATCCAAATGAATATACATTAGAATCAATAAATAAATGTAACAGGTTTGTCAAAAACAAAATCATTATATAAAAGTCAGTTTTATCTCCATATACTATAGACAATTAGAAAATCAAATAGTTTTAAAGATTCAGTTAGCAAAAATATCAATAAATATTAAATATCTAGCAATATAAATTCAACAGAAGATGTGTAGAAATCCACTGAAAACTAAAAATTTCAATGAATAAAAATTTAAGAACTCAACAAAGGGAGGGATATGTTACATTCATGGATTCGAAAGCTTTGAGGTGTAAGGATCTCAATTTTACCAAATTAAGCTATAGATTTAAAAGTTCTAATAAAAAATTCTGGCAGGTTTTCCCCCTGAAATCGATGAGTTCATATAGAAATGCAAAATGTCAAGAATATCCACAGCAATCTTGAAAAAAACAAAACTGAGAGATTTATATTACAGACCTTTTATAAAGCTACAGTAGTTAAAGCTATGTAGTAATAGTAGCACCAAAAGACAAACTGTTAACTAGAAGATAGTATTCTGATTTATGGCAATAATAAAAGTACATTACCACAAGCAACGGATCATCTTTTCAATAAATTGAGCTGAGTCACACACGGAAAATTCTGTGCCTTCACCTCCATCTCATTCGTTAAAAAAAACAATTCTAGATGAATTCAGGCCTAAGTGAGAAATATAAAACAAAATATTTTAAAAGAAACTTATTGAATATTGGAATAAAGATTTCTTAAGTAGAATACTTAAAGCACTATTCATAAATAAAAACAAATAATACACTAACTTCTAGAAACACAATAAACACCATGAAGAGGATGAAAGGTAACCAATGCAGAGGGACAAAAGGTAACCAATGAGAGGGAGCCTCATAGCCACAATATTAAAAGGATTCCCACAAATCAATAAGCAAAAGAAAAACAGATAAAAGACTTGAACATATACTTAATAAAAGATGATATCCATATATAGGATATGGAGATATAGAGATGTAGACATATATATCATTGTTTTTTAGCATGTTTAAAAGTTTATAAAAATGACTCTACTAGAAATACCCTGCAACTTTCTTTTTTTGTTGTTTTGCTCAATATTTTTTTTAGAATTATCCATGTTACCATACCTCTAGTCTAATCATTTCCATTAATCTGTTTAATTCCATTGTCTGGCCATACCATACACATTTTAATATGGTATGTAAAAATATCATTTATTTTTAGGGCTGGGGTTGTAGCTCAGTGTTATAGCTTGCCTCATATGTGTGATGCAGTGGATTCAATTCTTAGCACCACATTTAAATAAATGAATAAAATAAAGGTCCATCAACAACTAAAAAATATATAAAGTATATATTGTTTATTTTTAAATAAATAAGATTGAAAAATAAAAGATGTTCAAAAGTCCAAATAGCCAATTTCATTAGTCATCAGAGAAATTCAAATTAAAGCCACAATACACTGCTTATACACACTTTTTGCTATAGTTTAGATCTGGAATGCCCCCCAAAGGCTCATGTATAGAAGGCTTGGTCTCCACTCCAGCAATGTTTAGAGGTGGGGCTTTTGGAAATAAACGTCTCACAAGGACTCTAATCTTATAAATGGATTATTCCATTAATGAGTTCATAATTTAATGGACTATTAGGAGGTGGTGAAAATTATAGATGATGATTATCAAGTTGGAGAATGTAGGTCACTGGGAGCATATTCGGAAGAGTATATGTTATACCAGCTTCCTCTCTTCTCCTTCCCCCTCGTTCTGCCCCCTCTCCCCTACCTCCCTTTCTATCCCTCCTCCCTTCTGTCATCCAAAGCAATGGAGCCACCTGACTATGAATCTCTGAAAGCATAAGTCAAAATAAATATTTCCTCCCTTAAGCTGCTTTTCTCAGGTATTTGGTCAGAGCAATGAAAGTTGACTAACACACCTTCTAAAATGACTAAAAAAAGTTTTTTTTGAGAGAGAGAGAATTTTTTAATATTTATTTTTTAGTTTTCCGCGGACACAACATCTTTGTTTGTATGTGGTGCTGAGGATCGAACCCGGGCCACACGCATGCCAGGTGAGCGCACTACTGCTTGAGCCACATCCCCAGCTCAAAAAAATGACTAAAAAAATTTTTTAATTAAAAAAAGTAATGCCAAGGATGTGGAGTAACTGGAACCCTCATAAACTGTTGGTGAAAGTGTACAATGATGTAACCACTTGGAAAACTATAAACATATGCATTGTGTTATGATCCAGCAATCCTCCTCAGTATGTACCTTACATAAAGACATACATGTATTCACCATAAAACACCTGAGAATGTTCACAAAGCAATATTATTTTATAATATCGAGAATCCAGAAACCCAAATATCCATCAATTGGTGAATATATAAACAAACTGTTGTATATACAATAAAAACGAAAGCATTTCTGATACATACAGTGGCACAGATGTATCTCAAAAATAATTTAGACAGAAAATTCAAACACAAAAAATACATGTATATAAATCCTTGCATATAAAGTTCAAAAACAGGCAACAAAATGGATGATTCTCATAAATACAATGTATATAGCAAAACAAGCCAGGTACCAAAGAGTATACATAGATAATTTTATTTTAAAAAGGCAAAAATCTATGCTATTTAAAGTTAAGATAATGATTACCTTTTGGGAAATGGTAATTATTAGGAAGGTGCACAGAGGGGGTTTCTGGGATGCTAATAATATTCTGTTTCTTGATCAGATGAAAATAGATTGAACTTCACATTTATTATATGTGCATTTTAATGATTCTATATTACACTTCAAAAATACATAAGTATTTTTAAAAAGCAAAAAAATATACATGCATATAAACTAACAATAAGCATTAGACAAAAACACATAATTAAAAGATATAGAAATGAGAATGTAGAGAGGGTAATGGAGAATAGAAATAAAGGATTTCTTCTGCTATTCCCATACCTGGATCATTTCATTTAGTACACATGCAGCAACTCTGAATCAGAGTTGGCCTCTATCCTGTGGAATGGGAAGAGAGGCAGGCCCAGCCTACTCATTTGTGGGACCAGGAAAAAAATTCAAATAGAGACCCATATACCATATATCTAAAACATGAGAAGTTTTAAACCAAGCTGTTGAGTAAAGTATGTTCCACCTGCCTGCCTGCCTACTTACCTACATACATACATACATACTCAAACACACACACACACACACACACACACACACACACAAACACACACATACCATAATGATCAGGAATGCCAGGTTCAAATTTAGAATCTTCACACTCTTCCAGATCCCTGGCCCAATCCTCTTCTCTTCTAATCCTGGCTAAGTCTCACTTTGCAGAAAACCTCACAAGTGCACATATGGACACCTCAGTACTTCTAAATTCCATCCAAACTTCTGTATTCATCCAATCCTTAGGCCTGAGGGTGTACACCAGCAGTACAATCTTCCCTTGAAAAGGCTGCATGAGAGGAAAAGGTTCACACAGGTGCTGAAACTAGGCTGAAGCCATATGGGCATGAATTACAGAGTCAACTGCACTAGAAGAGAGGTTTAGATATTGCATAGGTTCTGCATAAGCTCATGAACTCCTTGCCTCATAGGAAGGACATAGCCAAAGGCCCAAGCTGAAGAGCAATAGTAGAGACAAGAGTGCCCTATTCTCCCACCCAAACTCACCAAATTGAGCAGTTGACATTTGCTATATTACTCTGCCTTCCATCACTGTGACAAAATACCTAAGATAAGCATCTTAATAAGGGGAAAAGTTTATTTCAGTTCATGGTTTCTGAGGTTTTAGTCCATTGTCATTTGCCCCTGCTGCTTTTTGCCTGTAGCAGCACAGTTCATCATGACAGGAGTGTAGGGAAGAAATTGCTCACCTCATGGCAGCCAGGAAGCAAAAGGGAGAAACAGGAAGTGGCTGGGGTCCCAATATTCCCTTCAAGGACATACTCCAGTGACCTAACCTCCTTCCACTAGGCTTTATTTCTAAAAAGGTTCCACTACCTCTCAGTAGCACCACAGGCTAATGAACAAACCTTTAACACATGGGCCTTTGAGGGTCACCTATCCAAACCACAGCACTTGCCCTATACTTTACAATCTATTGTGAACCTTCACATATAATGATCTTAATCAGTTCCCCCACAATCTTGTAAGATTCTAACATACTTCCACTTGAGAAATGAGAAAACTGAGACAAAGTGACTTGCCCAAAATTAAGATTAAATTAAAAAGTGAGCACTGCTAGTCTCCACAGAAAGACTTTTCCTTCCAATCTTCAAAGGTCATACTCTTTCTATTATTCATCACTGCCATGTATCCCCCAATTGTCTAGAGAACTTACAGGGCTAAAATGGAATTGGAAATTTTAAATACATGGTTGAAATGTTTTGGAAGAAGCCCAGAGTAGGGAAGGAAATTTAACACCAAACACAGAGCAGCTTCTAGGAAAGAGCCTGGGCCCTGAGCAAAATTCATCACTGGGACAAAGACTGCTTTATAGAGGTAGAAATCATAACTGAGTCCTGGGGGCTCCATTCCCACCCTAACCACAAAATTATGGCCTTTAACACATTTAAGCAATCCCCACCCAAATACCACACCAATTACATGGGGGCCCAGCTCCATAGCTCTCCTCTCTTCACCACCCCGCTGAAAATACTTTATTAATGAAAGGGCAGCATAAAGCCACTAGGCTTGATCTACTCAGAGACAATCCAAAGACAGCAGCCTGGCACCAACCACAAGTGATACCCGACCCTCCTCCAGCAAGGACCTACTGAGGCTACGCCCCCCTCTAATTACCAGGGTGCCTGGCTCAGGGCTTAGACAGTTATTTAGAGAAACATCGCCTGCTCCAAGCACAGATATCCACGAGGCTGGGGCTGCAGCACTGTCTGCTCAAAGCCAGCTGCCTAAAGCTGTTACCTCCTCATTCTACTAACCTGGGACACCTTGGCCCACTTGAACACCTTATCTCATAGCATCATGTCTCTGGCACACACAGCTGCAGAGTATATGCTCTCTGATGCCTTGCTGCCTGACCGAAAGGGCTCCCGCCTGAAAGGACTGCGCCTGGAACTGCCCATGGACCAGATGATCAAGTTTGTTGCTGTGGGCTTCCCCTTATTGCTGATGTCTCTGGCTTTTGCCCAAGAGTTCTCCTCTGGTAAGTTGTTTCCAAGAGCCAGTGAGAGACCCCACTTCAATGTATTCTTTGCATGAGCTCTGAAGATAAATGGCTCCCATATTGACTAGGTTTCATGACTTTGGGCTGGGCCAGATTACCTAAAGGACAGACCATGCATGAGTTTAGGACACCAGCAAAGCAGAGGCACCAAAAATTTAAAAATCGCCTCTGACATTTTACAATAAGAAATAATTAGTCATGATTTCAGTATTCTTATGTTTTGTATCACTTTCATAATTAATATTTTACTTTAGTTTGCATATAGATAATAGAGGTTGGGGCCTTATAATCTTTTCAGCACCTAATCAGCCATGTTGTTGACAAGTGTCTTATTTCCTCTGAGCCTTCTCCACACATCCACCTCCAATGTTATTGATTTGAGAATATATATTAAGGGCCGGACACAGCCACATTCAGAGGTGCTAAAAAAAACCTACTGCTTTCTCCAAAAACCCCAGTCACACACAGAGAAACTAACATACACATGTTTATGGTGTTTTAGGTACTGAATTTACCCACAAATCCACTACCTCTATTAAAAAGCATATGGATTTCCTGAGAACTGGGACTTCTGGCTTTCTTTTTTGGCCATTCCATTTGCTTATTACATTTCCCAGTGAAGTGTGCCTACATCCAGAAGAAGGGGAAAGGTATTGGCTCCCAGCTCTGCCTCTTTCTAGAGAATGATGGAAAAACAAAAAATAAGAGACTCTCCCCCAAGCCTACTTTCCTTCTAGTACCAATTGCCTGTCCTTTCTCTTTGGGTTCAGAAGTTCAGGTAATTAATCCTCTATGTTTTACAATCTAAACAATGTCAGCTTTTTCAGGAAGGAGATACCACCATCACACTGCAAGTCTGGTGGGGGAATTTGAGAGAAAAGAATAATCAGACCAGGCTGAGACAGTACACTGACAGGCAAAAGCCAAACAATAGGGAGCTATCCTGTCATGCCCTGTCCTCCCAAGACACAGCAGTGCCAACCCCAGAAAACTAGAGCATGGGAAGATAGTGTCGGCCACACACATAAATTCAGAGTTGTGAAGGTGACCTCTACAAAACCCTTAGACAGTGGCCCCTTCAAATTCGCATTCCCATTTCCAACTCAATGCTGCCTCAAAGTTGTATTCTTATTCCAGGGTCTCCAATCAGCTGCTTTTCTCCAAGTAACTTCAGTGTCCGGCAGGCTGCATATGTGGACAGTTCCTGTTGGGACTCCCTGGTTCACCATGAACAGGATGAGGCTGGCCGGTACAAGATAAAATCTCTCTGGCCCCACAAGGTAAAGCAGACAGAGACTGTCATTCCTGGCTTCAGAGCAAGGTGGCAGGAGAGAGAGGTGTTATCATTATATTCCTTCTCACCTCCTTCCCCCATCTTGCCCCAGTGGCTGACTTTCATGTTCACGCATTCTTCAAATTCTGCTGATCTTCAGCTGCCCACTTTTATCTGACTGGATGCCTTGTACCAGTGGGTGAAGCTTGTCGACAAGCAGCCTTTAGCTGAAGGTGATCCCTTGGGTCTATTCCATTGAGGGAAAAAAAAAAAACTCAAATATCTTTTATCCTTTTCTTGGGCTGATCACTACTCTCTGAGACGAGTCATTCAGTTCTTAAACTGTGGGGATGGGCAGGGCGCAATTGGTTTTAAGCCTGGTTGTCAGCACTCTGGGAACTCACTACTCAGTATTCATTCAGCTGATCCCCCATTCTCAGTATGGTTCCTCTGCCCTCAGTAAGCTCAAATACAGAGTTTAATCTCGTTTAATTTCTACACAGTAAACTTCTATCCTGTCAGGAAGGGCCAGGTTGGTTGCCAGAATGCATAACATTACAGAAAAGAACTTCTGGTCTATTTCTCAACACAGATTTTTCAATTTTCTGCTATTAGCCCTCCTACATGCTCATTGCTCAAGTTCTTCCATATCTCCAATTCCTTTCTGGATCTGAGGTACAAATAGCTCTCTTGTCCCTGCCTCAACTCCCCACTCTCCCCACATGCTGGTGTCTTCTGATTTCTAGCTTTCCAATATTCTGTTCCTCATCTCCTCTCCTGTTTTGTTTTTGTTTGCTTATTTGTTTGTTTGTTTCCTCTCCTGGTACTAAGGACTTGCACCTAGGGGAGTTCTACCATTCACGTCTCTGGTCCATTTTATTTTTTATTTTGAGACAGGATTTTGCTAACTTGCCCAGGCTGGCCTCAAACTTGTGATCCTCCCACCTCAACCGCCTGAGTCATTGGGATTACAGCCATGTGTCCAGCGTCTCCAATTCTCTTTGTCCTTTAAAATCTTGTCTTTCTTTTTAATATTTTATTGTCATGCTAGTGGGTTTGTTTTATTTATTTATTTATTGTACTAGGGATTGAACCTGGAGGTACTTTATCACTGACTGACATCCCCAGTCCTTTTTATGTTTTATTTTAAGGCAGGGTCTCACTAAATTGCTGAGGCTGGCCTTGAACTTGCGATCCTCTTGCCTCAGCCTCTAGAGCCACTGGGATTATAGGCGTGTGCTTCCATTTCCAGCTGTTAATGGGTTTTATGAGGGAACAATGGTAACATGTCTGTTCAGTTCACCATGTTTCGTCAAAAGTCATTCAAGGGTAGTGATTTCTTAGTGATGATCACTAACAAGGCCTCCAAATACCATACTTCTAGGATAGAAGGATAGAGACAATGGAGAGAGACCAGAAGGCCTCTGCCACTGGCAGTTCAAGCAGAAATTAGATGGTAACAAGTTCAAGATGTCACAGAGGGGATTTACAAGTCAAGAAAAAATCAGATACCTGATCATCAAAGTCAATGGGAAATTCTCTAAACCCAGATCCTCCAACTCCACCTCAAACCTATAGAAACACTCCACAAAGGTAAAGAGCTTAGTTTCAAGGAAAGTTATTTCTTGGACAGGAGTGAAAAGATTCTTTCTCTTGTATCCTCATATTCCTAACCTTCCTTCCTTAGTTCAGAAAGCAAGGGCACGCACACACACAGAGATGCAATCAAATCCATACCCTCCTTTTTTCTCTCCAAACTCTCTTCTAAAAGGAAAAAACATCCCTAGATTAGGAGAAGGTATTGGTCAAGTAGTCATTAAGGGAATATGCTCCCAAATCACCCAGCCCAGCTATAAATCCTGTCACCCCTCCTGGGTATGTAACCCTGTACAAGCACTTAATCTTCTCATACTTCAGTTCCTTTATCTGTTAAAAAAAAAAAAAAAAGATACTAATCATACCTACCTGATAGCATCTTTGTGAAAAGCAAATAAAATAATGAATGCTAAGTGCCTACCAAAAACATGACCTTAGAAACCTTTACAAGTAGAGAATTTTCTGTGAGCAAAATAGTAGGCCCAACCCAGTTTCAGGTTTAAGTATGATGAAGAAATCTAAGGAAAAGTTCTCATTATAGTTTGTTAATGCTGCTATAATAAAGTACCACAAACTTTGGCTTACAGGACAGAAATGTACTGTCTCATAGTTTTAGTAGTCAAAAGTCTAAAATCAAGGTGTCAGTAGGATTGGATCCTCTGAGGGTTGTGAAGAATGGATCTTCAAGGCCCTTCTCTTTGGCTTATAGATTCATCACCTTGGGTGTTCTCCCTGTGTGCACCTCTTCACATGATGTATGTGTGTACGTAAAAAACATCAGTCATAACGGATGAGGAGCCTACCCTATTCCAGTTTAATCTTATTTTAAATTATCTAATTATATCTGCAACAACCATACTTCCAAATATGATTTCATGCGGAGGTTCTAAGGATTGAAATGCCCACATATTGGGGAGGGAGACATAAATACAATTCAACCCATCTCAGTCTCCTATCCCATGTAGCTAATAGTATAGTTAAAGAGACAAGGCTTATGCATTTCTGAAAGTCAGTTCACAGATCTATATACATGAAAGAACCCCAAAAGAATTCCAAGATGGTTTCTGATGGTGTAATTTGGCATTACCAAAAATTGCAAAGATGCGAAAATACCAGTGTACATTACAGAAGTCAGGGAAGGCTACATGGAAGAAATGACATGGCTATGGCCATTGTTGACATGGCACTGTTGGCTGTAACCTCAGGCCATCTACTCACCCCAACACATTTGCGAGGGAACAAGAAGGGAGATAGAGATACACATACACACACATATCCCACGCCCTCTCATTCTCGCTCTTTCTCTTCCCCTGGAGCCCTAGATAGACCACAGATCAGAAAAACTATATGAATGTGGGGAACAGGAAGATCTGCCGTCCCTTTCCTACTGGACCTCATTATATTCTTTCATATTGATAGAGAGCCTTAGGTGGCCCACTTTCCATGCTGTCTTCCCCTTCTGAAATAGGAACTGGGAGAAAAAAGCCCTCACTTAGTACGGTCACTCAAGGCTCAACACCCTGAGCCACCTGCTCAGCCAACTTTTGTCCTACAGGCCCTCCCCTACTCCCTTCTGGCCCTGGCCATGGCCATGTACCTGCCAGTACTGCTGTGGCAGTATGCAGCTGTTCCAGCCCTCAGCTCAGATCTGCTGTTCATCATCAGCGAACTAGACAAATCCTATAATCGTTCCATCCGCCTGGTGCAGCACATGTTGAAGATCCGGCAGAAGAGCTCTGACCCGCTTGTCTTCTGGGATGAACTGGAAAAGTGAGTTGTTTTTTCAGTCTTTTCTTGAAGAATGCAGTTAAGCATAAAATGGTACCCATGCACCATAATCTTTAAAATGTCCTCTATGTTATCTTTCTTAAGGGAGCAAAGTTACCATCATCTCATGAACTGTCATTCCTGTAAAGAGAGAGGAGAAAGGCCTGCTACCTGCAGTTTACAGATGAACACTCTGAGCCACAAAGGGATTAATCTCTCTAAAATACCCACTTCTATACACTATTCCTCTTCTCAGAAACCTTAAATAGCTCCTCCCAGATCTACCAAAACTACCCAAAATCTCCTAAATATTTGCTTCAACATATCCAACTACTTTTTCAAGCATCTAACTAACTATACATTGAGTATTTCAAACCCAAAAATCCAATATCCATAATGGTCAAAATCGAAAAGTTTTTGAGTATTTTTAGTAAAATCTATGCAAATATTCTCAAACCTGAAAAACTTCAAAATCTGAAACACTTCTGGTCCCAAGCATTTTAAATAAGGGATACTCAACCAGATGACAGAAACCTTTCACTCTACCTAAGCAGTCTCCCTCTTTTCCACTGGAAAAAAAAATCATTTATTTAGTGCATTATTCATACATCTGAGTATCAGAGACTATACTGGGTGCTTTGGATACATGGTGGGGGGGGGGGCAACAAAGCTATCATTATTCATGTGGAGCTTATATTTACTAGAGGGAAAACAGACAAAAAGTAGAACACACCAGTAAAATACATTAGGGGATGATAACTAGTATGAAGAAAAAGTAAAACAGGGGAAGGGGTTCTGGAAAGCTGAACAATTAACAGTAGCTTTAAATAGAGTGACCATAATTGAGCCATGATTTGAAATCATATTGTTTCACATTTATGCACACACTATATACTCTCTAAAAAGTTCCCCTCTATCTTTTGAAGCCCAGCTTTAAGCCAATATTCTCTTGTAAAGTTTTCTGCACATTCCAACCTGCACTGTTACTCCATCTCCTAACTTTTGTAATGACTATGGTTTGTATCAATCAATTTAGCAACATATCAAGTGTTAATTTCATTGAATATTTGCATGTTTTGTCTACTCCTTCCCTCACAACAAGACTCTAAGCTTCTTTGGAACAGAGACTGGTTTACCTACCTGAACACCACAATTCTCAACAAATACTTGTCAGCACACTCATTTGTATAAAATAAATGAACTGGTCCAAAAACCATACAGAGAGTACACAGCCAAGATCTAGAACACATTTAGACTCCCAATCCAGTGCTAATTTTATTAGCCTATTGCTTCCAAAGGGTCCTATTTCTGCTTACAGCTTTAGTGCATGACTTGCTGGGCAAAAATCCAAAGTGATCGTTCATTATTCATCAATCATCCCCCAGGTTTATCACATTGTACTCAGTACTTGGAGAAATGAGTTATACTTACATCTTTTGGGAGAAGAATCATGGTTATGCTTGGGGAAAGCAGATCTTCAATTAACCAAGAATTCCATAATGAATGCACATATTTGTTAGTTTCCCACATGACTCTTGGGATATGGTTCTACATATGGTGCTTCCTAACTTTCCTCCTTTCTTTCCCTGTGCAGGGCCCGAAAAGAACGATACTTTGAATTCCCCCTACTAGAGCGGTACCTGGCATGTAAGCAGCGCTCACATTCACTAGTGGCCACCTACCTCCTGAGGAACTCCCTTTTGCTCCTCTTTACCTCAGCCACATACCTGTACCTTGGCCACTTTCATCTGGATGTCTTCTTCCAAGAAGAATTCAGCTGCTCCATCAAGGCAGGGTTACTACATGATGAAACCCATGTTCCTGACCTGATTACATGCAGGCTGACCTCCCTATCCATTTTTCAGATTGTCAGCCTCTCCAGTGCAGCAATATACACCTTATTGGTTCCTGTGATAATATACAACTTCACACGGCTGTGTCAGTGGGACAAACGACTCCTATCTGTATATGAGATGCTCCCAGCTTTTGATCTCCTCAGCAGAAAGATGCTGGGATGCCCAATCAATGACCTCAATGTAATTCTTCTTTTCCTCCGAGCCAACATCTCTGAGCTCATCTCTTTTAGCTGGTTGAGTGTCTTATGTGTGTTGAAGGACACAACCATCCAGAAGCATAACATTGACACAGTGGTCGATTTCATGACGTTACTGGCTGGCTTAGAACCCTCAAAACCCAAACATCTCACCCAACAGATGTGTGATGAACATCCATAGATAGTTTATAAAGAAACCACGCAATGAGAAATTCTGTGGAAAGCAAAAGTCTTTCACCATCTTTAAAAGTCACATACAGCAATACACACACAAAAAAATATCTACTTTAGCATTGCCAAGCTTGGATTCACCTGACTTACATAACCTTTATCTGTTAAGAAGATAAAATCAATATACAGAAACAAATGTGAAAGCTGGAACTGAAGAGTCAAAGAACTAAAAAATTAGATTCTAAAGGCTATTTATAAAGACTAGTTCTCCTTACTATATTCACTCCATAGACCTTCTAGGATGCATACGTGGACTTCCCCCAAGAGAGAAAGTAGAGCAATCTGGTAAGAGATTAATAAAGATGTGAAACTCTTTGGTGTGGCCTAAAATCCTAGGAATCTGCCCAGACTGCTTTGGGGAATTCATCAGCCTTACCAGGCCCTTTGTGGTCTGTAAAATAATCCAAGAGACAATGATGGCTTCAATTTATAATCTGGTCTTAGAGTTTAAGACAAGAGAGGCAGGACCATGCATAGCCATAAGAAAAGTCTTGAAATGTCTAGATACACTTTTCATCATCGAAATCAAGGACTCGTTTCACCAAGGACTGGGATTATGGGCTACTATACCTTCACATACAGCCACTAAATAGCAACCATTTAGAACTACACAGGATAAACAGTAAAGTACTATTGAGCCCCTCCTCTCCTTCTCTTATTCATCAATCCATCCTTATACCTAACTCCAAATTCTATGTCTGGATTTAATGGATCCTTGATCCAGTTCCATGGTATTCAGCCCACAATACAATGATGTCTCACATTTTATATTTCTTTTTAAAGCTGCATATTATCACTTCTTCAGAAAAATCATTGCATGGACCCTCCTTTCTTCATATAAGTAAAAAAGCTATGTTGCTTCTAACTTAAATTACCTTTAAAAAGCAAACACTGATGATGTACAGACATTCATTAATGACTTTCTATTGTCATTAAGAAATCCACCTCTTCAGTTGCTACACAAAGCCTTTCATGATCTAAAACCTGCCCACTACTTCAGTCTCTCCTCTTGCTTCCCATACAGCTTTCACTTGTATCAGCCACTTGCAGTTCCTGGGCTTTTCCTGATGCTCAGTTTTTTAATATATTGTCTCCACTGCCTGGGAGACCTTCCTCTGTTCTTCACTAAGCCAACCACTACTTCTCCTTCAGAGTGTACCTGGACACATTTCCTTCAAAAAACCTTCCTGTTTAATCCCTTCTTTCCTTACTGGGTGCTGCCATATCAAACAAAACCTACCTCTGAAATAAATTTACTACATTGTATTAATATCGCCAATTCACTTGCCTTAAGTTTGCTAAAGGTTGGGTCATAAAATAAAAATTCTTCTACACAAATTAGTAAAAGAATGCTCAGTAGCACCACATTCTTTGCAGCATGCAAATCCAGCCTTTGAATGGAAAAAATCCTGTGCACAAAGATGCAATTCACAGCAATTAACCAAACAGTCAAAGAACAGCAAAATACTTATGGAAAATAGAATACAGACACACTGTAATATTGACTAGCCACTTAAAATTATGCTTACAGGGCTAAGGATGTAGCTCAGTACTAAAGCACTTACCTATATGTGCAAGGCCCTAGGTTCAATCCCCAGCACTGGGAAAAAAATAAATTATATTTATGAAGAAGTCATAACACTGTAAAATAATGATAATCACAGTAAATGAGCAAAAAGAAAACCTAGCATTTAGTATGGTCTAACCTACATAAAAATTCATGAAAAAAATTAACACGTTAGGAGTAGTTTTCCATAAGTTGCAGCATTATAAATTTAGTTTGTGTACGTTTGTATTTGTTGTTTTGCAGTGCTGCGAATCAAAATTTTAACTTGAATTATGTGATCAAGCCTCCAGAATGATTTTTTTTTTCCTTTGAAGAGCTGGGGATCAACTCCAGGGCCCCTGAATGCTAGGCAAGAGAACTAATATTGAGCTACATTCCCAGTCCCATAAATTTTGTTTTTAATCCTCCTTGTTTTTAATTTTTAAATTTCTACATTTCTACTTTAAATTTCTAAAATTTGCAAGAAGTGTTTTAGAATTGTAAAAAAATAAAGTTGTAATGAAGAAGATACAATAAACATTTTTAAACTAATTCCATTGAAGTCCATTGGTCAGAGAAGCCTGCAAACTAAGAAAAGGATGGCACTTCCCTTCCCACTGGATAAGTAAGATACCTGTAGAAGATGAATGATACAAATAAAGTCAGATCTGAAAGCCTACAGGGACAAACACAGCAGGACAGCAAATAAACTACAGAGTTAGCAAATATGAATTTTTAAAAGAAAAAAAAAAGTCTTTTTCTTTTACTGAGGCTATTTTCAGGTTCCAAGGTAAAATTCCTGTATATATTATTAAAAGGCATAATTTGGGTATTTTGTGAGCTGGAAATGGTCCTGGAAGTTGCCAAAACTGAATGTACATGGCCTTGTTAGGTACTTTTGAGCTGTCTTGTTAACACCCAGTCAAGTCCAACAAGGGCAACTTACAACATGGATGAAAAAAAAAAAAAAACTTCCATAAGCTTTATACTAAATCATTGTGGAAGCAAGATTCTGTCACCATTTTTACAATTTTCGGAAATGAATCAATTCTATACCTTTTATTGACTTCTGGTTATGTTATTCATATTAGTGTTATAACATTTTTCTCTAGTAATTTCAGCTAACTTATTAACTATGTAACATATTTTCCTGAATTTCCATATTTGATTCTAGAAATATACATTTCAAATGTTGAACGGTAATTATACTTTTTATCAGTACAGATTAGAAATCCCAATCACCTCATAATTTTAGATATATTGTTATAAGACAAAAACAACTATGAACCAGTGACTCACTCAATTAGTTAGCGGCACTGCTAAAAGAATGTAATCCTGCCATTTGGCCTTAGGCACTTGATAGTTTTGTACACTATATCTTCCTTATTTGGTAATTTCACATAGAGCATGGTTATCAAGTTAGAACTATGAAAGGATATGTTCAGAAACACACTTTCATTAAGAAAACATCTAATAAGTGCCTACTTTGTGCTAGTATTAAAACTGCTAGTTAAATCTTCCATAAATAAAAATAACGAACTGGCAAACCCTCAAAAAAACAAAAGAAAAATCTTTCACCTTCCCCACTAGATTCAAAACTATGAAAGAGCCAAGTGTTTCTATTTACCGTGGTCTTAGCTCTAGGAAAATCAGAACATAGGAAACATGTTTGAGAACTGCATAAAGAAGCAGTCCCAGCACTTGCGTCCAGGTTATTTCCTACAACCCAAGAAGGCGGGTCAGAATGAAATATGAAAAACAGGTGTTGAAAGGCAGTGGCCTGGGAAAGCGCGACCTAGAGTTCACGATGATAGGTTTTTATTTACTCGCGCCGTAACTCAGCAATAGTTTTCCTCCGCTACGCGCTAAGACACAGCGTCACCGACTGTCCTTTAACGCCGCCGCCCCTTCCAGCGCTCCACGTCCCACACCCTCCACAAAACTGCGCTCCGCTCCTCACAGTCCCAGAATCTGCCTCGCGGGAGCACCTTGAGCTCCCGCCCAGGAAATTACACGCAGCCGGCGTCATTACGCAACTTCCGGCGGGGCTTACTTCCGAGATAGACGCGGAAGTGTTAGAAAGCGCCGGCTGCCGGTTCTGCTGGAAAGTTTGTGACCCTGTAGTCCTCCTTGAGGACATCCTGTAGAGCTAGTATCGTGCAGGCCCTATTTCGCCAGACTAGAGCAGACAAAGCCCGCGCTCTTCCCCGCCAGTAGGCCTCGGAGCTGATGTCGGCCTCATCCTGGAGTCCCCGTAGTGGGGCCAGACCATGAGCCTCTGGTCTGCCTGGCCTCGTCGCCGCTGGCCCCGCTGCACTCCAGCAAGGCCAGGATGAAAAAGCTCCCGAAGAAGAGCCAGAACGAGAAGTACCGGCTGAAGTACCTGCGGCTGCGAAAAGCGGCCAAGGCCACGGTGTTTGTGAGTCTGACGGTCATTCAGCCCGCCTCCGCCTCGAAACTTTGCTTCCTAGTGAAATCTTTCCCCAGGCTGATTCCCCTCCCAGAGTGACAATGTTAGCTTTTCAGTATACGTTACTACTTGTTACTCCTTGGATAAAATACATAATTTTCCTCATCCTGTTTTCTCGTCTGTAAATGAAAGCTAGTTACCCTACTGGAGATTAAATTAAAAATTGCTTGGTACTCAGAAGGTCTGCCAATAAATTTTATTTAATCATTATCGTTATTACTGCAGAACGCTCAGAAATGCCTGAGAATTAGGCACTGTTGAACCCTGAAGCTCAGGGACGATTTGCCCAAGGGCACTGTGTCAGAGCCTTCACTCCAGCTTAAATCAATTCCGCTTTATAAATTCCACTACACAACATATTTCCCAGGTACCCCCACTGTCCCATAACTGATCCCTTAACTAAACAGGCACATGAACCTTTCAATAATTTCTGTCTTGTAAGCCACTTTGAGTCTCCTAGGTGTTTCTTAACTCCCACTCATACATCATGCCTTCTGCTCCTGCCTTTCTTTATCGTCGGGGTATAAAGTTTATTAAATGAATAAACTGGTTTGTCTGATATAACTTTGTGTTACAACATTCTGATTTGCCTTTATGCCTGGAAATAGGGGTGGAGTCCTCGAATGTTCCCTCACATCTGAATCAATAGTTTATCCCTTCATTCTACCAAAAGCTTAAACAACTCTTAGCATTCTTGGAAGCATAAGAGTTCGTAAATTAGAATACTCCTTCCAAAAATATTCATTCAGCATTTTCTCTGTGCATTGGATAAAAATAAGAAAATTAAAGTTAAGAGAACTTGACATCTGATTGTTTCTTTTATCCCCCATATGCCAAAGTCATGAAGGAGGTTGTGTGAAGAAAAAGGATACTGCTTTGAACTTTCAAACTTGGAGGTTCCATCTGTGGGACATCTGGAATGGAACATTTCCTTCACAATTGGTGCTTAAGAGATTGAGTCATTGGAAAGATGGCACTGGAATATATACAAATATATTATAAAGTTTAGGAATTTTAAACACTAGATTTGACTTCATTCCAGTTTGTCACTTTAGGGTATAATTATGGGATGCTTTGAGTTAGATTTTCTTTGTCTCTCAAAAACCAAAGCTCCCAGACATAGTTCTCATAATTATGTAATAGTATGAATTTATTTAGTATGCCATTTTCTCTGCTAATAGTTATTCTAATTAACGTGGCCATCTGTCTTGGTTTACCAGGGACAGTCCTACTTTACCATATTGTTCTTGTATTATTAATAGTGGCCCCTTTTCACTCAAAGGTGTCTCAGTGTGGGTAATATATAATTACCCTACCTATAATAGAACCTGACTTTCCGTAGAGATTTATTTATAGCTTGTCTGGAACATAGAATAGCTCTTCTTATCCAGCAACAACAGTCCTTGGTTTGAAATATGGATACTGTTCCCAGAACAATGATTTAACCTCTTATTTATTTTATTTTATTGTGTTTAAATTTTTTTTTAAAGGAAAATGCTGCTATTTGTGATGAAATTGCTCGTCTTGAGGAAAAATTTCTTAAAGCAAAAGAAGAAAGAAGGTGAGCTGACTTCATTTTGTGTTCAGAATCACATTTTTTGTGATTAACATAGAGTAATTGCTCTTGGGAATTTTCTCCTGTTGGATTTTTATGTACTGCACAACCCCTTGACTGCTTGATCAAGTATAGAGAAAAAAAATCTGTGGAACTGGTTCCCAAACCTTGAAGTCATGTTGGACCATGATGATGAGACAACTCCTCTACTCATCTTTCTGAGTCTTCTTGCCATCTAATAAGTAATCTTATTATAACTCCCAAATAGCCAAGGGATAATATTCTGCAAATATTTGTTCAATCTTTACTTCTCTATACAAAGCACAATGAATATATATACATCCGACTGATGGTATATGCCCTTCAGACACCTGACACTTTCCAACTTTAAGATAGAGGAGTCCTCCAGATACAAGAGAGAAAAGCTACAATCTTATCCTTGTTTCTTGAAGTATTGATTATCTTCTGGGACTTTGTTATTTTGAGAGTTCAATATGAATCTTATTTTTATGAGTGTGATAATCTTTGTATATAATTCTGGCTTTTTCTGGTGTTTGAGTGAAGTATTGAATTGAGACAAAATGGAAGTTCATACCTCTGCTCCCTTTCCTTCCCAACCTCAGGTACTTGCTAAAGAAGCTCCTTCAACTTCAGGCTCTAACTGAAGGAGAAATACAGGCTGCAGCTCCTTCCCACAGCTCCAGTTTGCCCCAGACTTATGGTGTGGCCAGCTCTGTGGGAACTATACAGGGAGCTGGACCCATTTCTGGGCCCAGCACTGGGGCAGAGGAACCATTTGGGAAGAAATCCAAGAAGGAGAAAAAAGAAAAAGGCAAAGAGAACAGCAAACTGGAAGGTACATTGTGTTATCAGTTGCTCCCGTGGCTTAGCTACTGATGACAGACCTGTTACTGACTGGTAGACATATGGCCACATAAACACTTTTTAAAGTCCCTTGAGAAGTAAGTATCTTATTAGAGCCACCTTGGATGAATAGATTCTTGTTAGACCTGGTTAAATGTCTAAGGGAGCAGACTGAGACCCCCTCTTTCCCTCTTCCCCCAGCTCTCAGGGTTACATTTGCTTCAGTCTTTCTGAGAGGCAGGGAAGTGGGCTAGGTGGCCTTTTGAGCACACTACTAGCTTGAGAAATTTCTGATTTTACAAATGAAGAAGACTTAAAAATGTAATGCTTTAGCTCCTAAGCACTAATATTAAAATTGGTTACCATCTAGGGGCACATTAGAAAGATATTCAAGGCTTTGGGAAAGGGGGGAAGTAGTGAATTCAGTGAATATAGATGGTCCCAGACTTACAGTGGTTCAGCTTAATGATTTTTCAATTTTACAGGATGTGAAGGCAATATGCATTTAGTAGAAACTATACTTTGAATTTTGATCTTTTCCGAGAATAGCAATATGTATAGTGTGATGCTCTAGTTCCATGCTAGGCAGTGGCAGCAAGCCACAGCTCCAGTCAGCTACACAATCATAAAAGGAAACACCTGATATACCACACTGTGCTGTATTGCTAAGCCATGATATTTGGTAAGTTAGGTTAATTTTATGCATTTTCAGTTTATCCTTTGTTCAGCTTACGATGGGTTTATCAGTACATAACCCCATCCTGAGTCAAGGAGCATCTTATATAATACCAAGGCTGACTTATTACCCTTAGCATTCCATGTATAAATTTTTCCCTTTCCCTCAGCTTTTGGGAGGGGCCTAAAGTGGGTGACCCCAGATTTGCGTTTCAGTTCTGAAGAAAACATCCAAGAAAAAGAAAATGGAGGGAGGTGCTCGCAAGCTGGTTCAGCCCATTGCCCTGGATCCCTCAGGACGGCCTGTGTTCCCCATCGGACTAGGGGGTCTAACAGTATATAGCCTGGGGGAGGTGAGTGAGACCAGCAACATATAGAGAGGAGAATCAGAAAAATCTGGGAATGGGGTTGAGCCTTCCCTCCTGGTTCCCATTAGCAGCCCCTTGCTGATCCATACCAACCCCAGAAAATCTCCAATCCCTATGAAACCAGGTCAGATTTGTCTGCTACACAGCCAACACTTTCTCTATTCTCTATGTGATTTCAGTCATTCTTTATAACCCAAAGTGGTTCTAAAGACTACCTCCATAAACACAACTTCTAAATCCTCAGTGACCTCAATCCCAGGTTGGGGAAATCTTTTTTATAGATCATCACCGACCGACCTGGCTTCCATGATGAGAATGCCATCTACCCTGTGGGTTATTGCAGTACTCGGGTGTATGCCAGCATGAAGTGCCCAGACCAGAAGTGTCTGTATACCTGTCAGATCAAGGATGGTGGTGTGCAGCCTCAGGTACTCGATCAAATATAACCTCTATTTTTCTTTTCTTTTTTTAAGACCTTTCTGTGTTCCAGGCACTTAATAAGTGTCCCAATTCTGACACTTTACAAAGTGGATACTATATAATCACCATTTGGATAGCCCCAAGATACCAGAGAAGTAACTGGCCCTAAGTCATATCTCTGCTAATAAGTGGTTAAACTGGGATATGAATCTGTATTTGTCTGATTCTCGATTAATGCTTTTCCATTGAACCACACTACTTGGTCACCACGTGAGGTTTGATCAAGCCTGCTTATATTAAGTGCAGGCTCAGATACAGGGAAGATTAGTGTGATACACCACCATTTCAGATTGAACCAAAGTGGACATAGCATATGGCTGCATATACTCTTAAGGACCTGGGACTCCTGACCCCTCATACCATTCTTCATCCTTCTTAGTGCTAAAATGTAATGCAGCTCACTTTCCCCATCTGTTACCTCTTCATATTTGGGAAGAATAGATCATTTTCAGAGTTCCAGGCTTCACTGTCAGATGAGGTTATAGATCACTAGAAAATTGTATGGAAGGAGGTTAGAGGCAACCTACCTCTAATATGAGCAAAAGGTTCTAGAATCCTGAGCCTGCCTGATGCACGTGGGTAATATTGTATCGCTCCTGTCATCTGACACTGATAGGTGAAAGTAGAAGAGTTCAAGTAACCTTGGTCATGCAGCAATTCTCTTCAGAAAGTAGCACAGAGATCCACTGTTGTAACAGTGTATCCTGTTTATAACAAATCTGTAAGTGCAATGCAAATCTTAATCAAAATTCTAATTGAATTTTTAGTAAAAATTGATAAGCTGAGTAGTCTTCCACCAAAAGATAAAACACTAAAACATTTTCTAAAAATAAAATGTGAGATTTTTAGTTTTTAAGATCACTAACCTCAATCAGACATTATTTTTAGGTTATTGTGAACTAAATCTAGCTTTAATTTTTTCTGCCCAACCAACATTGACTTCAGGCCAGGTGCGGTGGCACACATCTGCAATCCCAGCAGCTCAGGGTGAGGCAGAAGGATTGCGAATTAAAAGCCAACCTCAGCAAAAGTGAGGCACTAAGTAACTCAGTGAGACCCTGTCTCTAAATAAAATACAAAATAGGGCTGGGAATGTGTCTCAGTGGTCGAGTCCCCCTGAGTTCAATCCCCCCTACCTCCCCCCCCAAAAAAAAAAAGTTACTTCAGGATACAAATTAAATACATAAAATACTTGGTTGTTTACAGATGATGTTATTTCATTGATCTGTTTGTCAATACATGCCAATATGACTAGAGGTGTATGTGTGTTTGTGTTTGGTATTGAAGATTGAACCCAGGGGTACTCGACATCTGACCTAAATTCCTAGCCTTTTCAATTTGAGACAGGAGCTTGCTAAGTTGCTGAGGCAGGCCTGAAATTTGTAGTCCTCCTGCCTCAGCCTCTAAATAGCTGTGATTACAGACATACACCACCATGGCTAGCCCCAATAAGATTTTCAGTTACTTAAGTATGTTTTATGCTATAAATATGTTAAAGGAAAGTGTAAAAGAACATTTTTAGTCTTAAAGTAAGGTCAAAATGTTCCTTTAGCAAGAGATGGAAACACAGAAGCTATAAAGGAAAATAATAACAGAGTCAACTTTTAAAAATTTAAATGCTTTGGCATGCACAGGGCCCTGGGTTTGATCCCCAGTACCACAAAAAAAAAAAAAAAAAAAAAAAAAAATTCTCAAGTGCTTTGGAAAAAAAGATACCACAGAGTTAAGAAACAAACAGGAAGAACATGTACACCATGGGATTGATGTCCAGATACAGTACTCCTATAGAATAATATAAAAATAAACAATCAAGTAAGGAGGAAGTCACACCTTATTTTTGCCTTTAGGTACATATCAGACTTTAGTAATATCCAGTCTTGGCCAGGGTATAGGAAAATAAGTATGTATACATTAGTCAGAATGAAAACTGGTAATCTTTTTGGAGGGTAACTTGGCAATATCAACAATTTTAATGCATATGTCCTTTGACCCAGAATACTTCTAGGTAATCTCATGTTTCCTAGAGAAATGTGCAAATGAGAATAAAGAATAACATGTAGCAGTGTACATGGAGACTGATCCCAAGTGTTTTTAAAATATCATTTTTATTTGTACTTAAGGATATAAGTAGCTGGATAGGAAAGGGTCCAAAAAGGTATGGAATTAATTAAATTTTGACTGCTGGAAAGCAGTCAACCAAGAAGTGTGGAATTGAAACAGAAGACTTCTGTATACTTGATTTTTTTTTTTTTTTGGTGTGTGTGTGTGTGTGTGTGTGTGTGTGGTAGAGCTAGGGATTGAACCCTGGGCCTTGTGCATGCAAGGTAAGCACTCTACCGACTGAGCTATATCCCCATCCCCTTGTTTGAATTTTTAACAGCACTATAGGGAATTGTCTGTAACCTATATTCTAATATGGTATACAGCAGCTTCAAGTGAAGAAATGTTTGTAAGAGGTATGACTCTACTTCCTCCTTACAGATTAATTGTTCCTTTGTCATTCTCAGTTTGAAATCGTTCCTGAAGATGACCCCCAGAATGCTATTGTTGGCTCTTCTGCAGATGCTTGTCATGCAGAACTGCTCAGGACCATAAGTGCTACTAAGTAAGTTGACCAACAGCTTAAAAAGATCCCTATAGTGTCGCGACCCCTCGCCAGCAAGGGAAAACACGACACAGGATTCTTCTTTCAGCAGTTTATTCAGGCCTTGTTTCATGTATCATCTTCTAGTGACCCCCCGCCGAGCGCCCAAGCATAGCCTAATAAAGCTTACTCAAGTCCAATCCAAAGCTGCCACCCGGGGTTTTCTCATAGGGTATTGAGGGACAGCACGCCAACTCTCCCAAATAAGGAGTTGTTTACCAAGATCCACAACGGAGACCGGCGCCATCTTCTAATGGCGGCAACGGTCTGCAGACACGGCTCACCACACTATAGAGCTTTTCTTTCAGTGTGTAGAGATCCCTTTTTAATATACAAAACTAACCTGCATCCTTCAGACATCCTAATAGCTAGAGTTTCCAGAGTATCTTTTATCATCCTGTGTATTCCTGTCACTTTTCCATTCTCAAACCTATCTCCATCTCCTTCTAAGCTCTGAAGCTAAATTTCTCCCTCTCCTGTTTAGGGGGGAATTAATGCCTAACCTGCTTCCATCTGGAGCTGACTTTTTTGGATTTTCTCATCCAACTATTCACAACCTGATTCAGAGTTGTCCAGGAGCTCAAAAATGTGTCAAGTAAGTATGGTCAAACTCATTCTGTTGAGAGAACCTCAGTAATCAGCTGACCAAGGACCTAGAGCAGCAGTTACATTGATCTACTATGTCCAAGGCATACTTGCTTCTCAATAAGAGTGCTTCATCACTGACCCTTTTAGCCTCTAGGTAGCAGAGTAGAGCCAGAAATCCCTGGACTTAATTATTACAGGTTCAATATCCTTTATCCAAAGTTCTTGGGACCAGAGGTGTTTTCAAGTATCTGCATACACACAGATATTTGGGGGATGGAACACAAGCCTAATCATAGAAGTCATTTATGTTTCACATGCACCTTACACACATAGTCTGAATGCAGTTTTATACAGTATGTTTTGTGTACCTGTGTGACCTGTCACATAATAGGAGTGGAATTTTTCACTCTTGTCTTACCTGGGTACTCAGAAAGTCTCAAATTTTGGAGCATTTTGTATTTCATATTTTGGAATTGGGATGCTTAACTTGCATCATTTTTTGTGTACTATAACAGCAAAAAGGATGAGAAGACTAACAGAATAATGTATCACTAAAGAAGCCTCCCTATTTTACTTTTTTCCCCCTTTGGCTAATATATTTTTAGATATACATAGGAGAGGCCTAAAGATCCCTTCGGAGGTAGGAATGGATTATTAGAGGCAGACAACTTTGATTTCCCTTTGATCCTACAGTTACCAGTGGGTGAAATTTGATGTGTACAAACCTGGAGAGGGGCAGCTACCCCAGGGACTGCCAGAGAATGATGTAGCTGTGAGTTTTGAAGCCTTTCAGAGACAGACCTTTGATGAAGAGCATAATGATCCCATTCTACCAGGTATTTTTTTCTTTTTTCTTTTTTTTAGTTTCAGGTGGATAAAATAGCTTTTTATTTATTTATATGTGGTGGTAAGGATCAAAACTAGTGCCTCACATGTGCTAGGTAAGCACTCTACCACTGAGCCACAATACCAGCACCTATCAGGTATCTTTTAACTTCTCCTTTCTGGTTTGAACATACTATCCCCTCTGCACCCATTATTGAGTATTCCATATATCTAGGCAGTAAGTGATGTAAGCTTTCACTGATCTAACCATGAAAGGTACTGAGTCAGAGGGGAACATGAGGCCTGCTTGGATTCCCAAATTACTCACAAAAGTCACAGGAAGCACCTGTGGTCATCCTGAGTGACCCTTTGTGGACTACTACAGTGTCTCATTCTATAGCCTATGTAAGACCTAAGTGGAACACCAGGGGAAGGCTTCTGTACAGGGAGTAAAATTTCAAATGAAGTTAAAGAATTCACCTCATGGCCTTGGTCCTACTGATATTACTTGGATTGCTTCCCACAAATGGGAAGATCAGTCGGGTATTCAGGCATTCAGATCATAATAGGGTTATATGTATGTAGGCAAACGACTTCATCTATTTCAGTTTTCTTCATGATAAAAGTAAACATCTGTCCTATTTTACAACCAAGGGAAAAATTGGACTGATAGATGCAAGGGTGTTAAGGAATTAAAAGGCTATTTATGTGCCTGAACACTCTCCTAAGATTCCCAAGCAGTAGTAGAATTTAAGGAATTGCTTTCTCCAGGATCCTTGGAGCTCCCTGAGCTTCAACCTGCAGCCTTTGTGTCATCTTACCAGCCGGGGTTCCTGACACAGGGACCCTTGGTGGATACTCACCTGCAGCACCTGAAGTCTCCATCACAGTGCAATCCAGTTCAATCTTCAGATTAAACAAAGAGGGATCAGAGTCCACATCATTTTCATCAGGATGGATTTTTAACTTAAACTAAAATTTAGAATATATGGAAGAAGGCAGCAGTTCAGGAGTAAAGAAGATATTATCTTGTCATAGAAGTTTCTATGGTGACAGGTTACCCTGGAAAAACTGTGTTGATTTATTTTTAGTAATAAATTTCTCTTGACAATTTTGCTCATATTTCTCTTCTTGTAATCAGGACATAATCTTTTTTGTTTAGCTCTTCCTGATATAAATTTCAGTTCCTTAAAAATCAGAGTGAAAGACTGTTCAGCTGCTATTACAAAATGCCATTGGCTGGGTAGTTTATAAACAGAAATTTATTTCTCTTAGTTGTGGAGGCTGGAAATTCTTTAAGTTCAAGGTGCTGGCAGAGTCAGTGGTGAGGGCTAGCTCCCTGGTTCATAGACAGCCGTCTTGCTATAGCCTCAAATCATGGAAGGGGCAAGGCAGCTATCTCGGGACCCTTTTATAAGGACACTATGCAGAATCCTTGTGACTTAATCCTCTCCCGAACACCCTAATTCCTAATATTATCTCATTGGAGGGATTAGGATTTAATTTATGATTTAATACAGATGTTGAGTCTTTAGCAGCTACTAATTTGTGAAGGAGATAAGATTCTAGCAACCTTCCACTCTTGATTTTGATCCCAGTTGAGGACTCCCAAATCCCCTAGCCCCTACAACCCAGGCTCCTGCTTTCTGCTCATGGCAGTATTGACAAACAGATCCTCTGCTTGTACTCAAGTTGCAAAGTCCAGTCCAGGATACACTCATATTTTGAACATCCTTTAAGCACTGAGCTACGTTCCCAGCCCTTTTTGTTTGTTGAGACAGGGTTTCACTAAGTTACTGAGGCTAGGAGAATGTGCTTTTAACTCAGTTGAAACCACATGATTACACACATTCAGATATAATCAGGGATTAGTTCCATCCTCATTTCACTTAACCCATCATTTTGTTTTAGCCATCTAATTATATAACTCTGCATTCTATACAACTGAATTCTTTGGATATTGCTTATATAGCCTTACTTGGAGGCTTAACTATCTCTAATGGCTACAACTCCACACTATCTATGGAATTCCTCAGCTCCCCATCCATCAGGTGCCCAGGGATGTCTGGAAATGAAAGGATCAGAAGTAAAATGGGGAAGCAGTGGTGAGAATGAATTGTTCACAAGCTGTACTTCCTGACTACCAACTGAAGACACATGAATGGGATTGGCATTTTGTAGTAATAAATGTGACCAGCAGGGGGAGGGATCAGAAGGAGCAGTGTTGAGAGCACAGCAAACTGGCCACTACAAATGAACAGCAACTGTGTGACTGAAGTTCTACAACTTGTAAAATGCAAAATAAACAGTGTAAAACTTGAATAGTAGCAAATCCAGTTGGGAGGGGATCAAAGCTGTTGAGATGTTTTAGTGTTTTATCTTGTTTCTCTGCATAAATTGCTGGAGCATATTTGCACTTATACCAAAATAATAGATGCTGCTTTTATCAAATAGCAAATGTTTTTCTATGGTATTTCAGCCTGAGTAAAACACATCCTAAAAGAGAATCTCATCTTAGAGATTTAAATTATTTTAATAAATTAGTACAAGTTTACCAGAACTGTTTTTCAAACTACAATCAACCCATTAGTTTTCATAAATTTAAAGAGTCAACACCTACTTTTTTAAAAATTAAATAGAACATATTGAAACACATCACATGGAAAAAGATTGTAACTTTGATTTCAATTATAATTGTATATATGTATTTATATAAATATTTACAAATATGTATGGGGATATGTGAAATAATATTAAATGTTTTTGCTATGTACCAAGGTTTTTTAAAAACTTAGAAAACACTGCCAAAATGTATTTTTTTTTTTTTTTTTTAAATTTTTTATTGTGGGTTGTTCAAAACATTACAAATTTCTTGACATATCATATTCCACACTTTGATTCTAGTGGGTTATGAACTCCCACCTTCACCCCATACACAGATTGCAGATTCACATCAGTTACACATCCATTGATTTACAAATTGCCATACTAGTGTCTGTTGTGCTCCGCTGCCTTTCCCATCATCCACCCTCCCCCCTCCCCACCTCTCCCCTCCCCTCCCCTCCTCTCTCTCTACCCCCTCCACTGTATAACCCTGAGGGTCTCCTTCCATTACCGTGCAATTTACCTTCTCTCTCCCTTTCCCTCCCACCTCTCATCCCTGTTAAATGTTAATCTTCTTCTCCTGTTCTTCGTCCCTACTCTGTTCTTAGTTACTTTCCTTATATCAAAGAAGACATTTGGCATTTGTTTTTTAGGGATTGGCTAGCTTCACTTAGCATAATCTGCTCTAATGCCATCCATTTCCCTGTAAATTCTATGATTTTGTCATTTTTTAATGCAGAGTAATACTCCATTGTGTATAAATGCCACATTTTTTTTATCCATTCGTCTATTGAAGGGCATCTAGGTTGGTTCCACAGTCTTGCTATTGTGAACTGTGCTGCTATGAACATCGATGTAGCAGTGTCCCTGTAGCATGCTCTTTTTAGGTCTTTAGGGAATAGACCAAGAAGGGGAATAGCTGGGTCAAATGGTGGCTCCATTCCCAGCTTTCCAAGAAATCTCCATACTGCTTTCCAAATTGGCTGCACCAATCTGCAGTCCCACCAGCAATGTACAAGTGTACCCTTTTCCCCACATCCTCGCCAGCACTTGTTGTTGTTTGACTTCCTAATGGCTGCCAATCTTACTGGAGTGAGATGGTATCTTAGGGTGGTTTTGATTTGCATTTCTCTGACAGCTAGAGATGTTGAGCATTTTTTCATGTACTTGTTGATTGACTGTATGTCCTCCTCTGAGAAGTGTCTGTTCAGGTCCTTGGCCCATTTGTTGATTGGGTTGTTTGTTCTCTTATTGTCTAATTTTTGGAGTTCTTTGTATACTCTGGATATTAGGGCTCTATCTGAAGTGTGAGGAGTAAAGATTTGTTCCCAGGATGTAGGCTCCCTATTTACCTCTCTTATTGTTTCTTTTGCTGAGAAAAAACTTCTTAGTTTGAGTAAGTCCCATTTGTTGATTCTAGTTATTAACTTTTGTGCTATGGGTGTCCTATTGAGGAATTTGGAGCCCGACCCCACCGACTGTAGATCGTAGCCAACTTTTTCTTCTATCAGACGGCGCGTCTCTGATTTGATATCAAGTTCCTTGATCCATTTTGAATTCACTTTTGTGCATGGCGAGAGAAAGGGATTCAGTTTCATTTTGTTGCATATGGATTTCCAGTTTTCCCAGCACCATTTGTTGAAGATGCTATCCTTCCTCCATTGCATGCTTTTAGCCCCTTTATCAAATATAAGATAGTTGTAGTTTTGTGGATTGGTTTCTGTGTCCTCTATTCTGTACCATTGGTCCACACGCCTGTTTTGGTACCAGTACCATGCTGTTTTTGTTACTATTGCTCTGTAGTATAGTTTGAAGTCTGGTATCGCTATACCGCCTGATTCACACTTCTTGCTTAGCATTGTTTTTGCTATTCTGGGTCTTTTATTTTTCCATATGAATTTCATGATTGCTTTCTCTATTTCTACAAGAAATGCCATTGGGATTTTGATTGGCATTGCATTAAACCTATAGAGAACTTTTGGTAATATCGCCATTTTGATGATGTTAGTTCTGCCTATCCATGAACAGGGTATATTTTTCCATCTTCTAAGATCTTCTTCTATTTCTCTCTTTAGGGTTCTGTAGTTTTCATTGTATAAGTCTTTCACCTCTTTTGTTAGGTTGATTCCCAAGTATTTTATTTTTTTTGAAGATATTTTGAATGGAGTGGTTGTCCTCATTTCCATTTCAGAGGATTTGTCGCTGATATACAGGAATGCCTTTGATTTATGCGTGTTGATTTTAAATCCTGCCACTTTGCTGAATTCATTTATTAGCTCTAATAGTTTCTTTGTAGAGCCTTTTGGGTCTGCTAGATATAGAATCATATCATCTGCAAATAGTGATAATTTAATTTCTTCTTTTCCTATTTTTATGCCTTTAATTTCTTTCGTCTGTCTAATTGCTCTGGCCAGTGTTTCGAGAACTATGTTGAAGAGAAGTGGAGAGAGAGGGCATCCCTGTCTTGTTCCAGATTTTAGAGGGAATGCCTTCAGTTTTTCTCCATTCAGAATAATGCTAGCCTGAGGCTTAGCATAGATTGCTTTTACAATATTGAGGTATGTTCCTGTTATCCCTAGTTTTTCTAGAGTTTTGAACATAAAGGGATGCTGTACTTTGTCAAATGCTTTTTCCGCATCTATCGAGATGATCATATGGTTCTTATTTTTAAGTCTATTGATGTGGTGAATAACATTTATTGATTTCCGTATATTGAACCAGCCTTGCATCCCAGGGATGAATCCTACTTGATCATGGTGTACAATTTTTTTTATATGTTTTTGTATCCGATTCGCCAGAATTTTATTGAGGATTTTTGCATCTAGGTTCATTAGAGATATTGGTCTGTAGTTTTCTTTCTTTGAAGTGTCTTTGTCTGGTTTAGGTATCAGGGTGAT